>NC_133334.1:229239551-229572694 GCF_042186555.1 Aquarana catesbeiana | reverse complement strand
ACCAATGACCAGGCACTATTCCCCCCACCCAAACCAATGACCGGGCACTATTCCCCCCACCGACACCAATGAACGGGTACGATTCCACCCCCCAGCTGACACCAAAGACCGGGCACTATTCCCCCCCACCAACACCAATTAACGGGCACTATTCCCCCCCAACTGAGACCAATGACCGGGCACTATTCCCCCCACTGACAATGACCGGGCACTCTTCCCCCCACTGACAACAATGACCGGGCACTCTTCCCCCCACAGACACCAATGACCGGGCACTATTCCCCCCACCGACACCAATGACCGGGCACTATTCTCCCACCCACACCAATGACTGGGCACTATTCTCCCACCCACACCAATGACCGGGGACTATTCCCCCCCACCGACACCAATGACTGGGCACTTTTCCCCCCACCGACCCCAATGATGAGGCACTATCCCCCCCCCCCCGACACCAAAGATGGGGCACTATTCCTACCCCTAACACCGATGATGGGGCACTATTCCCCCCCGACACCGATAAGCTCTGTGAGGGGCTCATACTGTTGTCCTGCTCTATATAAGCTCTGTGAGGAACTCATACTATCCTCCAGCTCTAGATAAGCTCATACTATGGTTGTGTAGTAGGTAAGCTCTGTGAGGTATCACACTATGGTTGTGTAGTAGGTAAGCTCTGTGAGGTATCACACTATGGTTGTGTAGTAGGTAAGCTCTGTGAGGTATCACACTATGGTTGTGTAGTAGTAAGCTCTGTGAGGTGTCACACTATGGTTGTGTAGTAGTAAGCTCTGTGAGGTATCACACTATGGTTGTGTAGTAGTAAGCTCTGTGAGGTATCACACTATGGTTGTGTAGTAGGTAAGCTCTGTGAGGTATCACACTATGGTTGTGTAGTAGGTAAGCTCTGTGAGGTATCACACTATGGTTGTGTAGTAGTAAGCTCTGTGAGGTATCACACTATGGTTGTGTAGTAGTAAGCTCTGTGAGGTATCACACTATGGTTGTGTAGTAGGTAAGCTCTGTGAGGTATCACACTATGGTTGTGTAGTAGGTAAGCTCTGTGAGGTATCACACTATGGTTGTGTAGTAGTAAGCTCTGTGAGGTATCACACTATGGTTGTGTAGTAGTAAGCTCTGTGAGGTATCACACTATGGTTGTGTAGTAGGTAAGCTCTGTGAGGTATCACACTATGGTTGTGTAGTAGGTAAGCTCTGTGAGGTATCACACTATGGTTGTGTAGTAGGTAAGCTCTGTGAGGTATCACACTATGGTTGTGTAGTACTAGTAGGTATGCTGAGGGTTGAACTATTTTTGGTCTCCTTTCTCTGGGCGGCATCTATTGGTGTGTCACGTGATGCCGGTACAATGGGCGGGGTCTATGCGGAGAAGGAGAAAGAAGAGGACGAAGTGAGGAGAGCGGATCAGATCGGGGGCACCGGGAGGGGTGGGGGGGAGACGGTACCGGGGAGCACGGAGGAGGCTGAGCGGAATACGGGAAGAGAGCGGAGGAGCCGGTGATGTGACTGAGTGAGTAATCCCCCATCCATGTGATACCCGGCTCTGTACACACCAGATGCTGGGAATAGATCCCGGAACCCCAGTCCTGTCAATCCCCCCCCCCCGGCTGTGTCCGGTGTGCCCCGGTGAGGGTGGCGGAGCCGGCAGTGTGCCCGGCCAGGATCTGCAGGAAACAGATGTGCAGGACAAAGCTGGGGGGAGAGGAGAGGAGAGGAGAGGAGACTTGTTTATCCCGCAACTCTGCCCGGTACCGGGGGCGTTCATCATCATCATTGTTGTTATTATTATTATTATTATTATCATCATCATTATTATCATCACGGGGGTCAGGAGGAGGTCAGTCCGGGGATGTGTGACTCTTCCTGTGTGCTGAGATCACCATTCTACTCCACTGGAATGTCCTATCTACACACAACTTTATTTATATGTATATAGTGTACAATCTACGGGGTCAGACCAATCCCCCTCCGACCCCAATGACCGGGCACTATTCCCCCCCCCCCCCCACCGACACCAATGACCGGGCACTATTCCCCCCCCCCCCACCGACACCAATGACCGGGCACTATTACCCCCCCCCCACCGACACCAATGACCGGGCACTATTACCCCCCCCCCCACCGACACCAATGACCGGGCACTATTACCCCCCCCCCACCGACACCAATGACCGGGCACTATTACCCCCCCCCCCACCGACACCAATGACCGGGCACTATTCCCCCCCCCCCCCACCGACACCAATGACCGGGCACTATTCCCCCCCCCCACCGACACCAATGACCGGGCACTATTACCCCCCCCACCGACACCAATGACCGGGCACTATTACCCCCCCCCCCACCGACACCAATGACCGGGCACTATTACCCCCCCCCCCACCGACACCAATGACCGGGCACTATTCCCCCCCCCCCCACCGACACCAATGACCGGGCACTATTCCCCCCCCCCCCACCGACACCAATGACCGGGCACTATTCCCCCCCCCCCACCGACACCAATGACCGGGCACTATTCCCCCCCCCCCCACCGACACCAATGACCGGGCACTATTCCCCCCCCCCACCGACACCAATGACCGGGCACTATTCCCCCCCCCACCGACACCAATGACCGGGCACTATTCCCCCCCCCACCCCCCACCACCACCAATGACCGGGCACTATTCCCCCCTCCCCTGACCCCAATGACCGGGCACTATTCCCCCCCCTCCCACCGACACCAATGACCGGGCACTATTCCCCCCCCCCCACACCGACACCAATGACCGGGCACTATCCCCCCCCCCCCACACCACCGCCAATGACCGGGCACTATTCCCCCCCTCCCCTGACCCCAATGACCGGGCACTATTCCCCCCCCCCCCCTGACACCAATGACCGGGCACTCCCCCCCCCCCCCCCCCACCGACACCAATGACCGGGCACTATTCGCCCCCCCCACCGACACTAATGACCGGGCACTATTCCCCCCCCCCCACCGACGCCAATGACCGGGTACTATTCCCCCCCACCGACCCCAATGACCGGGCACTATTCCCCCCCACCGACCCCAATGACCGGGCACTATCCCCCCCTCCCCTGACCCCAATGACCGGGCACCCCCCCCCCCCACCGACACTAATGACCGGGCACTATCCCCCCCTCCCCTGACCCCAATGACCGGGCACTATCCCCCCCTCCCCTGACCCCAATGACCGGGCACTATTCCCCCCCACCGACACCAATGGCTGGGCACTATTCCCCCCCCCCCCCCACCGATACCAATGACTGGGCTTTACCCCCCCCCCCCCCACCGACACCGCTGACCAAGCACTATACCCCCAACGACACCAATGAATGACTGGGCACTCTCCCCCCCCCCCCCACCATCACCAATGAATGACTGGGGACTATCCCCCCCACCATCACCAATGAATGACTGGGGACTATTCCCCCCCCCCCCCCGACGCCAATGACCGGGCACTATTCCCCCCTCCCCTGACCTCAATGACCGGCACTATTCCCCCCCCCACCGACCCCAATGACCGGGCACTATCCCCCCCGCTCCCCCCGACACCAATGACCGGGCACTATTCCCCTCCTCCCCCCACACCGACACCAATGACCGGGCACTATTCCCCCCCACCCCCACCACCACCCGCCAATGACCGGGCACTATTCCCCCCCCTCCCCTGACCCCAATGACCGGGCACTATCCCCCTCCTCCCCCTGACACCAATGACCGGGCACTATTCCCCCCCCCCACCGACGCCAATGACCGGGCACTATTCCCCCCCCCACCGACGCCAATGACCGGGCACTATTCCCCCCTCCCCTGACCCCAATGACCGGGCACTATTCCCCCCCACCGACCCCAATGACCGGGCACTGTCCCCCCCTCCCCCGACACCAATGACCGGGCACTGTCCCCCCCTCCCCCGACACCAATGACCGGGCACTGTCCCCCCCCCTCCCCCTGACACCAATGACCGGGCACTGTCCCCCCCTCCCCCTGACACCAATGACCGGGCACTATTCCCCCCCCCCACCGACCCCAATGACCGGGCACTATTCCCCCCCCCCACCGACCCCAATGACCGGGCACTGTCCCCGCTCCCCCCGACACCAATGACCGGGCACTATTCCCCCCCACCCCCCCCCTCACCGCCGCCAATGACCGGACACTATTCCCCCCTCCCCTGACCCCAAGGACCGGGCACTATTCCCCCCCCCCCCACCGACCCCAATGACCGGGCACTATCCCCCCCTCCCCCTGACACCAATGACCGGGCACTCCCCCCCCCCCCCCCCACCGACACTAATGACCGGGCACTATTCCCCCCCCCCACCGACACTAATGACCGGGCACTATTCCCCCCCCCCCACCGACACTAATGACCGGGCACTATTCCCCCCCCCCCACCGACGCCAATGACCGGGCACTATCCCCCCCTCCCCTGACCCCAATGACCGGGCACTGTCCCCCCCCCCACCGACACCAATGACTGGGCTTTACCCCCACCGACACCGCTGACCAAGCACTATACCCCCCACCGACACCAATGAATGACTGGGCACTCTTTCCCCCCCCCCCCCCCCCACCATCACCAATGAATGACTGGGGACTATCCCCCCCCCCACCATCACCAATGAATGACTGGGGACTATCCCCCCCACCATCACCAATGAATGACTGGGCACTGTCGGTGCCCCCCCCACCGTCAGCACTATTCCCCCCCCCCCCTCCCTCACCATCACCAATGACGTAGCTCTATTCAGCCTCGCTGACACCAATGACCAGGCACTCCCCACCCCCCCTGTCTCGGACCAGCTGCCATGCACACGGGCTGAATGACGGCTGGTTTCTAGTATCCATATCAGTCAGGATTCACTTTACTGACGTCAGATCAATACAAGTTTGATTGGTTGAAATTGATAGTGTCCACCTCTGCCACCTCTAAGACTGAGTGATCAAAGACCTGCGATCACTCAGTTTTCGGTCTTCAGTCTGCTGAGAACTGGTGTCTGTCAAGTCAGTGGCTTTGTGCTCTGCCCCTCCAGCGCTCACTGGAGCAATGGGCTGTGGAGGGGGTGGTAGCAGTGCGCAGAGAGGCCGAGTCAGGTGCCCTTGGGAATCCGGGTGGATCCTGACATTAAAGTCGGGCTCCCCCCAGAGTCTGGAGCAGCTGAGTGATGTTAGCTGACAGCGGACTTTAGCCTGCTGTCAGCTGAATGTGGGTCACAGGAGTGCAGAACTAAGAGCACAGCTGTGACCCACAGGAGAAGTGCCACTAAAAGAGCTTTGGCCATACTTCTTCTGAAAAGTTGTCTTGTTATATTGGCAGACAAAGCTGCGGGTTGGTACTATTACTTTGCAGCATTGGAAGTGTACTTTACTAGCAATTGGTGCAGTAAGTGTACAGTTCACATCTGTGCAAATTGACTTGTTTTGTCTGCTACACGACAATGTATGCTGAGGATTATCATTGTTTTCTATAGGGATCATTCACACCTGTCTGTTTCCTTTCTGTGTGTCTTGGGGGCAGAACCATAGAGTGTTTTTGTTTTTTTGTGGGTGCAGCAGTGTACATTTAGGCCCCATAGACTTTAGTGGGAGCGTGAGAATACACACGTGTGAACCTACCCTCCAGGAGAAGACGGCCACCCCTGTGCTCTGCATCATCCACACATGTTCACATCCGCCTGAAGCAGAAGAACTTACTTTTAGTTTACTATAAAGGGCTCATTTTAGTTTTTTTTTTTTTTTTTTTAACCCAATGATGTCACTTAACGTCTTAGGCCTGGTTCACACCTATGTGTTTTTTAATCTGCCCAACAACAAATTGTCCAAGCAAAATGCAAAAACGCAGCAAAATCACGTGCGCACAAATCAAAACGCACTGCAGAAACAGATCAAAAGCAAACTGCATAGGTGTGTACAGAGCCTTATGCTGGCCACCTGGATCAATTTTCAGACGAGAATATTCCGACGAAAAATCTTTGTACATTCGCTGAACGAAAGAATATTTTGAAATTTTCACTTGTTTTTAACATTCTGTTTTTAAAATGAATGTCATTTCTGAACGAAAACCACATTCACTGTCTGATAATTCCTTTCACCAAGAAGTTTTCTATTTCCAAATTTTCCCGTCACTGTGGTTGAAAATGAACGTCAATCTGACCCCACTAACTATTAGAAAATCGAACGAATGTTCTTAAAATGGCATTTTTTTTTTTTTTTTTAAGAAAGACATTGTGTTTGTTTTTTGTTTTTTTATTAAAAAAAAAAAAATCTCTGAGTCTGATATCTACCCTTCAATAGTATATACAGTATATATCTCTTCTAATAGTATGTATCTCCTCATAGTATATACAGTATGTATCTCCTCTAATAGTATATACAGTATATATCTCCTCATAGTATATACAGAATATCTCCTCTAATAGTGTGTGTGTGTGTGTATATATATGTGTGTGTGTATATATATATATATATATATATATATATATATATATATATATATATATATATATATATATATATATATATATATATATATATATATATATTATACAGTGGAACCTTGGTTTGCGACTAACGCAGTTAACAAGCGTTTCGCAAACCAAGCACTGTATTTCTAAAAATCCTAACTCGGTTTGCGAGTGTTGTGCAGTACCGCTTTTGGCCTGAGGTGGGGGAGAGCCGAGCAGAGCCGAAAGTCGCCGATCGGTGTTGTGCGGAATTGCACGGAAAGACCCGAGGACAGTTCGGCTGACCTCGGAAAGGCTTGTGAACGGAGTCTTTCCGAGGTCCGCAGAAAGTGACCCTTGGGCCTTTTCGCCCATTTCCGAGCCTCTCCGGTGCCCGCTTCTGGCCGCATGTGGTATTGCATCCCATTGAAGTCAATGCGGAACAAATTATTTTTGTTTCCATTGACTTCAGTGGGAAAACTCGCTTTGATATGCAAGTACATTGGATTATGAGCATACTCCTGGAACAGATTATGCTCGTAATCTGAGGTTCCACTGTATACGGTATATCTCTCCTAATGGTATATACGGTATATCTCTCCTAATGGTATATACGGTATATCTCTCCTAATGATATATACGTTATATATCTCCTCTAATTGTGTGTGTGTGTGTGTATATATATTCTCTTCTGTCTGTTGTTCTCAGTGGATTAGAGATTTTGCTCCCTAACCATATAGTTAGTTATTTATATTTACCACTGCATAGAGCTATTTAAGAATAAATTGCCTTTTTTTAAAACTTTGCATATTAACCAAATTATACACCACACTTTTTTTTTTTTTTAAGGTTATTAACCAATTAATCGAAACAATAATTGGCCAACTAATCGATTATGAAAATAATCGTTAGTTGCAGCCCTACTTGCTTTGATCTTCTTGTAGTGATGCATCAGATGTAGCCGCTGATGGCAGACATTACCATTTTGAAAGCTGAAAACAAGAATTACAAGAATTCTATGGACACATCTCAAATGCTATGCTTAGAATACCTATCACATCTGGTTAGCTGTTTACATGCCAGGTATAAGCTAAACAAGGCTTTTATAGCAGAATGAGATAAAATCTTAATAAAGACTAATGCTAGCACTTTGATACATTGGGGTTTGTAGACTTTAAATTTAATTGTGGTAGTGTGTGGCTTGTTTGTCATATCCGAGCTTGTGTATGAAATGTATTTCAAAGCAGAACTGAACTGCTTTGTGCAGGGTGATCTATTGCCACAATGCACAAATATTCATAGCGAAGAGGCCTACATGACTGGAGCGATTAAAAATAAGTGATCAATGTTTTTATCTCTCCACGACTACCCACGTCCAAACAAACATGGCAGGTGCTCAGGTGGGAATACATTGCTGTGGCCAGGGTGCAGTAATTTATCACCTGGCATATCGAGTTTGATGAATGGCACCACCTATCAGACTCACTCATTGAAGTCAATGGGACTAAGCCACAAAGAAGAACCAAATGCTTAGCTTGCATTAGCAATTATGCAACATTTCAATGTCAAATTTTTTATTTTTTTTTCAAAGGAGCGGTAATGACTGCTGTCCAGGTGAAAGGGGCCTTACGGCACCCTTTGATTTACAATTGCTGTGGTGCTTCAGAACAAACAGTGGCCAAGATGGCCGTTTCCTTGGCTGTAAGGCATAGGAGGGTTTAGTTTTGCTGTTGCACATTAAAGCGGAGTTCTACCCAAAAGTGGAACTTCCGCTTTAAGCACTTCTCGCCCCCTTACATGCCACATTTGGCATTTTTTTTTTTTTTGGGGGGGGGGGGGTTGGGTTCCTCTTGTCTTTTTTTAAAGGTACTTCCTGTCCCACTTCCTGCTTCCATCACCTGGCCGCCTAGGTGGCTCCTCCTCTCCCCTTTAGGTGGCCCTTCCCTCTCTGGAATCTTCTGAGACACGTCACAGGTCCCAGAAGATTGTCTGGCCACTAGGAGAGCTCAGCACGACTCGCACATGCGCAGTGCATGCCTGGTCATGAAGCCGCAAGCTGTCACAGCCAGGTGCCCACACTTGCAATGACGGCGCCAAGGAGGGGGGAGAGGAGCGAGGCTTTGGGCGGCCGCATCGCTGGACCGTGGGACAGGTGAGTGTCTGTTTATTAAAAGTCAGCAGATAAACTTTTTGTAGCTGCTGACTTTTAATAAACTGCAAAACAAGTGGAACTCTGCTTTATAGCCATTCATTCTGTACATAGTATGTCCAGATTCCTAAAGGATAAGTTCACCTTATAAAAAAAAAAAATAATACATTGTTGCACATATTTTTGCAGGTAAAAGTTTGCATTTTTTTTTCTGGAGCCTGCAGAGCATTACACCTGTGATCAACAGATCAATGTCATTTGCAATGTCGGGATCCTGCAGAACCTGAGTATAGCTGTGTGTTTGTACCTCCTGTATCAGCAGACAGTTACTGCCACCATCGTGGGTCTCTGCATTCAGAGAATATATAATGTTCTGGGGGCCCAAACTGCAGATTTAAACAAGTGTGAAAAATTGAAATCTAGCTCTAGAGAGGACGTGGCTAAGATTATCTCTCTGTAATAACCCTTCACTTGCCAACTGTTTCTACAAGCAGTGGTTTGAAAATTGCATAAGGATTCTGGGACAACAAGAAATGTTCTTACTAGTACACTTTTCCTGTACAATATATTTATTTTAAACAAACGAGTAGTACAGATGATATGACTGTCAATGACGAAGGTCATAAAGTATAACACTAGTACAAAGTAATGAGCGCTCCCGGATAGTATAGAGAGCAAAGTCAGATATAACGTAACATATGTCCGATTTCCTAATGAGGTGTTAGTACGGGCATGTCTATCCTCCGAGTCATGAAATGACAGTCGTTGTATAAACTTGTCTAACCATTGAGATGAAGAATAAAAGTAAGAAAAGCTGAAGATAGGAAAAATATTGAGTGGGGAATAGCGGGGGGGGTTCCCAGGAGTCACACAATGAAAAGAGTTGGACCACATCTTAATTCGGGTTTTTCCAATCTCTAATCAAGGTTCACTCAATAATTCATTCAAATTTGGTCTCGAGTATACAAAGAGCGCCAAGCATGAGCAATCTACTGCTTAAGGCCGGGTTCACATATGTGCGGCCGTGGTTTCGTGGGTTCCTGTTCACTGGTTCAGGTGCGATTCAGGTCTGAAATTTTTGCTTGAAATTGCACCTGTACAGGACCCTTTTGCACTCCGCTCTGTGGCCGCCCCGGACATGTGGGACATGTGTGAACCGACTCCATTGAGAGCTGGTCACACTCGCCTGTCATGTGAATTGGACAGTAACAACACCTGCTAGTGTGAAAGGAGCCTTCTGCTGTGTGTAGATAACGTGGTCCACAGTGTAACAGGTTGTAATGTTCTAGGGTTCAGTTCACATCACAATTTCTGTGTTCCAGATACGTTTCTGCATGCATGGTTTTTGGTACATTTTGATGCATTCTGGTACTTTTTTTTTTTTTTTTTTAATTTACCCTCATTTTAAAGTAAGGCCCCTTACCGACATGTAGACCGTTCAGATCCACCTGTCCAGTTTTTTTTTTTTTTTTTCAGCGAATCTGAACGGTTGCTCCATACATCTCTATGGAGCGACGGATGTCAGTGGTGACACGTCCGCCCCGATCCACTCTGCAAAACCCAGATGGATGTCCTATTTTCCATCCGTCGATCGGATGAAAACGGACAGGCGGTCTGTAATCATCCGATTTCCCCCCCCATAGAGGAGAGCGGTCTCTCTGACAGGTCCGTCCAGAGACGGACTTGTCATCAGCCGGCTCAGCGGGGATCAACAGAGCGATCCCCACCGAGCAAGCGGCTTAGTAAAAACTGACAGCCCCGTGTGAAAGGGGCATTATTGTCAAGTCTTGTTTAAAAATAAATAACAAATATGTTATACTTACTCTGCTCTATGTAGTTGGTTTTGCAAAGAGCAGCCCAGATCCTCCTCTTCTCGGGTCCCCCTCCTCCCTCCTGTCGAGTTCCCCCCCAGCAAGCAGCTTGCTATGGGGGCACTTGAGCCGAGCTGCACCTCCCTGTGTCCATTCAGACACGGAGCTGCTGTTCGGCCCCGCCCCCCTCTCTCCACTGATTGGCTGAATGACTGACAGCCGTCAGAGCCAATGGCGCTGCTGTGTCTCAGCCAATCAGGAGGGAGCCTCCCAGACGGCCAAGGGATATGTGGACATCGCTGGACAGAGATGGGGCTCAGGTAAGTATTGGGGGGGTGCTGGGTAGGCTGCTACACACAGAAGGTTTTTTTATCTTAATGCATAGAATGCCTTTACAACTCATTTTTAAGGTCCGGTTCACACCATGAATTGAACAGGAACACGCTGTGCGTTCCGGTAGGATTCACATGTAATTAGGGTGCAGTGCAATTTCATCCCATTCATTGAATGGGCCGAAATTCTACCAGATCGCAGCAAAAGTAGTGCATGCACTACCTTATAAAATGTACAGCATCCGTATCACATAGTACTACTGTACCCCACAACCCGGTGCACTAAGTTAGCATTGACACACGCTGCAGATTGCAACTGCAATGCATTTTGAATGTAGTATATGAAGTACACAGCACATGGGTTTCCTGTACAGTGTTCTGGTGTGAATTGGCCCTAATTAGGGACATGTGCATCCTGGTGCATTTTTTAGGAGGTTTTTTTTTTTTTTTTTGGTGTGTTAGATGCGTTCCATATAGAAAAAATGCAACATGTTCTACTTTTGTTGACTGCACTGGTGTGAACTAAGGCCATTGGAATCCATGTTTAAACATTGGGGTTTATTTACTGAAGACAAATCCACTTTGCACTGCAAGTACACTTGGAAGTGCAGTCACTGTAAATCTGAGGGGTGGAAGATGCTGCTAGCAGGACTTTTTTCTCGTTCTGCTAGCGCACCGCTCCAGTGTGAAGGCCCTCGGGGCTTTCACACTGGAGAGACAGCAGCGGCTGTTTCTGTTCGGTTTGCAGGCGCTATTATTAGCACAATAGCGCCTGCAAATCGCCCCAGTGTGAAAGGGGCCTAACTCCCTTGTTACCTCCTTCTATGCTCACCTCCAGGACTTCTCTCATCCTCTGGAACTCCCTACCCCAGTATGTCCAGTCAGCCCCTACCCTGTCCACCTTTTTAGGCGATCCCTGAAAACTCACTTATTCATGGAAGCCTATCCCACCTAAGAACTGTACCCAAGTCACCTCCATCAGGTCACCCTCCGCAGCTATTACGTTTTGTAACACTTCCCCCTCCCTTTTAGATTGTAAGCTCCATGAGCAGGGCCCCTCCTGTCCCTCTTGTATTATAATTGTACTGTCCCCCCACTACATTGTAAAGCGCTGCGCAAACTGTTAACACTATATAATACAAACACTGGATTGCATCTGGTTTGGACCAGCCCTAAGGCCAGATTCACACAGTTGTTTTGTAGTATTGCCTGTTGTGCTGCATTGCTTTTCCTTCTGAATGCACCTTTATTTTGGTGCCTTTGCCTATGTCAGCTTATTTCAGTTAATAGGTTGTTTTAACACAACATAACGGCAAACATGCATTATTGCATTGTATCCGTGTACATCCAACCTTTAATGGGCCATTTGGCAGAGGAACATTTTTGTAGGAATCTGTTTTTGGGGTCCCACCGAACTCCCTCTGCATTACCAATCCTATTATTAAAAGCAGTGTAATCCTGGGATAATGCTCCACTAACAGATGGCATCACAGAACAATGGATTGACAACTGACAATGCAGCACTAGAAGCTCAGGGGGGGGGGGGGATGGTGTTCTATATCTGGGTGTGTCTTTAAACAGGTGGCCCTTGTTTTTTCAGTTGATCATTCAGAGAGCATACAGGGAAGTCTAGACAACACCGCTGTGGGTGTCAATACATAGTTAATGACACTCCAAGATCGGTTCACAGTGTGAACTGTGACTTCAGACAGGAATTGGATTGCATGCAATTTGATTCCAGTGCGGGGGGGGCGAATCTAATGCAAGTTCGCATTGCACAGACATCGTATGTGATCAACACAGCAATGCAGGTGTGAATCACATGCGATGTCTGCGTTCACATGTGTGTGAACCCAGGCTAAACGTTGTTGCAGATTAAACGCATTTAGCCTTGGTTCACACTTATACGATTCGGGAAATGTAGTGGATTCGGTGCATTTCCTGCACCGCATTGCAATCAAACGGCATCCATGCGATCTGCTGAGTGTGTCAATGTTTTCTTAACGGCACCCCTAAACATTGCAAAATGCAGTGCGATTCAGGTGTGTGTATGTGGGTGTGCCATGCAAAATGCAGTGCGATTCAGGTGTGGGTGTGCCATGCAAAATGCATGGCTGAATTTGCACCTCACAGACATTGCATGTGATGCGCACAGGAATGCGGTATGATTCCTGTGTGAATCGCATGTGGTGTCTACATCTCACAAATGTGAGCCCAGTCTTAACTTGCCCACTGTGCCACTATTCCTGCAAGCTACTGTACTTCTCTTCCTTGAAGATGTGATCAGTGGCCAAGCTTTTTTGCTGCCGCCTGCCAAAGACACCAGCACCAGAGCTCGTGCAAGTGCAGTACGACCTCTAGCGTTTTTGTTTATACATAGCTATGGCCGTGTAAGCAGCATCACCATATCCAACACTCACATTGCCAACACCATAGAGAATTATAGACACTACCAATTCCACCATGATCTCATATAAACATTGCAAGCTGTCAATCTGGAGGCTGAACAGCTGCCTGATCGCTTTCACGAACCCCCTGAACAGGTATAAACCTATTGCATACCACTGTGCACACAGCTGTGAGTTCAGTAAATCCCTGGCTCAACTGCCTGTCCCCCTCCCCCCGACACATACAGAGTCAGGAGCTATTGTGTTCTCCCAGGGGGGAGGGGGAAGTGCAGGGAGAACACACAGTAATTATCCCAGATAGTAAGCAATCGTGCTGCAAGTTTGAAAATGACTTGCTAAGCTATTGCTAGACTTGCCAGGCTTCACAAGTTTGTTGCACCGTTGCAAGTCTGCATTGCATGACTCCAGATCACCTTTCTTTGCAAACATTCTGCAAGTCTGCTGCAAGTTCTGGTTCAGTTATGTTGTGCAATAGTCATCCCACCACAGGGGGCACTGTGGCTGAATTTTCTTGCTGTAGACTCACCACTGCAACTTTGCTCTTGCTAAAGACTTGCCACACGAATTTGCTACAAATTGGAAAAGTGTCAACTAGAACTTGTGCTTCAAGTGCTCTGCAAGTGTACAACTTGCCATTGAAAATGTGAAGCAAGTGACTTACAATTCAACGCTGCCACAAATTTGTTTGGAGTTATTCTTGCTATCTGGAATACAGCCACTGGCAATAATCGAATCCTGAAAATCCAACATGCTGGTTGTACCCAAGTCGATTGATGGATCGACTTGGGCACAATCAGCCTGCTCGTACATGGATCGAATCTTGGCTAGTCTCTGCTGAACCAGCTGAGATGAGAACCATCTATGCCCGGCAGGTGTGTGCAGGCTCCATTGCTAGAATAATTGTACTGTAGGCCCCAGGCTGTTTTCAGTTAATGGACTCTTACCAGTTTATTTGGATCACACATAATTGCCAGACACAGGCATTTCCGTTTTTGCTTTTGACATGAAATTGACAGTCAGCGGTTATCGGTGCGGTGGGGGGGAGTTACAATCACTGATCACCCTGTAAAGATTTCACTAAAGCAGCTGAAAGCCGCCGGGGTGGGGGGGGGGGGGGGGGTGT
The DNA here is from genome assembly GCF_042186555.1 of Aquarana catesbeiana. Classification (NCBI taxonomy): domain Eukaryota; kingdom Metazoa; phylum Chordata; class Amphibia; order Anura; family Ranidae; genus Aquarana; species Aquarana catesbeiana. The sequence goes on along the minus strand of NC_133334.1, from coordinate 229,558,397 downwards.
GTGTTCCGGGGAGAAGCAGCTGTCAGGCTTTATTGAAATCTATACAGGGGTGATCGGTGCTTGTAACTCCCCCCCCGCCGCACCGATCATCCCTGAATGTCCAGGTATTGGGTGAAGCATTGGAGGTACAGGTACTCGGGCAAATGCTCGGTACTGATACTAGTATCAGGACAACCCTAATGTATGTTGATCTATTTTGTACAACCAAACTGCCGGGTTTGTTTTTTTTCCCGGTATATAGCCAGCAACACTAATCGTGTTCTGTCGGCAGGAAAGGCTCCCCGCAGCGCTATTGTAATCTGTTGGCATGGAGCCTTCACTGCCGGCAGAACACAATGGAACAGAATTGAGCGATTTTTTTTTTTTTTTTTTTTCCTTCAACCCATAGTTGAAAGAAAATTGTATATTGTATGGCCTGCCTAAGGCCGGTCATACATGTTTCAGCAGACGAGATGCAGACTGAATGTACTAAGCTGAGCGATCGATCAATTTGGGTACAACTAGCCTGCCCGACTCTTTCAATTATCACTAGCGGCTGCTATAGCCACTAGCGATAATCATTGGGGATGGTTCCCCCTCTGGGAGAAGACCATGGCCTGGCAGGAGGGATTTCCGTATCAATACTGTGTGTGTGTTGATGGGGGAATTAAGCAAACCACGGGTTGCAGAAAAGAAATTTGCTCTGTGTATGGCCAGCCTAAGTGACCGGTCTTTAATGGAAATACGATTGCTGGAAACCTCTCAAGTTTCCAACATATCTAAAGGAGATCTGATCCCTGACACTCTGGAGTGTGCAGTGTCTTCAGGGTCAGAAGGGCAGCGTTACCTTACTCAAAAAAGAATAGAGAAGGTTGGAGGGAGAATGTTTAATTTTCTGTGTAAACATGCACTTATCCTTGATGACAAGTCTCTGCTATAATTATCTTCTATAATAGTCAGTTTGCCTTCTTAACCACTTAAAGACCAGCCTCGTTTTGGAATTTAGGTGTTTACATGTTTAAACAGTTTTTTTTTTTTTTGCTAGAAAATTACTTAGAACCCCCAAACATTATATATTTTTTTTTTCTAACACCCTAGAGAATAAAATGGCGGTCATTGCAATACTTGTTTTCACACAGTATTTGCGCAGTGGTTTTACAAGCGGGCTTTTATTGGAAAACATTCACATTTTTGAATAAAAAAATAAGACAAGAATAAAGTTAGCCCAATTTTTTTTTTGAAAAAAAAAAAAGATAGATAATGTTGCGCCGAATAAATTGATACCCAACATGTCACGCTTCAAAATTGTGCCCGCCCGTGGAATGGCGTCAAACTTTTACCCTCAAAAATCTCCATAGGCGACGTGTAAAAAAATTCTACAGGTTGCATGTTTTGTGTTTACAGAAGAGGTCTAGGGTTAGAATTATTGCTCTCGCTCTAACGATCGCGGCAATACCTCACATGTGTGGTTTGACCACAGTTTTCATATGCGGGAGCTACTCAAGTCTGCGTTCGCTTCTGCGCGAAAAATATATATATATATATTTCTTTATTTTACTTAATTTTATTTATTTCTACACTGTTTAAAAAAAAAAAAAAAAGTGTCAAAAAGTCCTCAGATCTCATATTGGAACTTAAATGCAATAAAAAAAAAAAAAAAAAAGTCATTTAAAAAAATAACATAGAAAAAATGTGGCTTTAAGACGTATGGGCGGAAGTGACGTTTTGACGTCGCTTCCGCCCTGCAGTGTCATGGAGACGGGTGGGGACCATCTTCCCCTCACTCGTCTCCATGGACAGCTAGGGAAAGGACGCGATCGCCTCCGCCACTGCCGACGGCTCCGGTAAGAGGCGGAGGGTCACGGCGGGAGGGAGGGTGCCTATCCAGCCACTGATAAAAGTGATCTCACGGTGAATCCACCGCAGAGACCACTTTTATCTTGTAGCCGGCCGAAAATGGGATACCGGGGTTATGGCAGCTAGATGCTGCCATAACCACGATATCTGCCCCCAAAGTAGGGACGTATATGTACATGCGGCGGTCGGCAAGTAGGGCTGTTTTGTTCATAGCGCAAAAAATAAAAACTGCAGAGGTGATTAAATACTACCAAAAGAAAGCCCTATTTGTGGGGGGAAAAAAGTACGTCAATTTTGTTTGGGAGCAACGTCGCACGACCGCGCAATTGTCAGTTAAACTGACGCAGTGCCGAATCGCAAAAAGTGCTCTGGTCTTTGGGCAGCCAAATGGTCCGGGGCTTAAGTGGGTATTTACGCTGCTCTCAGCATAGGTAGGAGGAGGGGGGAGGCAAGGTTTTGAAAATGGTTGTAAACCTCAGTCATGGAATCTGAGCAAAGCATATATATCTGTGGTGTTTACTCATCTCTCTCCAAAGCTCTAGGGGTGGGTTCACATATGTGAGAATTGGATGCAGTTTTCACCGCATCCAATTTGCATGACATGCGAGTGTGACACATGTCCGGAGCGGCTGCGGTGCGAGTTCCAAAAGGGTTCTGTGTTTTTGGGTCTGGTTCAGGTGCGAATTCAGGCAAAAATTTGGACCTGAACCGGTGAACAGGAATGCATCGGACCCCAGGCTGGAAACCACGGCCGCACATATGTGAACTCAGCCTCAGTGTCGTTTCCCTCTGGTGCTACGTTCCTGACACATGAGATAAATTTGTGTTGGGGGGGGGGGGGGGCTCAGAACGGAGCTTGTCTATCCAGAAAAAACACAGTTCTTCTGTGTGAAGAGGGGTGTGTTCCTTTCCTCCAATCAACACACTGTAACTGCAGTCTCTCCGCCCCCTCTGTGCTCCTGACAGATGAAAGTTGTTTTTTTTTTTTTTCCCCACATGATCTGCCCTTTTGAAGGGGTGTAGAGCGGAGAAGACTGAAGATAAACAATAAAACCTATGTAGGAGGATTTGTTTCATCTCTGTATCATCTGAGGCTGTTCACTTCACTGGGTGGGTATATGTGAGGGTTTATAATCACTTCAATGAGATTTTAAAGAGGAAGTAAACCTCCCACTAATGTTTGTACCTATAGGTAAGCCTATAACAAGGCGCACCTATAGGTACTATAAATATCTCCTAAACTTGCACCGTTGAGAAGATATTTACTGTATACTGCACCGATTTACGTCATAAGCACATGCGCCGTTTTTTTTCAGGGCCCTGTGCCGCGACCAGCGGCTTCCGCATGGCCAGTAACAGAGCTGGAGTCCACGGACCCGGAAGGAAGATGGGCGAAGATGGATGAGGCCTCCAGAGGGGAGGACGAGGGCTTCGTTTGCAGGGAAGCGTCACATCATGTGCTAGTATGCTATGAATATTAGCACATTATGAATTTACTTTGCAGATGAGAAGAAAGGGGGGGGGGGGGGAGTTTACTTCCTCTTTAAGGGCCCATGCAAACCATTGTGCGAGCGATACCGTAACGTGTGTTGCGCTGCTTTGCCATTCTTTGTGACTGAATGCACCTTCAAGGCCCAGTGGGAAAATGCAACCCGCCCTTTTTACATATGCAATGTGGTATGGTTCAGCCCGCATTACTGTGTTGCAGCGCACAGCTTGCAGTGTGAATGGGCCTCTAGAATCTATGCTGTGATCTTTTGAGTTCTAAAGAGAGGCATGGGCACCTGCTAAGCGAGTGGATCTCTTGTTCTGGCCACAAAGTTGACTAACTTCATGTTGAACCTGGACGCTAGAAGATCTACGTCCGAACATTCATTTCTGCCCAAGTTATAATATGGTTCACTGATCTCTGCGCTGAGAGACTCTTGGTGCCCCCTTGGTGATTGATATAGGCCACAGCTGTGGCATTGTCAGATTGGATCCTGACCGGACAATCCCGTAACCTGAAAGTCCAGGCCTTTAGAACCAGACGCACTGCCCCGAATTTTCTAGGATATTGATGGGCAAGGTTCTTTTGGTTCTTGACCACTGTCCCAGGTCAGTTGTCTTTTTTTTCTAGTACTGCATCTGTCGTTAACACTTTCCAGATGACTGGTCTGAAGGATTTTCCTTTCAACAGATTCTGGGTTAGTAACCACCAAGTTGGGCTTTGGGACACTCTTGGGGATAGCCGCATTGGCAAGTCTAAAGTTTGAATTATTTTGTTCCAAGCAGACGGGATACTGTTTTGCAACAGTCTTGAATGAAAACTGGGCATAGGGAACTGCTTCGAATGAAGCCACCATGGTTCCTAGCAACCTCATGCAAAGGCGAATGGAGGGATCACCTTTTGACCTGACCATCCGCATCAGCTCTCTTATGGAGTTGATCTTTGCCTGAGGCAAGAACGCCTTTTCCTGGGCTGTGTCTATGTTTAGACCCAAGTACTCCAGCCTTTTTAGCGGTATTGAGGAAGATTTCTCTAGGTTAAGAATCCAACCCAAACTTTCCAGATAGTTGGTTGTAGTGCATACGCTTTGCTCCAAACGAGCCACCGACTGATCTATTAGTAATAGATCGTCTAGGTACGCTACGACTGTTATGCCCTGTGCCCTTAACCTGGCTAGAGGTGAGGCCAGCACTTTTGTGAACACCTGGGGTGCTGTGGCTAGCCTGAAGGGCAGGGCTACAAACTGAAAATGCTGCTGTTCTAACTCGAACCGCAGAAACTTTTGGTGAGCGGGAAATATAGGGACACCTAATGTCGATTGATGCCAGAAGTTCTCCTAGACGGATAGAAACTACTGACCTGATCGTCTCCATGCAAAAGGAGTGGATCTTCAGGAACTGATTTATATAATGCATGTATATAATGTGTTGTGGGCCTTGTATGTTTGACTATAGAACTCTTCAGGACTGCCATTATCTTTGAGGCCTCATGCACACTGGACCGTTTTTCAGCGTTTTTGCAATCGTGTTTTTTTTTTTTTTTGTTTTTGTTTTTTTTTTTTAGCGCTTTTGAGCGTATTTTTTTCAATGGGATCAAAAATGTCAAACGCTGGTGAGCCGTGTTGGTGAGCCTTTTATCTGCGTTTTTTTAAAGTTCGAGCATTTTTACAGCTGAAAAACCCCTCCTCTCACAACCCACTAAATTTTTTTTTTTTTTTTTTTTTTATACAGCCAAAAAACACCCAGCCAAAAACAATTGATAACAGCCTATGTGTGCATGGACACATAGGATAACATGATGGGGAGTTTATTGACTGCTGAATAAAATGTCTGAAGCCAAAAACTGCAGCTGTTAAAACGTCCAGTGTGCATGAGGCCTAAGGCCTGATTCTCGCCTATGCATTTTTAGTGCATTTTACAGATTTGCACTACAGAACGTGTTCCATAGGAAACCATGTTAAATGGACTGTAGTGCAAAAAGCACTAAAAATGCAAAGGTGTGAATCAGGCCTAATACTCCTGCAGAGCAACTATGTATACTACCAGTGTGTAAACACTCTGTGTCATTGTTTGACATTGCAATGTGGTTCCTGGCTGCCCTACTTGGGAGAGCTTCATTCTTGGTGATGTAATCACTTTACGTTAGGGCTGGATGGAGAATGTGTAACGGATACTGCGGCTGTCGGCTGGGGCATTAATGAAATTCACATATATTGGCATGTTGTGACTTCTGTCATCAGTGTGTTTACTTGTAATGCTAGGGAAAGGTATTCAGATACTGTGATTCTGTCTTATGGATTTACATTACAACAGGGGGATAGTTTCAACAAAATGTAAAGAACATAATTTTTAAAGTGGTATTTGCAACTTTAACACTAATTGCCTCCCCCTCCCACTATTGTACTGGTTTATATTTAACCACTTCACCCCAGGAAGGTTTACCCCACCCCCACCCCTCGCCCGACCATTTCATTTTTTGAGATACGGCACTGCGTTGCTTTAACTGACAGTTGCGCGGTCATGCAACACTGTACCCAAATAAGGGCGCTTTTACATGGACACGTGTACAGAGCCCACTGAGCAAGCAGATGACTGTAGTCCGTCACCCAATGCGATCCGCAGACGGATGGAAGAGTAGTTTTTTTTTTTTTTTTTTTTTTTTTTTTTTTTTTGCGCTATAGACAAAAAAAAAAAAAGGGGTCGGGGGTTTTTTTTTTTTTTTTGTTTTTTGTTTTTTTTTTTAGGTTTGAATAGAAAGAGGGTTACGTCCCCTCTGTCACGTTTTTATTGCTGTGCGTGTGTCTCCATTGTGGAGATTCACCTACTGTCTTGATGACCATTGTCACCGAGGAAGGTAATGGAGGATCAAAAATTTTTAGCCACCATTTCAACATACGCTAAGGATCGGTTTACATATATGCAGTGCGGTACATTGCATGTGATTCACACAGCGCAATCCGAAATAAAATTTGCTTGCACTTCTTTCTTCTGTGATTCTTTATTTTTTTTTTTCTCACGTGTAGGGCATCCTTACAGAGATTTTAACTTTTTGCGGAGCGGATACGGACAGCCTGCTGTTCTTTATAGGGCGGTTGGATGGAAACGGACTGCATGTCCGTAGTCAACAGATCCGCCAGACGCATGGCGAATGTATCCCCATCCATCCCTTTTTTTTTTTTTTTTCTGGACTGGATTGAATGCTGGAGGCGGGTGACAGCGGACGCACATCCACCACCTCATAGAAAATAATGGGTGGTATGATCGGGCCAGCCTGAAAAAACGGACAGGTGGATCTGTTTGATCCGCTGGTGTGAAAGGGGCCTAAAGGAAAGAAATGTGAGGAAAATCTTCCACAGGGACAAACACAGAAAAGTTCTAGCCCCCACTCAGCCCCACAGATTGTGAATATACCCGGCTGACAATATCCCAACATGCTTCTTGGATTGGGTGGAAGGGGGTTGCCCACGGAGCAAATTTCAACTGGTTCATTCAGAAGCAGACTAAATTCAAACAGAATATGGGCAGCTTTAGGTCTCTGGCTGCTTTGCTGCAGACAACTGATGTAAATAGGAGTTTGGAAAGGAAGAATGGTTACCTGCAAACAGTGCAAAATATCCCTTGCCAAAATAAACTCTTCTCATCAGGAGTCCTGTTATGGGATTTCTTGCCTCTCCTAACAATGGAACTGTTATTTCTGCCCTTTGTAGTGTTAAGAGCTGTCGCCCTGTCAGCACACAATAGCTCAGCGGGCAGATTGCATAGTTAGTACTCCTCCTGAGCTCTTCAGTTTTTTTTCATTCAGCCCGCTGGGTTCAATCGTGTGCAGTAGTATGAGCACAGTTTTTATTAAGACCATTGGCAACACTTAAATGTGCAAACAAAGCATGTCTCCATGATATAGATTACTGCTTTCCATAGCTCTGCAAGGTGGATGGGCAGGATGCTGCTGTCGTTACCTCGCCCCTCTGCTTCCTGTTCCACACACAGTCGCATCACTTCTGCTCCAGTGTCCCTATGTGTACCAGTCTGGTTCTTGGTAGTGGTGCAACGAAATTTCGGCTGCCGAAAACTATCGGCCGAAAGAAAAAAAATGCCGATAATGGAGCGCCGAAAAAGGGAGTGGGGTCCGCCCTGGGTGCCGCCCATTGCGGGGGTGTAATCTTGGCGCATCCCAGTCCTCCTCCCTCCTCCTTCCTCCTTTCTTCCTCCCTGTGATAGACAGCACACTGATCCAATGGCGGGACATTGAATCAGTGTGACATGATCACAGGAGGCGGGAAATTCAAATCCAGCTCTGATCTGGGCACTGGCGAGGCTGCATTGATCTCTTATCATGTCTGCCGTCTCTGACCACCTCCTCCTGTATCATGTCTGCTAGAGATGCACCAAATGGAAATTTTGCTAATACTATTAGCAGTGTGTATAAGTAAGAGATTACAGACATGATTGGTTAGAGACTGCAGTTTTCTTGACCTTTCTTGCACTAAAGGTGCCAATAATGGCCAACAATAAATTCATAATAATTTAATTTACTAATTAAAAGTGTATATGTGTGTGTGTAATTTAAAATATATATTTTTACAGGATTTATATAGCGCCGACAGTTTACGCAGCGCTTTACAACATTAGGGCAGACAATACAAGTTCAATACAGGAGGAATCAGAGGGCCCTGCTCATTAGAGCTTACAATCTAGATATATATATATATATATATATATATATATATATATATATATTTTATATTTATATTCGGTTTCGGCAATCCCTGTATAGCCAATAGCTTAAATGGAATTGCTCTAGTCAGGATTTATTTATAAAGGAGGCTGGTGCTCTGAGGGGTAGGCTTTTGAGGCTACTCCCACACCTGTCTAAAAAAGGCCTTTTAAAGTGGTTGTAAACCCTTACAGACCACTTTTACCTACAGGTAAGCCTAGATTAAGGCTTACCTGTAGGTGCAAGAAATATCTCCTAAACCTGCATGGTTTAGGAGATATTTCCAAAAGACAGGCACCCATGTTTACGGCGCATGCACCGTAGACAAAGATGCACTGAGCGTGCTGTCTCTAACGGCGTTCATGCCGTTAGTGGCGGCACCAGCGCGCATGCGTGGGAGTGACGTCATCGCGGCTCCAGCCAATCACAGCGCCGGAGTCGCGATACCTGGAAAGAAGATGGACGCTTTGTAGGAGAAGGGACAGCGGTGTCATCGCAGGTTCCCTTGTCAGGTAAGTGACACATAATGGGCTACTATGAGTTGCATAGTAGCCCATTATGCTTTACCTTTGCAGGGAAACAAAGAGGAAGTAAACTCATCAGGGTTTACTTCCTCTTTAAGCAGGCCAATGGACACTCGAGACAGGAGTTGCTATTCGGCAAGAAGGTAAAAACCAATGACACCCAGGGCATTAGAGTGATCACCAAGTATAACAGCCAACACAGAGCAGTTAGGAGAATTTATTGGTAGGTTTTGGCACCTTTTGCGTAGGGATCCCTTGCTGAGTCCCTATGTACCACAGAGTCCAGCAATCACATACCGACGGGCCGCATCACTAAAGGACCAATTGGTCCAGAGTGAGCTTTTGTAGGTGAATTCCGCAAGGACCCATGTAAAGAGAATGGGTACATTCACATGTGGCGGATGTCCCATATGCCAACATATGAACGTCAGACAGGATATAGTACTCCCTAATGGACGGTTATACAAACCTCACCATTTTTTCAATTGTAAAACTGAGGGGGTAGTGTATCTCCTCACATGTCAGTGCCAACAGTTTTATGTTGGCAAAACCAAACTGAAATTCTACAAGAGAGCATCGAGACATGTAACTTTAATGAAAATGGCCAACCCGAAGCTCCGCTTGGGCAGACACGTCATTGAAAAACACCGGGGTAAGTTCCCCAGGATCCAATTTTCTGATTCTGGATAGGATTTGTCCGAGGGGTGGGGTATGGAACAAGGTCCTCCTCCAGCGGGAAACACGGTGGATCGCGGACCTTGGGGCCACCTCACCCCCCCGGGCTCAATGAACACCTTAGCTTTAGACCCTTTCTTGAGGGTTTCTCCTCTGGTGGATGTGAGAAGTAATGATGAACATTTGCTCACCATCGCTTCCACTTTGAGGGTGATCCATTTCCCTCAGCCCCCCTGAGGGTATTAGCCACGGTTAGGCAATGGTGTGTGGATATATGGGCTGGTTAGGGAATCTTCCTTTGTGGTCTTTAAGACAATTTACTATTGAACTTACTGCTTTGTTGCAACTGGGATTAATGTGATCCGATGTATAATTGACTTTATGTATGTTTTTGACTGAGGCTATTTTTATGTGTTTACAGCTGGGCCCTCCTTCCTGTCTGATCGTGATGTTCCTGTTGGGACCGGTGGCGACAATCTTTGACGTGTGTGATACCACCCTTGGTGGATCACCTCCTAACCTGCCCGGCGCACGTAGGCCTCCCGAATTCCAGGCGGCCTATTATTGCGGCTTGGGTGCGGACATTTGTGTCTGGTAGCACTATGGTCATGGTGCCCAGGACTGTGCCTGCCCCACGGGCCGCGTTGTTGCGTCGGTGGGCATTGCCTGCAGGACGCCCTTTTCGCAGTACTCTCCTTTTGGATCGGTCTTGTGGGGGGTGCCCGTGCAGCCAGGGCCCAGGGTCCTCCTAGGCATCCTCGGGAGTGCAGGGCATTTTATGTGTATATAGTCTTTATTTAACTATCTGTCCCATATATACAGCTTCACTGCCAGTCCGTGCCATCTTGGTGGGCTTGTGTGGATGAGCGGGGACCTGCCCATAACAACTGTGTCTCTTTGACATAGGTGTTGCCTGTTCATGATGCAAATGTCTCCATTGGTCCAGCAGTGAATGTTCACGATGTCCTATTTTTGAAACAACTGTTTAAAATGATTAATTATTCTGTTACTCATTAATGTGTTTGAATTTTATTGTATAGTGTGATCCCCTCCTGACAAATGCCCCTGACGAAGGGACGTATTGTGTCCTGAAACGTGTTGGGCCATCTGGACCTTACATGGGAACTCATCACCATTGTCATCAATGTTTTTATTGGTTTGAAAATCGTAAAATCATATTTGTATATAATTTTTTTTTTTTTTTTTTTTTTTTTTTTAATAAATTATATTGCATTATATCTGTACTTCGTTACCGTTAAAGTCCCAGTTATTTTTTGTGGGGCATCTCCTTTCCTATCTAATCACATAAGGGATGCTGGCAACTTAAATTGGTATAGTTGGATGTTCTCCTTTTTTATGTCCAATTTCCATTTGGTGCACCCCTAGTTCTTGGCAATACCTGGCTCATCCTACAGTGGCATTTGATCCTGCTGGTGGTTCTACCTCACTTAGTCTGGCCCTCTCTGCTGTTCTTTTTCATTAAGTGACTGTGTAGCAGCTCATCAAAGGCAATCAAGGAAGTGCATCAGCAGCTCAAGCCCAACAGTCCATAATCAATGTCGGGGCTGTGTGATGCCCTTGTTCTAAACAGATAGGGGAGTATAAGTCTCCTATTACAGACTTAAAGCGGAGTTCCATCCAACTTTACTTCTTGGTTAAACTAAAGACCACCCCTCGTTTTTGGATATACATTTTTTTTTTTTTTTTTTTTTTTGTTTTGTTTTGTTTTTTTGCCTTTTTAATGAAGTACAAAGGTGTACTTCTGTCCTAGCCTCGCGGCGGCAAGGTACGTCATTTCCTCTTTTGCCTCTGTCCCCCCTCCTCCTTTCTTCGCAGTTTCCTACTGCGCATGAGTGATTCATGTGAATGAGAGGGAAGGAGGGGGCTGAACCTCTGGCTCACTTCCCGTTACGATTTGAGCCGGAAGTGTGAGTGGGTGCCTGTCAACCAGGTATCCGCTCCTCCCCCAAAAGTGGCAAATGTGGCATCGGAGGGTGGGAGGGCAGACAAGCGGAGCTTCCCCTTTTGGGTGGAGCTCTACTTTAACATTACAATTTGGGGGGGAAAGGGAAGTAGTACTGAGCATACATATTATTTGAAGCATACATGCAATTGCGTAACAAAGCAAACAGTACACCGCAATAACAAGGCACAAGAATTAGTGGTACTCCTAATGTTCACACAAATGGAGAAACAACGAATGTATGGCTGCAATTTAATGCTTAGAGCATGCAGCGATGATCTGAAGGTTCTTTCATATGATCACACATTTGAACAGTGAAGATGTGTGATCTAAGCAACTTTACCTGTCAAATGATTGTGAGTGTCGGGCATAGTGATAACAGCATCTCAGAATCTGTAGACCTTCTGGAATTTTTACACATTACAGTCCTTCGAGTGTACCGAAATGCAAAAAACATCAGTAGTGTTGTAACATCTAGTTAATTTTTTACACATACACAGTCAGTTAGGATAAGGAATTTTGCGTGCTGCTTTCAATCATTCTTAGTCAATCAATTGCCTGGAAACCCTAGAATTGATGTAATTAAAGAGGAACTGTACTCGTCTTCCCCTAAGCGATGTCAAGTCCAGAAGCTCCATCACCGACATCTTCTCGCTGGCTTCTTTTGGGTTGGGGATCTTTGGTAATTTTAATTGTCCACCTGGGATGATAGAACTCGGATGCATGCACGGAGGAGTCCCTTCATCCCGGCAAATGCCAGAATTGTATGCCGAGCTGCACATGTAAATGTACACTGAAGCTCCACTTTAAGGCCTCATACACACTGGATGTTCTAAAAAAAAACGTCAGTACCCTTAGCTGTAGAAAGCTGTAGCCGTAGAATTAGTTTATTTTTGGTGGGGGGGGGGGGTTATAGCTTTTGCTTTTTTTTTTGTTTTTTTTTTTGTTTAGCAAAAGCTTTTGGCTTAAAAACGCTGAATAGCCGGGTTTTTCAGTGTTTGTGGGTTTTTTTTTTTTGTTTTTTTTTACAGCTGAAAAACTCCTCTTAAAACCCACTAGTTCTGGGGGTTTTTCCCATCCAGAAAACGCCCCTGCCAAAGAAATGCTGATAAAAGCCTATGTGTACGTGGACACATAGGATAACATGCTGGGGAGTTTACTGGCTGCAGAAAAAAAACAGCTGTAAAAATGTCCAGTGTGCACGAGGCCTAAATGTGGCTACCTCAAACAAGTATAATTACAAATATAACCACTTAAAATACTTTACCCATTTTAATGTTGCACATGTATTAAAAATATCCTTGCGTTTTAATCCATGGCTTTTTAAAATTTTTCTCCTCCAGGTTAACTTCAGACACTTTGGACTTTCATCATGGAAGAGACGAAAAGCCTGGCGGTGCCTCTTACTTCCTCTAGCCCTGAAGAGGCTACTAATAAAACCAGCATGGACTCAGACAGTCCTCAGGATCCAATGCAACTCAAGAAAGAGATCTCGCTGCTCAACGGGGTCTGTCTTATTGTGGGCAACATGATTGGCTCAGGGATTTTTGTGTCTCCTAAGGGAGTGCTCATTTATTCTGCCTCTTATGGGTTATCCTTAGTCCTCTGGACTGTTGGTGGTATTTTCTCAGTGATTGGAGCTCTGTGCTATGCAGAACTTGGTACCACAATTGTAAAGTCAGGAGCAAGCTATGCATATATCCTTGAGGCTTTTGGTGGATTTGTGGCCTTCATCAGACTGTGGACATCTCTGCTCATCATAGAACCCACTAGCCAGGCAGTTATTGCCATCACTTTTGCCAACTACCTGGTACAGCCCGTCTTCCCTACCTGTGAACCTCCCTATGTGGCCTCCCGTCTCATTGCTGCTGCTTGCGTATGTACGTAATTTTTTTTTTTTTTCTTATGTAGTTGCTTTGTTTTATTGCTGCTTGCGCATGTACGTAATTTTATTGCCGCTGTTTACATATGTACGTCATTTTTTTTATGTTATGTAGTGTGCTTTGTTTTATTTTGTCATATTACAAAATTTTTAGTTTTAAGGGCTCGTTCACATGGGCAGCTGGGGGCGGTAAAAACAGGTGGTTGGTTTTAGGAAGGCTCTTATAGTAAATCGCCACCAAGTGCATTAATGTAAATAATAATAGCATTTATTCCTACACATTTGTAATTTTAGTTAATGTACACCTTTTAACAGTGCCACCTAGTGCATTTAGGTTCATATAGTAGCACCACTGAAACAGATATAGTAAAGTATTTAGATGGTATGATTTATATTTCACATGCTGTAAATAGCTCTCTATGACTCAATGTTTATAGAGTTCACCATGGACGATGGGTGTATACACATGAAAGAGTAGCAAGATGGTGGGTTTTGGTGCATATATAAAAGACCGTTAGTTAACCAAAAGTATCTGCTCCAGAAGACGGTGCATTTTGATGATGAAACGCGTTGGACGGGACTCCCGGTTGAGGTCAGATCCTGTGTTTGTAGTGCATGCCGGATCTAGATAGAGCAGTATTTCCTGATTGTTTAGTGATCTTGTATACCATAAATGTAAGTGCGGTGGCTTTTAGATTTTTTTTTTTTTTTGTTTAAAGCAGTTTTTCTCTGAGAGCTTTCTTTTCCTTTTGAGCACCCACTATTCTTTCCTGAGAAAATAGGTGGTTTAGCTGATTAAAGAACATTTGAGTATCATTTGCAGTGTTCATACCCTCATTTGGGGTGTCACAGGCGCATTTTGAGCCATGTATTGCACAAAAAAAAAAAAGACAACTCTCTCTAGTAAGTGCGGTGCGGAGGTGGGGAGCATGGAGTGGCAAGGGGAAAGCATCTTTGTGAAAACACCATGTGAATGGCCTTTAAATGTTACATCATAAGTTGATATATATTATGAGCACTAATATTGGACTTTATATATAATTATTGGACTTATTGAGCAAGTCCTTACTTTGTTATAGATTCACTATTTTTAGGATATTTATTTATTTTTTTTAGGTTATAGAGCGCTGTATTTTATTTATATTCCTTAACCACTTCCCGCCCGGCCTGTAGCAGAATGATGGCCGGGGGGTGGTTCGGTTATCCTGACTGGACGTCGTATAACATGCTGGTGCGTGCCCACAGCATGGCGATCGGTGGGGCTGATCGTGGTAAGGAGCCCCTGACGGATGCTCTTTACCACTTGATCAGCTGTGACCAATCACAGTGTGAACCAGGAAGTGCCGGTAAATGGCTTTTCTCGGTTTACGCTGACAGGGAGAGCCAATCGGCAGCTTTCCCTGACAGAAGGGGGGGCCTGTGCCGATAATCAGCACATTGATTATCAGCACAGCCCCCATGAGAGGTGCCTATCAGCTGCTAGTCTGTGGCCCATCAGTAACGTCTGTCAGTGCCCTTCAGATGCCAATCAGTGCTGGCTATCGGTGCACATCAGTGCTGCTTATCAGTGCCTGTCTGAAGGAGAAAACAAAATTTTATGACACAAACAAAAACTTTTTTTTTTTTTTCCGATCTATTTTTAGTTTAGCAAAAAAAAACCCAGGGATGATCAAATACCACCAAAAGAAAGCTCCTATTTGTGGGAAGAAAATTATAAAAAATTTAGTTTGGGTACAGTGTTTTATGACCGCACAATTGTCATTCTAAGTGCAACAGCGCTGAAAGCAGAAAATTGTCCTGGGCAGGAAGGGGGGGAAAGTGCCCAGTATTGTAGTGGTTAAGTATGATTGTATGTAGCCATTTTCCTTAATTTATTCTGCGGCTCATGCTGATGAGCAGCTAAATAAAAAAAGAGAGGAGCCCACGTTTTGTTAGGTGCATGCAGCCAGGAACATTGTACTCTGACTTTTAGAATTTACTTTATACCATAATTGGGGGCCATTTTTTAAAGTGTTACTAAACCCAGGACCCTGCATTCACTATATCTGGTCTCCCACAGTACACAGAACATGGAAATGCAATTATTTTAGTAAATATAAACTGATAAATACAGTTTCTAGCAGTATATAGTAGTCTTGTGACTAGCTTGTAGAAGGAGTTTTCATTCTCTGACTGTCCTATGAGGCTGCATGACGCCTGACTCTCCGTCTGGACAGTGCTGATTGGCCCTGTACTGATCACATGCACCCTCCCAAGAAAAAAATCAAACTCTCTAGCAATACACACCAAACTGAGCATGTGCAGAGTGCCTCCAAGGCTCTGTTCCATCAGGAGATGGATTGGGGACTGTAAAAGAAGGGGAGGATCAAGAAGACGGGATCAAACAGCCTTATTACACAATGCAGAGGATTAACCCCTTAGGTTCCACAGTGACTATAACAAGCATGCTTTACTGCATATGCAGACTGATTTTACTGTTGTGGGTTTAGTAACACTTAAAATCTGCTGTATGATATAAAAAATGAATAACAAAATCGACCCAGGAACATTTAATAAAATAAGCTCATATTACAACCACAAATGGTTTTACTGGCCTTGTGAGAAGATGGGGAGGCAAACTATTGCTGCAAAATCCCCCTATTGGATTGTCTAATGCCCCGTACACACAGTCGGATTTTCCGACGGAAAATGTGTGATAGGACCTTGTTGTCGGAATTTCCGACCGTGTGGGGGCTCCATCACACATTTTCCATCGGATTTTCTGACACACAAAGTTTGAGAGCAGGATATAAAATTTTCCGACAACAAAATCCGTTGTCGGAAATTCCGATCGTGTGTACACAAATCCGACGGACAAAGTGCCACGCATGCTCAGAATAAATAAAGAGATGAAAGCTATTGGCTACTGCCCCGTTTATAGTCCCGACGTACGTGTTTTACGTCATCGCGTTCAGAACGATCGGATTTTCCGACAACTTTGTGTGACCGTGTGTATGCAAGACAAGTTTGAGCCAACATCCGTCGGAAAAAATCCTAGGATTTTGTTGTCGGAATGTCCGAACAAAGTCCGACCGTGTGTAAGGGGCATAAGAGGGAAAAAAATAAGAGCAGTACTCATCCAAAGCTAACAAATTGAATTTGTAGTTGGCGTTTAAGAATTTAAGTGGTTGATAGCCATATGAATTATTATTTATTATTATTATTTGTGTAAAATTTTGTTTATTTTATTTTGGTGCATCTTCACATTAAAAAAAGCAAACCTGAAAGGCATACATTTAACACCTCAAATATTTTGCAAAACAAAAAATTGTAACTGCCACCATTTTGTTCGACGTGTCCTTTTGCTTTCAGAAAATATACAATTGTTTCAGGGTTTTAAAGTGGTTGTAAAGTCACTAACCGCAAATGCTGGAAATCCCCTCTGTTACAGGAAGATATACTGTGCAGTGTATGTTTTAAAAAAAATCAACAAAATACCTTATTTCAGAGTGCCGCTGTGCGGTCACGTGACCTCCCGGCATTCTCCATCCTCGACCCGAGGACTACAGTGGGAGGGGCTGATGTCAGCCAGGATAAGAGCGGTGGAAGGTTACATGAGCGCACGGCCGTGCTCTGAAATGAGGTATTTCGCTGCATAATTTTAAAAAACAGACACTGCACGGTATATCTGTAGCAGAGGGGATTCCAGGATTTGTGTTCAGTGACTTTACAGCCACAGCAGCATAGTGGCAGGAGGAGAGCACACACATCCACACACACACATCCACATCCACACACACACACCCACACACACCCACACACATCCACACACACCCACACACACCCACACACACCCACACACACCCACACACATCCACACACATCCACACACATCCACACACATCCACACACATCCACACACATCCACACACACACACACACATCCACACACACATCCACACACATCCACACACACATCCACACACATCCACACACCCACCCACACCCCCACACAGACAGTGAGGGAGAGACACTGGAATGACGGAGGCAGATAAACTAACCACAGTATCATTGATCAGCAGCCATGATTACCATGGTCAGCACACTAAGGGGGACACAGGAACAAACGGGATCAACCAGGTATTTTACAGCATAGAAAGGGCAGATTACACAGCACACATTCTGCTTTAGGAGAACAGGATAATTTTTATTTTGGTTAAAACCACCTTAGGTAATTTTCTAGCACAAAATTCAGATCACTATCAGGCATGGACCCTATTTTAATAATTTTTTTTTTTTTAACCTCCTATTTTCTCCTGGTCAGAGCAGGGAGGGATTCCCTACATTAGCTGATCTCAGTGTTGATAACAAACTCACAAACTTCCTTTGACTTTAAAGCCCCGTTCACATCTAGAAATTTGGGATTGCAGGTGGAATTGCCACAATTCTGCTTGAGATTCCAAATCGCACCGCAATGCTGGAAAAACGCAGCACACATGTTTGGATGTCATTCATTTTTAATGGTATCTGAACGTGGTTCGGTTTGCATCATTATTTTGCTGCAAACCACATCGTGCAAAGCTTGTAGCCCAACTTACTTTTGGGTGACAAGCTTTGCGTGATGCGGTTTTGGCGCGATTGCAGAGTGATTTATCGCACGTGGCAGAATTCTGCAGCCCCTGTGAAGGCTGTAATACAGTGCAATGGCTCGTGCTGTATACAGTGCCCCTTGCTGTGTTCCCAGCTGAGTCCTACATACATCCTTTATGTGGCTGGAAAGAAACTGAGTCCGTCATGTGGAATATCAGCCATTCAAGAAACGCCCGTATTTTTATCAATGAATACAAGGCATTCTCTGATTGGCTAAGTTGGACCTTGAGATGTCATCTGAGTGCCTCTTTACCTTGACCAATCAGAGAACCACTTCACAACTGCAGAAAGCTGTAATTAGAAGTAAACTACGGTAGAAGAAAGGCATTTGCTCAGGTAGCATGACTTTATATTGATGGTACATCTCTGTATAGTTGTCTCCTAGTCCTTTTATATTTAAAATTCAATGTAGCCAGTTTCTTTTTGGGGGGGGGGGGGGGGGTTAGCAGTGCAAAATAAAATAAAATAACTGTATAGAAAGTGAGGCAGAGACCAGAAGAGAGGACAGAAATACCCCATTATTTTACCATGTCTGTATCTGGGAAAACTATTTTCTGCTGCTTTTAACCCCTTGCTGACCACCCGCTGTCTTTATACGTCGGCTGTTTGAAGTGGAATATCGTTGTTATGGCAGCAGCCATTGATATTCACATGCTAAGAATTTTTTGGATCATTTGTTGTATTAGGGCTCATGCCCACAGGACATTTTTTCAGCTGCTGTTAGGGGCATTTGACGTGTGGGTGTTTTTTTTTTTTTTTTTTTTTTTTTTTTTTTTACCACTTACAGACCGCCCCACGCCGATATAAGTCCCAACTTTGAAGAGGAATATCGTTGTTATGGCAGCAGCTAGCTGCCATAACCCCAGTATCCTCTTCTTCGGGCGGCGGTCCGCTTTCCGATAAGACTGGTCTTTGCAGCGGATTCGCCACGAGATCACTTTTTATCAGAGACGGGGCCCCCCCACCTGGCACTGCGCTCTGGTGCCCTCTGGTGATCGGATGTTTCCCCTTGCTTGACATGGAGACAGGTGAGGGGAAGATGGCCCCCACCCATCTCCATAACATGAAACGACAAAACGTCACTTCCACCCATAGGGCCCTTAAAGGGCCATTTTTACATTTTTTTTTTTATTTTATTTTAGTGTAGGGCTGAAACAACTAATCGATTAATCGACAACTAATCGATTATGTAATTAATCGATTACTATTTTCATAATCGATTAATCGGCCAGTAACATAAAAAAACTAAAATTAGCCCTTTATAGTACAAAAAGAGTAAATCGCTACTGTAAAATATGAACCCCTTACAGTAGTGATTATCTGCTTTTTTTGTACTATATAGGGCTAATTTTTCGTTTTTTTAACCCCATTATGTTACTAAACGTAAAAGCAAACTGCATAGGTGAGTACCGAGCCTTATGCTGGCCACACGGATCAATTTTCAGGCGAGAATATTCAGATGAAAAATCTTTGTATATTCACTGAATGAAAGAATGTTTGAAATTTTCACTTGTTTTTAACATTCTGTTTTTAAAATGAATTTCTGAACGAAAACATCATACACTGTCTGAAAATTCCTTTGACCAAGACGTTTTCTATTTTCCCGTCACTGTGGTTGAAAACGAACGTCGATTTGACCCCACTAACGATTAGAAAATCGAATGAACGTTCTTAAAATTACATTTTTTTTGAAGGAAGGCATTGTTTTTTAATAAAAAAATGTGATCTCTGAGTCTGATGATATTTACCAGATTCACCCTCTAATAGTATATACAGTATACCTCCTCTAATAGTATATACAGTATATCTTCTCTAATAGTATATACAGTATATCTCTCCTCTAATAGTATATACAGTATATCTCTCCTCTAATAGTATATACAGTATATCTCTCCTCTAATAGTATATACAGTATATCTCTCCTCTAATAGTATATACAGTATATATCTCCTCTAATAGTATATACAGTATATATCTCCTCTAATAGTATATACAGTATATCTCTTCTGTCTGTTAATCTCAGAGTGGATTCGATATTTTGCTCCCTAACCATATAGTTGGTTATTTATATTTACCACTGCATAGAGATATTTGAGAATGAATTGCCTTTTTTTAAAACTTTACATATTAACTAAATTATACACCATACTTTTTTTTAAGGTTATTAACCGATTAATCGATTAATCGACACAATAATCGGCCAACTAATCGATTATGAAAATAATCGTTAGTTGCAGCCCTATTTTAGTGTAAATATGAGATGTGAGGTATTTTTGACCCCAGATCTCATATTTTAAGGTGTCCTGTCATGCTTTTTTTTTCTATTACAAGGGATGTTTACAGTCCTTGTTATAGGAGTAAAAGGGACAATTTTTTTTTTTTTTTTTTTTTTAAAGAACAGTGTAAAAATAAAAAGGTTAAATAAGAAAAAAAACAATTTTTAAACGTGTCCCGCTGCAGAACCGAATGCATACGTGAGTAGCGCCCGCATATGAAAACAGTGTTAAAACCACACATATGAGGTATCGCCGCGATCAGTAGAGCGAGAGCAATAATTCTAGCCCTAGACCTCCTCTGTAACTCAAAACATGCAACCTGTAGAGTTTTTTTGTTTTAAACGTTGCCTATGGAGATTTTAAGGGTAGAAGTTTGTCACCATTCCACGAGTGGGCGCAATTTTGAAGTGTGACATGCCGAGTATCAATTTACTCGGCGTAACATTATCTTTCACAATATAAAAAAAAAAAATTGGGCTAACTTTTCTGTTGTCTTATTTATTTTTAATTCAAAAAAGTGTATTATTTCCAAAAAAAGTGCACTTGTAAGACCGCTGCGCAAATACGGTGTGACAGAAAGTATTGCAACGACTGCCATTTTATTCTCTAGGGTGTTAGAAAAAAAATGTATAATGTTTGGGGGTTCTAAGTAATTTTCTAGCAAAAAATAACTGTTTAACTTGTAAACAACAAATCTCAAAAACAGGCTCGATCCTTAAGTGGTTAAGTGCCTCTAAAACCCCCTCTGTTAGCCTATGTGTCCATGCATACGTAAACTGTCATAAGTGTTTAGTGGCAGTAAAAAAACAGTTAGCCTGTGCTTCCAGGAGCTGTAAAAATGAAAAACGCCAAAAACGGGAAAAAAATCCCGCATCAACCCGCGTTTGACATTTTTAGGCGTTTTTACATTCTAGAGAGTTTTCAATCAAAAACGCTAATGTAAATACGCGACTAAATGCAAAAAAAAAAAAGAATTTTTAGTGCTGCTGTTGCACTGGCATTTTTTTTTAAAACGTCCTGTGTGCATGAGCCCTTAGGCCCCGTTCACATGGGGAAGACTCTGATTAGATCAGCAGGGGATCTACCTGCTTACCCCCTGCTGATCAGAGCAGAGCAGGGGGAGGGGAGATGGGGGTGTGACAGGTCCGTGTCCGCTCGGTTTCTGTAGAGTGGACATGGACCTACTAGCCCGCTCTGCTCTTTGGGCAGCCAGGTGTAAATGTTATTTTGTGTGTGCATGTTGCATGTTTGTTTTTGTTTTTTTTTTTTATTTAGACAGGATCGGAATGGACGTTGGCGAGTGTAAACGTACACAAGTCTGTCTACACCAACCAGTCCATAGCAGTGTTAATTTTGTAGACAAAAATATTTTCACAGCTGCAGGTTTTAAGTGAAAATAAAAGGAAAATTACAATTAGAAATAAAGTGGTTGTGAAGGAAGAAGCTCCAAATAATGTAGCTGCTGATGTTTAATACAAGGACAGTTGCCTGTCCAGGGATCCCAATATGTCGGCCCCCCCAAAGCCGATTTGTCCATCAGCTCGGGTGCAGGTGCCAGCATTGCAACTAAGGGATAGCGGCAGTAAAGCCTCCAAGCTTCACAGCCCATTTCCTACTGCGCATGCGCGAGACACGCTGCGCTTTCTGAATAGTCCCGTCACCTTCTGGGACAAACACAGGTCCCAGAAGGCAGCGGGGGCCGGCTGATGCGAACACTGATAATAATGTACCTTGGGGGGGGGTAGGGTGGAAATATAGCAGGAAAACCTCATAATGGGTACAAAGCAACTGAAAAATAAAATGCAAAAAAAAAATCTCCATGTCTTCCAAAAAGGAGGTGGGGTGGTCTATTCTTAAAGACATAGTTGCAGTTTAGCCTGGAACTCCGCTTTAATACATTCTATGCCTTAAGATAAAAAGCCTTCTGTGTGCATCAGCCCCCCCAATACTTACCTGAGCCCCATCTAGATCCAGCGATGTTGCAGGAGTATCACAGCTGCCCTGGACTCCCCTCTTCATTGGCTGAGACAGCAGTGTGGCGCCATTGACTCAGTCAGTCAGCCAATGAGGTGATAAACTGGGTGGGCAGCGTCTCGAATAGACACACGGAGCTGTGGCTCGGGTGCCCCCATAGCAAGCTACTTTCTGTGGGGGCACTTAACAGGAGGGAGGGGCCAGAAGCACCGAAGAGGGACCCAAGAAGAGGAGAATCAGGGCTGCTCTGTGCAAAACCACTGCACAGAGGAGGTAAGTATAACATGCTTGTTAGGCCCCTTTCACACTGGGGCGGTGGGGGCGTCGGCGGTAAAACGGAGCTACTTTTAGCGCCGCTTTACCGTCGTTTTTCAGTGGTATTTGGCTGCTAGCGGTTAAAAGGGTTAAAACCGCTTGCATAACGCCGCTACAGCCGCGGTATAGCCGCGCTGCCCCATTTATTTCAATGGGCAGGAGCAGTTTAGGAGCAGTGAATACACCGCTCCTTCACCGCTCCAAAGATGCTGTTTGCAGGAGTTTTTTTTCTCTCCTGCCAGCGCACCGCTTCAGTGTGAAAGTCCTCGGGGCTTTCACACTGGAGAAACAGCAGCGGCAGTTTTACGTCGGTTTGCAGGCCCTATTTTTAGCGCAATAACGCCTGCAAACCACCCCAGTGTGAAAGGGGCCTTACTAAAGTCTTGTGCTTTTTTTTTTTTTTTTTCCGTTAAAAGTATCACTTAACAAACAGAAGTGCAACTTTAAAAAAAAATTTAAAAAATAATATAAAAAACCTGTAAACTCTGTTGGCTGTAATGCCAGGCTGCAGGTGGGGATAGGGAAGTAAATGGGAGTGCACAGGGCAGAGAACTGGTCTGGGGAGATTGTTATTTTACAGCAGGGGACTCAAATTGGCGGCCCTCCAGCTGTTGCAAAACTACAAGTCCCATCATGCCTCCTGCCTCTGGGTGTCATGCTTGTAACTGCCAGCCTTGCAATGCCTCATGGGACTTGGAATTTCGCAATAGCTGGAGGGCCGCCAGTTTGAGACCTCTGTTTTACACAGTGCTACGCACTGCTACCTTACTGGGAGGAAAAACACTCACAATGTCACATCCAGGCAGACACGAATCTGACAAAGGAGTTGCTATTTTGCGGTTTGCAGGGCATTGTTCCAGAACTCCCAGGCAGCAGGCAGACAGACTACGTCTCTCAGCAAATACAGCTTGCCTATCATGTCAGGGGGCTGGGGCTTTAACAGATAGGAGCTCAAAATAAACCATTCTGACTAAAATGCAACTAAAACTAAAATGGTATTTTAGTCAAAAGTCTATAACTAAAACTAAATCCAGAAAGTATATAGCCTCACAATGCAAAATAAGCAGGGTATACCTCAATGAAATGTACCATCGTCCAAATGAATTGAAGGAAATGATTCAGGAGTATGGGCCCCAGACTCACCAAGAGAAAAATGGCAAGTGGACTATTGCCACTTTTGTTCACTTACCACTTCACCATTTGACAGGCACCTGCATTGATCATATGATCTTTCATCGCCATATTACCTTATTTAGACCTTGGCCGGTGGTTTATATCCCCTTCCCAATCGCCAGGGGAGACCCAGCTGGGCTACCTCGCTGCCATATACCCCCCCAGGGCTCGGGTAAGCAGTTCTACTACTTTGTTACCCTCCCCATTTTCTAATTGTGTAAAAACCCTTTATACGGTATTTATTTTTGCATTTTGTTCTATATTTACAGATGTATTGTCCTGATGAAGCGGTAAATCCGCGAAACATGTTGAAATTCCATGTCATCAGAACCCTTTTAAACTATATGTTTTGCTGTCTTTTTGATATTTTTGTATGAATACATTTTGTGAAATTTTACCAGTCATTTTGTATTATTAGTTATACCTCCTGTATATGTACCGCAATAGTCCACTTGCCGTTTTTCTCTTGGTGAGTCTCTGGGGTGGGGCCCATACTCCTGAATCATTTCCTAAAACTAAATCCAAATTTCCAAATTTCCGGGTGATCTATAGGGCTGGATGGAGGGTCCAATCGGGTCCGCCAGAATAACTGGCAGGTGGACCTCATTAGACTGTGTGTGTGTAAGGGGCCCTTATAGAGCCGACTGTGAAACTGTAAATTGTTACTTTGAAGCTGGATTCACATCTGTACACTAAAATTGGCGTGTTATTGCAACGCACAATAAAGTACAAAACTGACAGTGGTGCTATTTATGTTGACTACACTCCCACCACCATTCTAGCACACAAACACAACACTTTTGTTTCAATACAGGAAACCAGTGGTGTGCTTCATTTTTAAAGAAAGTGTCCGTCACTGGTGGTAACACATCTCAACTGTGTGAATCCAGCTTCTCACTTTGGTTCCTTTTTTGGTATAACCAGATTTCTTTTTGAAATGAACCAGCAGAGGGGCCATTGGGAAAGAGCAGAAGCAAAATGCTGATGTGTTCATTGCTCAAGGGCTGTCAGTGATTAATGGTATGTTTACATCTATATATAGAACTCAGACATACACACGTACGCAGACTTCCCAACAGACGAGGTTCACACTTCTAGTTTGAATATTCTGTGCTGACAGCTCATCGTATGTCTTGTGTGATGATAAATCTTTTTCTGCTGATGAGATAAACTGATGTTTTGCTTTCTTTGTGACCCTGTGACTTCTCGCCTACAGGTCTCATCACTTTTATAAACTGCGCATATGTGAAATGGGGGACGCGGGTGCAAGATCTCTTCACTTATGCTAAAGTCATTGCGTTAATTGCAATCATTATAACCGGCATTGTTAAATTGTGCCAAGGTAAGAGTTCCAATCTTGATTTTGTCATCTGACTTTTTACAAATGTTGTGCTTTTGTTACAGATTGACCACAAAAAAAGTGCAGTTTTATATAATGTGAAAACCTATGACGTTATTTAGTTGAGTGTTAATTCAAAGGTGCAGAACCCAATAACCAATCAGAATTTCCTGTGTGGACCAGAACTAGATGGATTCTGATGGTTTACCGTGAATCACTGCTTCTAAAAATTGACACTTAAGAATAAGAACTCCTCCTTTTTTAAAGGCCCGTAGTGTCTATGGGTCCCAAATGACTCCACAGTAGTGCACAAAAAAAGAAGAAAAAAAGATTGTGCCACTCTTCCTATTTACACGCCACATTTGTTAGGATTGGATTATGTTTCAGAGGGCATTTGACATGCGATGAGGGAGAGATATGTCCCCTCCTCATCACCTATTTTAACCCTGAAGATCTCCGCTGGGTAGCACCACCGCAGAACATGACCTATCCAAGTGAACGGGGCTGCATTGCAACTGCCCTACAACCTGAGTGCAATAGGTTGGCATAGCATCGTGGCCACAGCATGCGTACAACACTGTGTGGTTGCCTATTTGTGTTTTGGTGGGCAGTAAAACCGTAGCTCATCCGGCTGATTTTTACCATCCCATGGCCACCAATTTGAACAAGCCCTATAGTAGTGGAGGTCAGAAATAGCTTGGATCCTTAAGACTTCAATGATTTTAATGTAATTCTTCAGTCACTTTTGCAAAAATTGGAAAAAAAAAACTGTAGCCGCTGACTTTTAATAAACAGATACTCATCTGTCCAGGGATCCAATCCTCACCCAGGTCAGTTTCTTCACTGATCTTCGGTTCCTGGCGACCCTTTTGAGTGAAGAACAAACAAAGATAGACTTGGGACACACACCCTAAAAATGCATAACATTAAAGATGGTGCAGCTATAAGACCGACAAACAGAGAAAAAGATTACAGCACACACATACTAAAATGAAGTTTAAATTAAATGATTTAAATGTAATTTTAGTATGTGTGCGCTGTAGACTTTTTTCCGATTTTGTGTGAAGTTCCACTTTCCGTAACAAGGGCACAATCAGAAAGTTATTCACGTTGCCCTGTTTTATATGATCAGCTAATTTTGTATATTGGCTGCCGGCTGAGTTTCCAAACCTGAAAAATTGATGTTGGGTCTTTTCAAAGATCTAAACTGCCCCTCCATTAGAAGTTGTTGCAGGTAAGGCAAGTATAGGGCAGTCAGGCATTACAGAAACGCTGACACTTTACCCTGCATGTACAAGATGACCGGGTCTTTTTAAATGCATCACAGCACACTTATAGTGCACTGCAGCATACATGTGAAAAACAAAGCAAGCCCTATTTTTTATGGTAGTTTGGTTCCAGCCTAATCAGAGTTAGGACTGGCTGATCTTCCTGTGCAGTAGAGATCATATGACTGAATGCCTAGTCATTTGATCATGTGACTCCCTGCTGTGGTATTTCAGAGCAGCAGTCCACCAAGGTAAGCCGTTTGTGCTTTCTGCTACTGTCTGACTTTTAGTTAATATTAAAGTAAGGAATTTTTTTTTTTTTTTTAAACAAGTCCGCTTTATGTAAGAACATTACACTATTTTTAGACCATTTATCAATGTATCTGAATATGACTGACAACTGGACAAGGTTGTGCACTTTTTTGATCTAATTTGCTTTGCGATATATGTAAATAAACAAATTTAATGTCAGGGTGGATGCGCTATAAGACAAAAGCGTTCATAGTTCTCATTAGATGTTCTGAGCTGTGAAGATCACAAGTTGTCTGCTTAATTGTTCCTGTGATTTGTCTCCCCAGGCCGCACGGAGCACTTTGAGGATTCATTTGCTGGGTCATCATGGGATGCTGGTGACATATCTTTAGCTCTGTATTCCGCCCTCTTCTCTTATTCTGGCTGGGACACACTGAACTATGTCACAGAGGAAATTAAGAACCCAGAAAGGTATCAATCATGTTAGGAAAAGACAAGCTTTTGTCTAGATGGAAATTCACTATAGGAATGTGATGGGTTTTTCAGTCTTTAACACCACCCTTAGTAAAGTTAAAATGGGTAGATTGACCAACCAAATACTGTTGTGTGCCCAGCTTTTCCCCAGCCAAACACTAGTTTTTGCAAGCGATGTATAAAATATATAAAGTAAGCCTGTATGTACAATCCCCCTTGAAGATGGGCATTGTCA
Organism: Aquarana catesbeiana; assembly: GCF_042186555.1. Taxonomy (NCBI): domain Eukaryota; kingdom Metazoa; phylum Chordata; class Amphibia; order Anura; family Ranidae; genus Aquarana; species Aquarana catesbeiana. Next base: position 229,531,380 of record NC_133334.1, on the reverse strand, counting down.
CTCAATGTGCCCATTTAGATAATAATGTGTTTTTTTTTATTTTTTTTGACTTTGACATCCTATTAGGTGTTTAAACCTAATTGGGGGGGGGTGTCAGGGAAAAAGGAGCAAAGAAGATGAAGAGGGAATAAAAGATAAAGTAAGGGAGAGGAGAGGTGCCAGGGAATGAGCTTTGCTTAGCCAGATTTCATTATACCATAGAGTTCATAGCATGCATTGGATCATACAAATAACAATGACCTATCAATGTTGTTGAGGAGATAGTTTATCCAGGGGGACCATATGCATTCAAAAGTGTGTGCGTGCTATCATAAAGCGGAGTCCGTCCGCCCCCCCCCCCCCCCCCCCACCTCCCCCCCCCCCCAATGAAAACATTTAAGTCAGCAGCTACACGAACTGTAGCTGCTGACTTTTAATATTAGGACACTTACCTGTCCTGGAATCCAGCGCTTTTGGCACCTCAGCCAATGTTTCCATCGCCTCTCAGGTGCTGCCGCTGCCATAGCCTGTACACACAACCGGCAGTGAAGACTTGCGGATTCACAGCCGATTCCCTACTGTGCAAAGCGCACTGTGCTTTACGAATGGCCTGGCGGAAGAGGGGGGGAGGAGGGGGGCTGAACTTCTGATGGACCTGGCCGCGGCAAGGGCCGACGGAAGTGGGGACGGGTACCTGTCAAAAACAGGTACCCACTCCCCAAAGAAAGGTGCCAAATGTGGCATCGGAGAGGGGGAGGAGACGGATGCGGAGCTTCTACTTTTGGGTGGACTTCCGCTTTGAGTGGGTACCTCCAGTATTTTGCGTTTAGCTTGTGTTATTGTTGGGGTAGAGGACCACCATGACCTGGTCAGTGTCTGTTTTGCGTCAATAAAATGGTACATTAAGAGACCGTATTCATTTTTAGTGTATAAAATGTATTTTATTTTAATCTTGCATAAATAATATATGAGTTAGTATTACATCTCTGGTGTCTCTTATCTTTATATTCCCTATATAAATTGACTGATGGAACATTTATTATGTACCTTTCAATTATAGCAAGTCCAAAGGTGAACTCCACGGGTGACCTTTTATTGCGTATTAACATTGGACTTGCTTGAACCAGTGCATATCTCGTACTGGGTGGGCAATTGGGGAAGCTGACAACCACTATAGTAGTTGGTGCTACTACAGTGATGGCCACAATCTTTGGGTCCTGTACCAAGTGGTTTCTCCTCTGCACACTGACCATAAGGGTCACTTTTGTGGCACTGCCACCCTTCAAAGAATGCCTTGTATTTTTTTTCAATGACTACAAGGCATCCTATGATTGGACAAGGTGAAAATCATGATATTACTGCCCCTCCCTTCCACCTTGTCCCATTAGAGAAAGCCTTTAATTCCAGGCACGGGACCCAGAAGATTGTGGCTACCGCTAAGGCAGCACAGACTACTATAGTGATTGTCTGCTTCCCCAGTGGCCCCTCAGGTAAGAGATATGCAAATAGTCAAAACATATACACGGCTCTCCTTTCCAACCTATGTATCAGAAGAGGAGCACTGTATATGTTTTGACTGTTTGATTACTATATTTAATATTGATATAAGAAAATTGGAGGTTGCTAATGTAAGCACGGATCATGAGATATACACTACCGTTCAAAAGTTTGGGGTCACCCAAACAATTTTGTGTTTTCCATGAAAAGTCACACTTATTCACCACCATACGTTGTGAAATGAATAGAAAATAGAGTCAAGACATTGACAAGGTTAGAAATAATGATTTGTATTTGAAATAACATTGTTTTTACATCAAACTTTGCTTTCATCAAAGAATCCTCCTTTTGCAGCAATTACAGCATTGCACACCTTTGGCATTCTAGCTGTTAATTTATTGAGGTAAGCTGGAGAAATTGCACCTCACGCTTCTAGAAGCAGCTCCCACAAGTTGGATTGGTTGGATGGGCACTTCTGGCGTACCATACGGTCAAGCTGCTCCCATAACAGCTCAATGGGGTTCAGATCTGGTGACTGTGCTGGCCACTCCATTACCGATAGAATACCAGCTGCCTGCTTCTGCTGTAAATAGTTCTTGCACAATTTGGAGGTGTGTTTAGGGTCATTGTCCTGTTGTAGGATGAAATTGGCTCCAATCAAGCGCTGTCCACTGGGTATGGCATGGCGTTGCAAAATGGAGTGATAGCCTTCCTTATTCAGAATCCCTTTTACCCTGTACAAAGCTCCCACCTTACCAGCACCAAAGCAACCCCAGACCATCACATTACCTCCACCATGCTTAACAGATGGCGTCAGGCATTCTTCCAGCATCTTTTCATTTGTTCTGCGTCTCACAAACGTTCTTCTTTGTGATCCAAACACCTCAAACTTGGATTCATCCGTCCACAACACTTTTTTCCAGTCTTCCTCTGTCCAATGTCTGTGTTCTTTTGCCCATCTTAATCTTTTTCTTTTATTGGCCAGTCTCAGATATGGCTTTTTCTTTGCCACTCTGCCCTGAAGCCCAAAATCCCGCAGCCGCCTCTTCACTGTAGATGTTGACACTGGTGTTTTGCGGGTACTCTTTAATGAAGATGCCAGTTGGGGACCTGTGAGGCGTCTGTTTCTCAAACTAGAGACTCTAATGTGCTTATCTTCTTGCTTAGTTGTGCAACGTGGCCTCCCACTTCTTTTTCTACTCTGGTTAGAGCCTGTTTGTGCTGTCCTCTGAAGGGAGTAGTACACACCGTTGTAGGAAATCTTCAATTTCTTTGCAATTTCTCGCATGGAATAGCCTTCATTTCTAAGAACAAGAATAGACTGTCGAGTTTCAGATGAAAGTTCTCTTTTTCTGGCCATTTTGAGCGTTTAATTGACCCCACAAATGTGATGCTCCAGAAACTCAATCTGCTCACAGGAAGGTCAGTTTTGTAGCTTCTGGAAGGAGCTAGACTGTTTTTAGATGTGTGAACATGATTGCACAAGGGTTTGCTAATCATCAATTAGCCTTCTGAGCCAATGAGCAAACACATTGTACCATTAGAACACTGGAGTGATAGTTGCTGGAAATGGGCCTCTATACACCTATGTAGATATTGCACCAAAAACTAGACATTTGCAGTTAGAATAGTCATTTACCACATTAGCAATGTATAGAGTATATTTGTTTAAAGTTAGGACTAGTTTAAAGTTAGCTTCATTTAAAAGTACAGTGCTTTTCCTTCAAAAATAAGGACATTTCAATGTGACCCCAAACTTTTGAACGGTAGTGTACATACTTGGATATGGCCAAGCTGGACCAATGTATGCAATAAAAATCATACCTGGAAATCCTCTTTAGGTTTCCTTTATTAGTAGGTTGTTGGTGTATAGCCAGCATTTCGTTCTTTAGCTTGTTAAACAGCCTGTAGACTTCTAGATCACAGCCATGGCTTGCACTGCTTTTGGATTTATTTGGTCTTCATCCTGCACGCTGGTGTTAAAGAAAAACCCTGTTCTAATGAAAGCTTTTTAGATCATGAACTATGACCTATTAACAAAAATGTTTCATTGCATAATTATATATATATATATATATATATATATATATATATATATATATATATATATATATATATATATATATATATATATATATATATAGGGCAGCCATATTTGCTAATTTTATTTACATTACTGCAGGCTCTGTTTCTGGTTTTTCAACAATACACCTGTATTGGAGCCAACTGAAGACGATGCATTCTCTACCTGACCGCTTCTTTATTTCGATTTTAAAGTCGAGTGATTGTGAATTGTTTTCTCCCTCTGGTGGCTAATCAACAAATCTTCATATTTCATTTAATATAATAGAGATATGGAAGAGCAAATGTGTAAAAAAAAAAAAAAAAATGAATAAAAATAATAATCCAATTATAAATACTATAGGGTCATTGCTATAATAGTAACTCAAAATATAAACTTAAAATGTACTCAATATACACCGATCAACCATAACATTACGATGACCTACTTAATATTGCGTAGGTCCCTCTTTTATTGCCAAAACGGCCTTGACCTGTTGTGGCATGGACACTACTAAACCTCTGAAGGGATGCTGTGGTATTGGACAGTAAGCCCTCAGTAGTAGATTCTTTAAGTCAGGGGTAGGCAACCTTGGTCCTCAAGCTGTGGTGAAACTAAAGGTCCCATGAGACATTTCAAGACCCTAACAATTACAGGCATGACTCCTAGAGGCAGAGGCATGATGGGATTTGTAGTTTCACCACAGCTGGAGGGACAAGGTTGCCTACCCCTGCTTTAAGTTGTGAGGTAGAGCCTCCATGGACTTATTTTTTAAGCACATCTCACATATGCTTCATTGGATTAGGATTCAGAACTTAAAAGTCAAGGTCTCAAACTTGTCTTTCCTCAAACCATTGCCCAAAGCATCACACTGCCTCAGCGGACGTGCCTTTTTCCCATAGTGCATCCTGGTGCCATTTCTTCCCCAGGTAAGTGACACACACAACCCCTGCCATCCACAAGAAAACATGATTCATCAGACCAGGCCACCTTCTTACATTGCTCCGTGCTCCAGTTCTGATTTTGTGAACACAGGTAAGCATCAACACCCCCGACCGGTCTGTGACTACGCAGCCCATATACAACAAAGTGAGATGCCCATTTTTTTTTTTTTTCTGCCTTCAACACAGATTCATGGAGAACATGTTTAACCACTTCCTGCCCAGCGCCATGGGTGCTCAACCTGTTACCCTCCAGCTGTTGTGGAAGTCCCATGAAGCATTGCAAGCTGCTGACAGTTACAAGCATGACTCAGAGGTAAAAGCATGATGAGAGTTGTAGTTCCGTAACAGCTGGAGGGCCACAGGTTGAGCACCCATGTTATAGACAATTGACGGCCGAGTGGTGGCTTTCCCATCCTGACTGGACATCATATGAAGTCCTGTCAGGAAGCGACGATCGTATGGCCGCTTGGTCGCGCAGCAGCGTGATCTGTCACCGACCGTGTCCATTGGACACAGCCGATGACTGATCAGAGTACTGGCTCACTCCCAGTACCATTTGACCACCATGACCAATCACAGCAGGTCACGTGACAGTTGTACACAATTAATGGCTTCCTTTCATGCCATCCATTGTGTACAATTGTGTTGCTATCTGTGATTGGTCAATTTGACAGGGCCAATTGCACCCTGTGATTTTTTTTTTTTGCTTTGACTAATCACAACAAAACAAATTGAAAGATTCAGTTTCATTCAGTAAAATGCTTGCTTATAGCAATGTATGTGGAAAAAAAATAAATCCTGATCACGTCCCCAAAGTAGTACAATGTTACTATGGTAACATTATATTGCTCTGGTCAGTGTGTTAAATAAAAAATTTTATTTATTTATTTTTTTTCCCCGTACTGTCACCAGTCAGTGTCACTGATCACCACCACACCAGTTCTGTGATGATGCTGTACTGCACTGAACTTTTTTAAAAATTTTTTTTTTTTTATTTCTTCATTTTCCAAAAAAATTCTGAGCACAAAATGGCAACTTGGACTGTCTACTTTCCAAAATTGGTTATTTGGGGGTATTTCTACTGTTCTGACATTTTAGGGCCTCAAGAAATGAGATAGGTCTTCCATCAGTACATCAAGATTGATCATTTTTCAGATATGCTGTATCCTATAGTTTGTGGACTCTATACCTTTCATACATACTAAATAATATCCACAGATTTGGAGTATTTTCACCAAAGAAAACAGAATACATTTTGGGCTAAATTTATGAAGAACAATTATTTAATTTTACAACATTTTATAACCTAAACGAAGAAAAAACACTTTTTTGTCTTCAAAATCTTCAGTCTTTTTTCGTTTAGCAAAAAATAAAAATCCCAGTCATTGAATACCACCAAAGAAAGCTCTAGTTGTGTGAACAAAAAAGTTGTCATTCAAAATGCGACAGCACTGACAGCTGAAAGTTGGCCTGGGCAGGAACATGGTAAAAGTGCCCGGTATTGAAGTGGTTAATTGCTGACTTTTATATATCCCACCCACTTTCAAATGCCATTTTAACAAGTCAACCTTATTTACTTTACCTGTCTGTGATCTTAGTGTTATGGCTGATCAGTGTATATGATTGCATAAAATAACCACTACTTTCCTTTTTTTAAAGGGCAACTGTACTATTACAATAAGTACATTTAATCCTTTAATCCTATTTAACTATTGGAATTGGTTAGTAAATGATTTACTCCTTTTAATCCACACCATCTATACCAACCAACACCCCTTACTCTATCTTCTTATCTCTGTAACAGAGCCGCCTCCTATAGGACTGCTCACTTCTCCTTGGCAGAAATCCTCTTTGTCACTGGCCATTCCTGTTCACTGAGTCATCGTCTTTATGGGGCAGTCCCAGACACCGGATCTCCTCTGTCACCTCAAAGAGATCGTGGTGTCAGATCATTCATTTCAACAAAATCTTCCTATCGGATTATATGTGCAATAAACGTATTTTATACATGTTAATGCCTCTCTTCTGTAGACCTCTAAAAGCCATAAGTCAGACTCACAGCTGCCATTCAAGTGACACCCTATAGTATTCCCCTTTAACCCCCCCCCCCCCCCCCAGCTACATAAAAGGTTATGTTGGCTGGTGAGGGAGGAGCTGGGCCAGCACAGAGTAATTAGACACTCCATGTTTATGAGAGGGCTATAATGTGCTTGGAGCGAGGAGGCTGTGCTAGGGAATGGGCGTGTAGGCACATTTTCTAGCAATGTAAAAAAAAAAAAAAAAAAGTATGCATGACCCTTTATTTATTGGTTTACATTTTCTAACAAGTTTAACACGTTGTAAGCAATTGAAAAAAAAATTGCAAAGGAAAATTTTAAAAATTTGATGACTGGGTCTCTTTTTTTTAAAAGTCAATCTCTCATGAAGCCTAATATCTATGTAACTATGTACTGCTGGAAGCTGTTTTTCTCTAGCTGTTTATTCATTGTGGAATAGAAAAGCTGAACCAATTTAGCCTGTGAGAAGAGCCAGGAATGTATGCTTCCATCGGAACCTAAGAACACAGGAGCTTTACTTCAAGATGCAGTCACATTGTGAGTCCGTGGGATCTCACTTCAGTATCAGCTGTAAATTCGCTGAGCAGTCCTGGCTGCCAATGGTTTCTATTGCATGGCATTAGAATTTCTCATTCTTGGCATGTGTGTGTGGCTCTTAGAGGCATGGCGATGCTGTAATCCGTGCCGTTGTAGATTCCCTGAAGTTCCCCTGTGGCTGTGCTACATTACCAGTACAGATTGCATAGTACTATGTGAATGTCTACTAATGTCACGTTAATCTCTTTTTCAGGAACTTGCCATTGTCCATTGGTATTTCGATGCCCATTGTTACCATCATTTATATTCTCACCAATGTGGCTTATTATACAGTACTAGACTTCAATGCAGTTATTGCCAGTGATGCAGTGGCTGTGGTGAGTAAACCTTTCTGTGATGGTGATCAAATACTGCATTATGTTCAGATTTTTTTTTTTTTTTTTTGAAGATGTATGCCCAGAATGGTAAAAAAGAATAAGGCACTTTAAGGAGTTTTAAACTAAATCCAAAGATGTCTGATTTATAGATTATATTGATCAGGCTTTCATATGCAGTGGGGAAAATAATTATTTGATCCCCTGCAGATTTTATAAGTTTGCCCATTTAAGAAAAGAAGGGTCTATAATTTTTATCATGTGTATTTTAAATGATAAAGATAGAATATCGACCAAAAATCCATAAAAAACACATGATACAAATGTTATGTTATAAATTTGAGTTGCAGTTCATTGAGTAAATTCATTATTTTATCCCCAAGCAACACATGACTTAGTACTTGGTGAAGAAACCCTTGTTGGCAAGCACAGAGGTAAGATTTTTTTTTTTGTAGTTGGTTACCAGGTTTACACACATCTCCGGAGGGATTTTAGTCCACTCTTTACTGATCTTCTCTAAATCCTTAGGGTTTCTTGGCTGTCAGTTGGCAACTCTAAGGCCCCTTTCACACTGGGGCGGTGGGGGGGGTCGGCGGTATTCAGCCGCTAGCGGTGCGGTTTTAACCCCCGCTGGCGGCCGAAAAATAGTTAAAAACGCTTGCATAGCGCCGCTACAGCGGCGGTATAGCTGCCCCATTGATTTCAATGGGCAGGAGCAGTTTAGGAGCTCCAAAGATGCTGTTTCAGGAGTTTTTTTTTTCTCTCCTGCCAGCGCACCGCTTCAGTGTGAAAGCCCTCGGGCTTTCACACTGGAGAAACAGCAGCGGCAGTTTTAGGTCGGTTTGCAGGCGCTATTTTTAGCGCAATAATGCCTGCAAACCGCCCCAGTGTGAAAGGGGTCTAAGTTTCAGATACCTCCAAAAATGTTCTATAGGATTAAGGTCTGGAAACTGGCTAAGCCATTCCATGATATTAATGTGCTTCTTCTAGGTCCACTCCTTTGTTGCCTTGGCGGTATGTTTCAATGGGTCATTGTCATTCTGGAAGACCCATCCACGACCCTTGGAAGAAGGTTCTCATCCAAGAATTTACAAATACATGGCCCCTTCCATTGACCCCTCAATGCAGCAAAGTCGGCCTGTCCCTTTAGCAGAGAAACAGCCCCAAAGAATAATGTTTACACCTCTGTGCTTGACTGTAGGGATGATGTTCTTGGGGTCATAGTCAGCATTTTTCTTCCTCCAAACACGGTGAGTGAAGTTGATACCAAAGAGCTCAATTTTGGACTCATCTAACCACAGCACTTTCTCCCAATTCTTTGAATCATTTAGTTGTTCATTGGCAAACTTCAGATGGGGCATGTGTCTTCTTGAGGAGGGAGACCTTTGCGGGCGCTGCAGGATTTAAATCCATGGCGGCGTATTGTGTTACCAATGGTTTGTTTGGTGACTGTGGTCCCAACTGCCTTGAGATCATTCACAAGCTCCTCCCGTGTAGTTCTGGGCTGATCCCTTACTTTTCTCATGGTCATCCTTGCCCCATGAGGTGAAATGTTGCATGAAGCTTCAAACCGAGGGCGATTGATGATTATTTTGCATTTCTTCCATTTGCAAATAGTCGCTCTAACAGTAGTCTCCTTCTCACCAAGCTTCTTGCTGATGGTCTTGTAGCCAATTTCAGCCTTGTGCAGGCCTACAATCTTGTCCATGATGTCTTTTGACAGCTCTTTGTTCTTGCCCATTGTGGTGGGCTTGAATGGAAGAAAGAGATTCTGTGGACATGTGTCTTTTATACACATAACAAGTTGTCGTTAGAAGCACCTTCTTAACTTTAACAGGGCTAATTTGTGTACCACATGAGCACATACTGTAGCCAGTCTGTGGGAGCCAGAATTTATTGTTGGTTAGTAGGGAATCAGATACTTATTTTTAGTCACTGAACTGCAACTCAATTTATAACGTTTGTATCGTGTGTTTTTTTTTTTTTTTTCAAAATTGTCGCTCTGTTTTTGTTTATAGTGCAAAAAATAAACCGCAGAGATGATCAAAAACCACCAAAAGACAGCTCTATTTGTGGGGAAAAAAAGCCGTCAATTTTGTTTGGGTACAATGTCGCACGACCGCGCAATTGTCAATTAAAGCGACGCAGTGCCGTATCGCAAAAAAATGGCCTGGTCATTGAGCAGCCAAATCTTCTGGGGCTGAAGTGGTTAAATAAGTAATTTCCCCACTGTAATTCCTCCCCAATCCCCCACTCAGGACTATACCATTGAAAACAACAACACAACCATTGGTCCCTCCCCACATGCCAGGATGCTGGGTGTTATCCTCCCCTTCAGCTCCCACATCCAATCACTAGCTAAATCCTGCCACCTGAACCTCTGCAACATTTCCAGCATTCGCCCCTTCCTGACTAACAACACCACAAAAACACCTATCCGCGCCTTGGTTATCTCCTGCCTCGATTACCGAAACTCCCTCCTCATTGGCCTACCTTGACACAGTCTATCCCCCCTTCAGTCCATTATGAATGCTGCTGCCAGACTTGTACACCTTACTAACTGATCCGTGACTGCTGCCCCTGCCAATCACTTCACTGGTTTCCACTAGCCTAATGTGTAAAATGCAAAGCCATCCACAACACTGCCTCCAGCTACATCACCAACTTAATCTGCAGATAGCCTCTAAATCATCCCTTCCACTTCTCCCAAGACCTCCTGCCCTCTAGCTCCCTTGTCACCACCTTCCATGCTTGCCTCCAAGACTTCTCCAGAACCTCTCCCATCCTCTGGAATTCCCTGTCCCAGTATGTCCAGTCCGCTCCCACCCTGTCCGCCTTTCGGCAGTCTTTCAAAACTCCTTTATTCAGGGAAGCCTTACCCATCCCCTAAACCTAAGAACTGTAGGTCATCCCCTGCAGCTATCGCCTTTTGTACCATCTCCCCTTTCCTTTTAGATTGTTAGCTCAATGAGCAGGGCCTTCCTTATTCCTCTGTATTGTAATGTCTCCCTTATTTACTGTAAAGCACAAATTGGTGCTATGTAAATCCTGCATAATAATATAATTATTATTAACATATTCATAGAGATAATTATTCAAGTGGTCCAGTATCTGAGTTTAAAAACAGATCAATGTTCATTGTGATGGTCTGTGACCTGCATAACGGCACTACAGTTAGTGATACTAAAGGAATTAATTACAAACATGTTATACTTGCCTGCTCTGTGCATTGGTTTTGCACAGAGCAGCCCAGATCCTCCTCTTCTCGTGTCTATTGCCAGTGCTCTAGGCCCCCTGCTGAGTGCCCCCATAGCAAGCCGTTTGCTCTGGGGGCACTCACACGTGGTCGGCCACTGACACACAGAATGAAGCTAAGCCCCGCCCTCTGCTTCCTCTTCACTGGCTGTGATTGAGCTAATGAGGGAGAGAGCAGCTTCTCGCGTGCACAGCGGTGGTTCGAGATTGGGCTCAGGTAAGTATTGGGGCGAGTGGAGGGAATGCTGCGCACAGAAGTTCTTTTACCTTTATGCAAAGAATGCACAAGGGTAAAAAACCTTCAGCCTTTAGAACGATTTTAATCAAAGGAGCATGTATGCAGTCCTTATGTGACGGTTTCAATTATCCCCCCATCTAATATGAGATCTGTAGGTTTTCGGAAGGTGATCACCATACGGTATAGGATAGTGTACACTGAGGTTTTGTGTGTGTGTGTGTGTGTGTGTGTGTGTGTGTGTGTGTGTGTGTGTGTTTGTTTTTGTTTTTTGTTTTTTGTTTTTGTTTTTTTTTCTGTGTTGGTTGAACTGGAGGACTTTTTTTTTCAACCAGATTAAAGGAGAAGTCTAGCCTGAGCTTGTTTGGCTGGGCTTCTCCTAAGGGTCACAGGAGAGCAATTTGTTTTGTACTCCTGTGACCTGTTTTTAGCAGAGAGCAGTCTGAAGTCCGCTGTCTGCTGACGTCGCACAGATCAGTCCAGGCACCGCGTCATCCCGACTTTGGGAGTCTGGATCCACCAGGTGCCTGGACTGATGGTCATCGCAGCCTCTCAGCGAGCCACTGAGACGGCCGCTCCCCGCCCTTCCACAGCTCAGCGCTCCAGTGAGCATGGAGGAGCAGAGCTGGGGAGCTGCTGACTGTCAGTCAGCAGCTCTCTGCTTGGGGAGCTGAGAGAACCGAGACATTGGCGATGTTCGATGGCTCGGTTCTCAGTGCAGAGGTGGCGGGCGAATGGTAAGTTTGATTTATTTGAAAAAATGTTTTCCCATACTTCTGATACTTCTCATACTTATGTGACTCTGAGGGGGGGGGGAGAGGAAGAATTGAGACTAAAGGATTATACTGTCCTCCCATGGTGCCTTCCCTACTGCAGCTGTGTTTGGTTTAGAATGGTTACATCATTCATTGAATGTTTACTTCACAGCTTTAATCAAACTGTATAAATAGTCATGGTTTTCTAACTTTGGTTTTGGTGAGCTGACAAGACACGTCTTAATATGATGTAGTAAGGTTCACCCAGACTGCTCTATGTAGGATTGGGAAATAATTTGCTTATACTCCAGACTGTTATCTAGGCAGTCAAGCTATTTTTAAGTTAATTGAATCAAGAGATTCAAGCATCACTATCATACTCCACAGGGATTAATTATGAGCTGTAATGAGAGCTTCAAACATAGAAAATCTTTCTATTACCAGACAATGTCTTTGCCCTATTTGTTCTGGGTTCTGCTGCTCAGAGATATCTCTCTCTACTGGTCATTTTCATTGCAGCAATTGTTTGTCTGTCTTTGGCTAACCTTGGCCAATTATGGTGTTTATGTGACAACGGAGGAATGTAGGGGTGTGACCATTTTTTGTGCATTGGCTACTTCATTAAAGATTTGTCCAAACCCAGGGTAAAGCTGTGTATGTTAATTTGCAAACCAGATAAAGAATCCTTTGTTTCGCATATCGGGTATTACTTGCATGTCCATCCCCATCAGAGTTTAATACAGGTTTACTGTTAATTGTAATGTAGAGTTTTTTTTCACATAGTTACTATTTTGTAACCGATTTAATGTCATTCAATAGAATATATCACTACATGTAAGGATCTATGTTCAAAACTATATATCAGAAACTCCATATAGATGTATACATTTCCTACACCACCTTTACTATCTCTCCCTTACAAATAGGACTCGTCAAAGAATCTCTCACTATTAAAGTGGTTGTTAACCCATTTCTATAAAATGCTCCCTTCCCTCTGTAATATTACAATAAGTTCCCCTGTGCCTGTGTTATATAATAAATATGCTTATCTGTACCGTTAACACATCGGCTTCCAGTGATCAGGTGCCTTGTCTCTCTCTCAGCCGGAGAGAGGGAGCCCGATGTGTTAGCCCTGACACAAGCAGACAGGGGAGGAGGACATAGGAGCAGAGAGGAGGCAGAGCAGGGCTGCGGATGACGGAGGCACGTAAAATGACCACTGTGTCAGGGCTCAGCAGACATGGTACATCGTGGTCAGTTTACAAGTGGGGAGGGTATAGCCAGGCAGCTTCAGACAGGTATTTTTAGGTGATACAGGGGTCCAAATGACGCAGCACAAACACTGGGGGGGGCGCAGTCGCTCACCAGCCCCACACCTACCCCATCTAGGTCGCGGGCAGCGCTTCCTCCGGGCGGTGGCTTCCCCTGCATCTCCTCCCGACAGGTGACTACCAGGGATTTACTCGATTTGTAGGGATTTGTACAAGCTAGTATGGCACCCCTCAGTCCAGACCCCCCCTCCCTCAGTCCAGACCCCCCCCCCTTCCTCAGTCCAGACCCCCCCTCCCACTTCTTTCCTAAGTATAGACCACCCTCCTCCCTCAGTATAGACCACCCTCCTCCCTCAGTATAGACCACCCTCCTCCCTCAGTATAGACCACCCTCCTCCCTCAGTATAGACCACCCTCCTCCCTCAGTATAGACCACCCTCCTCCCTCAGTATAGACCACCCTCCTCCCTCAGTATAGACCCACCACTCCACTAGGTATGACCCCCCCCCCCCCCAGTATAGACACCCTCCCTCAGTACAGACCTCCCTCCCCTAAGTACAGATCCCAGTCCAGACCCTTTGTACACTAAGTACAGACCCCCCCACACCTTACACTAAGTACAGAGCGCCCCCCCTGCTCAGTACACACTCTGTGCCCCTCCTCCCATCTACAATACAGTACAGACCTTTGTACCTCCTCTGGCCTGTGTAGAAAGCCCAGGAGGGGGGAGGTGGCTTTGGCTGTGAGACAGCGGGCATAGGGGCAAGCAAACCAAACATCCGGCAAGTCAGCGAGATACGCTGGTGCGTTGTCCCTCTCGACCAGTGTCACCCGGGTGCGGCCCGTACCTCCCTAGCGCCTCTGCTGTCTTCAGACCAGGCAGGATGTGAGCACTCCTCTACAGTGTGCGATGACCAGCAGGGTTGTTGGCTCTCTCTGCTGTCATCTGTATGGGAGGGCTCTGGGCTACATAGTCCTGTGTAAGAACCCTGCCAGGAGCTGGAGGGGGGAGTTGCATTCCATCCGTGGGACCGAGACGAGTCTGTCAGAAAGTGGAAGTGACCTCCCGGTTCCACTAAAAACACCGCCCTACGGACTGAGCCAATCATAAACCACCAAGGAAGCATAATTCTATTGTGGGAGTGTTCAGGGCGCATTGCCCTGCTCCCCGATGATATTCTTAAGGAAGCCAAAAAGGCTTCTCAGCTACAAGCACGCGATTGCAATGACGTACTGCTTCCCATAGACACCTGTGTGCGGCGCCCCGAACACACTTAAAGGGACACCACTTTTTTTTTTTTTTTAAGGCTAGCTTTGGAGGGGGGGGGGGGGGCGTGCCCTTGCGCCCCCTATTAACGGGCCGCCACTGTGTATTTGTCTGATTTTACTAATCCCCATAGGTCCTTTTATTAGATCAAATTACTCTTTCAACCTCTTCTCACCCAGTAGCCAGCGGGGATCGGTAAGCTCCTGATGCATACATGCAATTTGGCACTTTCTGATCATGTGACTGCTGTGCTAGCCAATCACAGTGGTCACATGATCTGAATGCCCATATCTGTCCCTGGAACTCTTAAAGGGGCCAGGAGGTGGCCGGCGTGAAAGGGTTAATCATTCCAATCTATGAAAATCTCCTCTCTATTGGCTAATCTGCCACTTTTCTCTAGGGACTAAATGGTCTCCTGCATAACAAAACTTATCCCGAAAAGCATCCTCCAACCTGAATGCAACGAGCACCAACTAAAACAAAAATGACCCCTTAACTTAACCTGTTTCACAGAAAATATCTGCAGCTTCATCAGGAGAGAATAACAAATGAAGCCCAGTGCCAATAATTATTACAAGGAAGAACACCCATGGCATGTGACTTGTAACCAAATAAAGAAAAAGGGATATTCCTACAGGGTTTAAAATGGTTGTAATGGCAGGTGGGTTTTTTCGGGTTTTTGTTTGTTTAACAGAGCCCGGCTCAGGATTGAGCCCACACGAGTGCCCCAATAGCAAGAAGCTTGCTATGAGGGCACTGGGAAGGGGGGAGGAGCAAGGAGCACCGGTGGTGGGCCCTAGTAGAGGAGGATCAGGGCTGCTCTGTGCAAAACTATTGCACAGAGCTTGTAAGTATGACATGTTTGTTATTTAAAAAAAAAAAAAATGTCCAGCACTAGAAAGCTGATTATTTGCAAGACCGAACTAGAAAAGTAGTGTCTTCTAAAACACATGAATTCATTTCACTGCCAGAGGGGATTGTGAGAGGATGTGGTGTTGCAGAAGTTACTTTGAATGGAGTTTGCTGAAATACTGTAACTGTAGTTGTAGACAGCTGCTGACTTGAACTTGCAACCCCAAATCCAAAAAAAGTTGAACGCTGTATAAAATCTCCTTAAAAATAGAATTTAATAATTTGCAAATCTCATAAACCCATCAAATGTTTAAACTGAGAGAGTACCAAAAATAAGGTGATTTTGAAATTTGATGGCATTCATTCTGTATTTATGTAGTTTTTACACTGTATCCCAACTTTTTTGGAATTCATATAACCAGTGCTCAAAATTTCAAGTCATGAGCTACTAGCCAGGCCTCAAGGGTTACTGGCCACCAGTTGCCCCACCCAACTTCTACCCTGCCCCGCCCCTAATTCCACCCCTAAACACGCCCTCATAAATCATCTCATGAAATGACACAATTAAGTTATAAAAATAAATATTAACAACAAGTTTATCTGTGCTCACCAGTGCAGCCTGCCCTGTGTCCACCAATGCAGCCTGCCCTGTGTCCACCAATGCAGCCTGCCCTGTGTCCACCAATGCAGCCTGCCCTGTGTCCACCAATGCAGCCTGCCCTGTGTCCACCAATGCAGCCTGCCCCGTGTCCACCAATGCAGCCTGCCCCGTGTCCACCAATGCAGCCCGCCCCGTGTCCACCAATGCAGCCCGCCCCGTGTCCACCAATGCAGCCCGCCCCGTGTCCACCAATGCAGCCCGCCCCGTGTCCACCAATGCAGCCCGCCCCGTGTCCACCAATGCAGCCCGCCCCGTGTCCACCAATGCAGCCCGCCCCGTGTCCACCAATGCAGCCCGCCCCGTGTCCACCAATGCAGCCCGCCCCGTGTCCACCAATGCAGCCCGCCCCGTGTCCACCAATGCAGCCCGCCCCGTGTCCACCAATGCAGCGGAAGAGAGGAGAGGAAGAGGATTTCTGGCCGGATGATTAGAGCGCCGAGGAACGTCACTGTAACAGCTTTCATTTCAATAGCAGTGTGTTCTCGGGGTCACATACAGCCCCGCTCCCTAGCCGAGTAACTTTGATACACCTCACTTGTCCTGGACGGGTGATCTGTCTATCAAAGTCCCGGGACCAGGGAGTGGGGCTGTATGTGAAAGCGAGTGCGGGGAACACTGTTATTGAAATGAAAGCCGCTAGTGATGTTCCTCGCACTCTGTTGATCCGGCTGCCTACTCTTCTCTTTTCCCTCCACGTGTGATGGGAGAAGGACTCCCATACAACCCTGCCAGCGGTGCTCTCCCCTCCCCCCCCAAAGGCAGCCTACGCTCGCCAGCCCTCAAAATCCACTCGCAAAATGCGAGCAGGTGAGGGGAAATTTTGAGGGCTGCATATAACGAGTATATGCATTTTTGATTATTTTTTTCCATTGAAGTATGTAGGGTATCAAATCACACTGCATCACACCAAAGTAGCACAGGAGCCTTCCCCCAAAGTCTCATCACAGTTGCGTTGCATTGATGTGAACAGGCCGCATTGAAATGAATGATTTCCATTGTTCGTCTATAATTTTTATCTTGTAACACGTTTTACTTCTGTATTTTTGTGTGAACTTTTGTCTTGTGCTTCATGCTTATATACCCTGCGTGGGAATTTGTTATCTGGTTTCCCTTTTATGTCAATAAAAGTTTGCACCGGGAAATTAATATGATTTCCATTGTAAATTGCACCAGATGGTACCCAGCCTTGTGATGCATCTGTGATTTTTATTCATTATTAAAGCTTTAAAGGCAGACATACACCCATAAAAATCCTAAAAATCTGTTATTTTCCACTTAGACTTGCTATAGCCTGTATGATTGCTGTCAATCAGATCTTTTCTTTGAGCAGTAACCAAGAGAAATAAAAAATAATGTAACAATTTTTCAGTTTGTCTTTTTTGGGATTTTGTTGTTTTTAGATGGTGTTTGTGAATGATTATTTTTACATAATATTTGCTTTACTTTTGTCAAGTTTTTGTCAAACTGTCTTATACTTTTTGTCTTCTCCATCGCAGACTTTTGCTGACCTTGTGTATGGCATATTTAGCTGGACCATCCCCTTGGCTGTGGCCCTTTCCTGCTTTGGTGGTCTGAACTCCTCCATCCTCGCTGCCTCCAGGTTTGGATCCATAGCTGATATTCTTGAAAAGACCAGTTTAGTCTAGTATTCCAAAAGGCATCTTCACTGCTATACCAGGGCTCCTATGATCTGCTTTGAAATGGCATGTACTCCTTTTACCATGCTGGCACCTAGGTGCCTGTGGTTTCATGGTCAAATGGATAGTACTGAAGGGCATGCACACAAATATAGTCAACAAGTAAAGAAGAATTCCAGATATGGTATATAGTTACACTGGTCCAAGCTGGACCAATGAACCCATGTGTATACCATACCTGGCCGACCCCCTGGAAGTTGGAAGTCACTGAAGTAGACAATACTGCCTTGCTTCCGGGTCCCATGCTGAGTGGCGGGTCTGATGCATTGTGAACACGGGAGGTCAGCCGCTCGACATGGGTGTCGTTCAGAGAATTCTTTACATTTTCTGAAAGAATGCAAAACGTTTTCTTATTGGGTGAGGTGGACAGGCAGGGCAGTGATGATCAGATGCTGGTAACTGAGCGCTAAAACAGAATTCCTGGTAGTTATGACAAATTATATGCCTACATTCATCCAAGCTGGACCAATATAACTATGTGGAAAGTTTAGCTGTAAACTTTTAAACAAGTAGCTTTACATATTGTTGGAACAGTATTATTTCAAAAATTCATAACATTAAAATATATTTCATAGTTCATGTCACCCTTAATAAAAATAATTAAGTTTGTTTTTTGTTTTGTTTTTTTACAGGACTAAAAAAGTGTAGTCTGATAACTATATGCTGTTAATACTTAAAATTTAAACTTTTTCGTGTGGCATTATTTATATTTTTTTCTAAAATTTGCATTCTAAATTAAGCATAATGACAGTGCAGGGGTTGTGACAAACTATAACACTACCAATAGAAATGCAGCTAATATGTACTAAAATGATCCATAAAATAATAGATCTAAACTGTAGGCTGACATAATTTTGCTAAAGCACCATGTGTCATAAAAAAATGACTGCAATGCTATTTCCTTCTATAAAATCCTGCTTGTTTGATTTTATTTTTTTTGCTTTTTTAGTGCTGCTGATTCCCTGCATGCTCTCTGCAGCCACTACCTACAGTCTACAGTATATGCTCTTACTCATCAACAGCTGTTGATTATTGCTCTTGACCATCTTCCTAATGCTAGGTTCACACATGTGAATTTCCAAAGCAGCTGTTCAGCTGCGATTTCAGATACAGTTCAGATGTAAATTTTAAGAAGCAGGCGGCCACCCACATCTTTGACAGTAACTGGTTGTTAAGGAGCAGGCTGAGAAGCCAGCCGCCGCATCCATAACAACCGATGGCTTCTCATCTGTCAGCAGGCTTCCCACTGACAGCTCAAATGTAAACAAAAGAATGCCGGAAATAAAAAATGCAGAAAAAAACACATACCTTCGGTTCTGGTATGGATTTTGAGTTGAACCCCATGCCAAAACGAAAAGCACCCCCCATGTTGAGGGAAAGTGGACTGGTATGGTTCGGGGGGGTGGGGGAGGAAAGAATCGCTCGCTTGTCCTGTCCCCACCTTAGTCAATTTTTTTTTTTTTTAAATGGCTTGGGGTCCCCCTAAAATTCACCCATACCATATCAAAATTAAAAAGAAAAAAAATGGATCTCCCTACCCCAGAGCACTCCCCCCATGTTGAGGGCATGTCACCTGGTATGGTTCAGAAGGGAAGCGCTCACTTGTTTCTTACTTGTTTTTTTTTTTCTGGCCGCATGCTCAAATAAGGGTCTGATATGGATTTTGGGGGGACCTCCGCACCACTTTTATTTTTTTTTTTTATTCTATTTTGGTCCCACGCTGTTTTTTTCTAAATTTTGTTTTCAAAACTGATGGCATGTGTGATTCAGAAGCTTTCCCGTAAAAGGCCTTGAGCCTAGAATTTGCATCTGAACCACACCACAGTGCTCAAGACACGCACAGGACCGTTTTTTAAATTTTGCACTGCCGCTGCACCACAAATATGTAAACCCACTCCAAAGAAAGCCGGGTTGGATCACATGTAATGCGGATCGAATGCGGTTGAAAACGCATTCAATTCGCATATATGTGACTGTGGTTTAACATGCTTACACAATGAGCATAGACACAGCTGCTTATAGTCTGTACTGGAAACACATGTGACGGACAGAATGTTGTTACCTTATAACAGGAAATCACTAGGGATTATTTTAATAAGAGCTGTAAATTTTAAAGATTGAAAATCACATGAACCTATTTAAAGATTATAGGAGTCAAGATGTGCTCAACTTAAGTTAACTGACAATACTCTAATACAGGGGATTCTCATGGAAGACGATAAAAAGGGAATGATTTCTAGAAGTTATAATATTCTCCTTAATGCTGTATAGAATTCCTCCAAGCTGCCTTGCAGACGTGGCTGAGAAAAGGATATAGGTGCCATAGATGGGGAGACATGGGATCTTTGCCTGGCCCCTTTGGTGTCGGTATCTGCCTCTCAAAAATTATCACATTTATACAGTATCTCACAAAAGTGAGTACACCCCTCATATTTTATTACATCTTTTAATGTGACAACACTGAAGAAATGATGCTTTGCTACAATGTAAAGTAGTGAGTGTACAGCTTGTATAACAGTGTAAATTTGCTGTCCCCTCAAAATAACTCAACACACAGCCATTAATGTTTAAACTGCTGGCAACAAAAGTGAGTACAAATCTAAGTTAAAATGTTCAAATTGGGCCCAATTAACCATTTTCCCTCCCCGGTGTCATGTGACCCGTTAGTTACAAGGTCTCAAGTGTGAATGTGGAGCAGGTGTGCAATTTGTTATCGATCTCACTCTCTCAAACTGGCCACTGGAAGTTCAAGATGGCACCTCATGGCAAAGAACTCTCTAAGGATCTGAAAAAAAGAATTGTTGCTCTACATAAAGGTGACCTAGGCCAGTGATGGCGAACCTTGGCACCTCAGATGTTTTGGAACTACATTTCCCATGATGCTTACCTACACTGCAGAGTGCATGAGCATCATGGGAAATGTAGTTCCAAAACATCTGGGGTGCCAATGTTTGCAATCCATGGCCTAGGCTATAAGAAGATTGCCAAGACCCTGAAACTGAGCTGCAACACGATGGCCAAGACCATACAGCGGTTCGACTCAGAACAGGCCTTGCCATGGTCGACCAAAGAAGTTGAGTTCACGTGCTTAACGTCATATTCAGAGGTTGTCTTTGGGAAATAGACGTGTGAGTGCCGCCAGTATTTCTGCGGAGGTTGAAGGGGTGGGGGGGGGTCATCCTGTCAGTGCTCACACCATACGCCACACACTGCATCAAATTGGTCTGCATGGCTGTCGTCCCAGAAGGAAGCCTCTTCTAAAGATGATGCACAAGAAAGCCCGCAAACAGTTTGCTGAAGACAAGCAGACCAAGGACATGGATTACTGGAACCATGTCCTGTGGTCTAATGAGACCAAGATAAACTTATTTGGTTCAGATGGTATCAAGCATGTGTGGTGGCAACCAGGTGAGGAGTACAAAGACAAGTGTGTCTTGCCTACAGTCATGCATGGTGGTGGGAGTGTCATGGTCTGGCGCTGCATCAGTGCTGCCGACACTGGTTAGCTACAGTTCATTGAGGGAACCATGAATGCCAACATGTACTGTGACATACTGAAGCAGAGCATGATCCCCTCCCTTCAGAGACTGGGCCACAGGGCAGTATTCCAACATGATGACCCCAAACACACCTCCAAGACAATCTCTGCCTTGCTAAAGAAGCTGAGGGTAAAGGTGATGGACTGGCCAAGCATGTCTCCTCCAGACCTAAACCCTATTGAGCATCTGTGGGGCATCCTCAAATGGAAGGTGGAAGAGCGCAAGGTCTCTAACATCCACCAGCTCCGTGATGTCGTCATGGAGGAGTGGAAGAGGACTCCAGTGGCAACCTGTGAAGCTCTGGTGAACTCCATGCCCAAAGAGGGTTAAGGCAGTGCTGGAAAATAATGGTGGCCACATAAAATATTGACACTTTGGGCCCAATTTGGACATTTTCACTTGGGGTTGTACTCACTTTTGTTGCCAGCGGTTTAGACATTAATGGCTGTGTGTTGAGTTATTTTGAGGGGACAGTAAATTTACACTGTTATACAAGCTGTACACTCACTACTTTTACATTGTAGCAAAGTGTCATTTCTTCAGTGTTGTCACATGAAAAGATATATATTTTCAAAAATGTGAGGGGGTGTACTCACTTTTGTGAGGTACTGTATCTGCTACACAGGGTATACAGAACTCCTGTACAACTTCATAGATGGGGGAATCGCAATACCCCCCTCTGCCCAACGTGCGAGAGAGATCATGGCGACCTCATTCATATGCTTTGGAAGTACCACAAGCTTTTCCGTTACTGGAAGGAGGTTCTTGATCTCTCAGGTTTTTTTGTTTGTTATCCCACGGAACCCGGTTGTGTGCTCTAAGTGAGGAGTCCCTAACTCCGCAAGCTCACACTGCGGTTTTGCGACTGCTGTATGTTGCACGTAAACTGATCGTACAATCTTGGATTGTTCCCAGGGTGCCATGGCAAGAGCATATTAATAAATTGATACGGGAAAAGTTGAAGTACCAACATAGAAAAGTCCCACGTAAATTATACTCAATGTGGCAGGCCTAGCTGGATGTCCCGGAATTAGCACCGCATCAGCTAATTAGAGACAGGCTCCTACAGGGGTGAATGATGTAGGAAGTCCAGAACAGTGGCTGACTGGGTCTCACACCACATAGGATCCCATATGGCATTGGTGGGTCGTGTTTGTTTGTTTTTGGTTTAACCTCAGGGCTCTGAGAGTTTGGATAGGTTAAACTGTTAGTCTTTCTTCTTAGTTACGCTATGTCGTCATATATGTGTCAATCTTTGTTCTTCTGGTTTACATGGTTCTGTATGCACTATACTGACTGGCAGAATATCATTGAATAAGAACTTTACTGTATTCATTTATGTCTCAATACCAATGATATGCCTCTTTTTTTTTTTTTTCTCTATTGTACACTGAATGGCATATATCCTGTATTATGAATGACAAAATACATTTTTTTTTCTTCTGATTTAAAAATAAAATATATGAGACTTTAGTTTTACATTGAGATTGATGCTACTGTTATTACAAGTGTTAACCACATACAGCCAGCAGAATTGAATATGGTTTCTTGGAGAGATCCTTTTGCTGATGTGTCATTTTTCTGCAGGTTGTTCTTTGTTGGAGCGAGGGAAGGACACCTCCCTGATATGTTGTGTTTAATACACCTGCAGCGGTTCACACCAGTGACGGCTCTGCTCTTCAATGTAAGGAATGTTTATTTTTCTGCCCTCCTTTTTTTTAGCTGCAGTAATTTTACTGGAACTTGTATAAATTCTTAGAAGTTGCAGAGATCTCTGAAATTGCAAGAAAAGACATATTTCATATGAACAATGAGTGATTAGAGACCTACCCATCTTGGTCACGATCACAGACCAACAAGAACCTGGCTCCATGGATCTAAATCTGCTCACACATCCCCTGTCCAAAAAGACAGCCCTCTAGGGGTGCTAGTGAGGGAAATACGTTACCCTCGCTCAGCTGCAAAAAACAGCATCTTGTGCTCTGGACGAAGTGTCTTCACAATTGAACAGGATTATTAGTAAATTCCAGCCAGCTACTCTGTATAATCCAATAAAGTGCAAATTTTTTTTTCGCTGCATGGTAAAACAAAAAATGTAACAGACTAACGCGTTTCAGACATGACAGCCTTCCTCAAAGCACCATAGGTTGTCGTGGTCAAAAACTTTGTTAGCCTGTTACATTTTGTGTTTTTACCATGTAGCGCATAAAGATATGCACTTTTTTGGATTAAACTGAGTAGCTGGCTGCAATTTACTATTAATCCCATTGTTTGAGGGGTGCTAGTGGGTGAAGGGACATATTTTCAGGCCACAGATTACAGTCTAAAGGTCAAGCCCTTAAGCCCCGTACTCACAATGCGAAAATCGAATGACAGATCGTCCGACTTTTTTACCTTGTACTGTATTTTCAGAGGACAACTGTACTGATTAAACTAGAATTGTACAATCTGCTATCGTACGAAAAAAAATTTTGATGTTTGACCGATCGGATAATATCTTAACTTGTGATCGGCTCTCGAAAGCTGTGTATTAATGATCAGATTATTGTACCATTGCTTCAAAAGTAGTATTTTTCGTATGATTTTTGGATCGTGTGTATGGGCCATTAGGGCTTGTTTACATAAGCGTTGCTCTCTGAAGAGCGGACCATGGTGGACGGCTTTTCTGAGAGTGTTTGACAGGCGGTGAGGAGGCGGTCTAGAACATGTTGCCTCCTGCTTTAATTTGAAAAGCCGTCAACACTGTGATGCGACCACATTGCAAGGTGATTTTTGCGTGACCTTGTTGACTTGAATCGGTCCCATGTCAGGGTACAATTCTTGTTGCGCTGCAAAGCATTGCAAATGTGGCAAGCATTTTAACCCATCTGGCTGCTTTTGCAGCTTAAGGATGGGGGGAGTAAAAATGTGTTTCCGACACCTTTTTTGTGCCCGGCAACCAAGAGTATAAAATTTGCCTTAAAAACAAAGGTAATAATGAATAAAGGGTCACAAAAATAGGTCAATAAATGTATAAGGAGGTACCTTGCAGTACATAACCTTTTTAATGCTTCAAGATGGGTGTCAAGGACACATTAATAAGGAACTGCATTCTCTGTTGTTGATCTAAAGTTGCATGTTAGGTGTTGTAACAATGCAGGTAGAAGTTTGGTTATCCACATCCCTACTCTACTACCTGAGACTGCCTGCCTTCTGGATGGATAAGGGATTGAATAGCTTGTTGTTGACAATTAAGCAGCTGAACAATACAGCAACTACATGTGCAATTCAACATCAAATGCAAGGATTTTGCAGAATGTTGAAAGATATATCTCTGTGAATAATAACAAACCATTCCCTGTATGTGTCCATTGTTACTTGATAATTTAACTCTTACCTTTCCTGTCATCAACAAATGGCAGGCTTTGGGTGCCTACTCCACTGTAGCCATGCTTTTTTGCCCGCAGGTCAGAAAGAAAATAATTTTAAAATGTATACAAAATGCATCAAAACATGTCTATCGGCAAAAACAATGCAAGAAATAGGTCATAAAACATTTTGAAACCTTAGTTTCCCATCCCTTTTTCTTGTCTGTTTGCTTTCCCATTTCCATTTTTTTTTTCTAACTGTGGTCTACTTTTTATTCTGTACCCTTTGAGGTTCTCCTACTTGCTAAGATTTAGCCTTGATCTCTTTGACTATGCGTTCTTGCCTAGCTTTTTACTTATTTTTATGTATTCTGCTGTGTTGTTCCTCCAGCCTAGGACATCGAGGCCATCACATTGATTGTCTGTCTGTGTTCTCATCTATTATTTATATAGTTTCCTACTGAACAGTCATTATATACTGGCTGCTTGAAAGCCAACTCTTCTACAAACTTAGTAATTCCTTCATTTGAGGTTTTTTAAAGAGAGCCTGCACTGAGATTATATGTGGTAGCCACTTCCAAAGTCTCATTTTGAACATGCTTGTTGCCTGACTGTCTTGCTCCAATACTCTGAGTAACTGCATTGGAAAAAGTACACTGATAAGCCGTTCATTTGCTCTGATTCTCTAGCTGCATGCTTGTTCCATGTCATGTCAAATGTGTAACAACCAACTAAGTAGCATTCTCAGAAGTCGGCAATGTCAGCCCCCTGGTTTTCTCTCAGTTCAGCTTTTCTTTAAAGAGACACGACCATCAAGATTTACTATAGTTACTCATATCCCCTCTGGTGAATCAGATATTTTTTTCTCTTGCTATGGTTGCTTAGAAGTATGTTTTGATTGATGCCTGCGTGTCGCAGCTGTATGCTATGGTTATAGCTCTCCACTTTGTCACTAGTGTGTCTCTGCAGGCCTGAAACCTCAAATCTGATGGTTAAAGTGAATTAAATTCTGCAAAATTAAT
Organism: Aquarana catesbeiana; assembly: GCF_042186555.1. Lineage (NCBI taxonomy): Eukaryota > Metazoa > Chordata > Amphibia > Anura > Ranidae > Aquarana > Aquarana catesbeiana. The sequence goes on along the minus strand of NC_133334.1, from coordinate 229,506,029 downwards.
CCATAAGCAACCATTACTTGGTGGCCCTGAAATTCTTTTTTATGAAATTGTTTCTTACTGTGTTTTTCTGCCTCATTGTAAAATCCTCTGTGAGCGCCCCCTATTTATCTGGAACGAGCAGTGCACATTACATCTGTGGCAAACAGTTTTGAGAGTGACACAAATATACATTTTTACAAAGTCTTCTGCCTCGGTTTTTATGATGGCAATTTGCATATACTCCAGAATGTTATGAAGAGTGATCAGATGAATTGCAAAGTCCCTCTTTGCCATGAAATTAAACTTAATCCTTTAAAAAAACATTTCTACTGAATTTGTAAAGAAGGCTTCAGGGCGCCCAAGAAAGTCCAGCAAGCGCAAGGACTGCCTTTTACAGTTTATTCAGCTGCGGGATTGGGGCACCACCAGTGAAGAGCTTGCTCAGGAATGGCAGCAGGCAAGCGTGAGTACATCGGCACTCACAGTGAGAAGACTTCTGGAGGATGGCCTGGTGTCAAGAAGGGCAGCAAAGAAGACACTTCTCTCCAGAAAAAACATCAGGGACAGACTGATATTCTGCAAAAGGTACAGGGATTGGACTGCTGAGGACTGGGGTGAAGTCATTTTCTCTAATGAATCCCCTCTCTGATTGGGGCATCCAGAAAAAATCTTGTCTAGAGAAGATAAGGTGAGCACTACCACCAGTCTTGTGTAAAGCCAACCTTAAAGCATCCTGAGACCATTCATGTGTGGGGTTGTCTCTCAGCCAAGGGAGTGGGCTCACTCACCATTTTGCCAAAGAACACAGCCATGAATAAAGAATGGTGCATAAACATCCTCCGAGCAACTTCTCCCAACCATCCAAGAACAGTTTGGTGAGGAACAATGCCAATACATATATTGACTCTTTGCATAAACTTCATGTAATTGTCAATAAAAGCCTTTGACACTTATGAAATGCTTCAGTATACCATAGTAACATCTGACAAATAGATCTAAAAACATTGAAGCAGCAGACTTTGTGAAAATTTAATATTTGTGTCATTCTCAACTTTTGGCCAGGGCTGTAGTTGCGGTCATGTGCACTGGTCAATGCACCCTACAAATTCCATAGTCCATCTCTGGATCAAGCAAGAGAGGGCGGCTAAGTAGTTCCTACATACAGTGGTGCCATGAAGCAATGATGTAGCCACCCTCTTAACAGTAAGTTGGATCACAAAAAAAAAAGGAATTTGGAGAGTTAAGCCCCATACACACTTTTCTGCAGATTTTTGTCTACAGATTTACCAAAACCATGTAGTGCAAGGGCCCGCTTGATTGCATACAAATGGAAACTCTTAAGGTTTGACCTCATATTTATATGGTTTTGGTAAATCTGAAGACCAAAATCTGCAGAAAATCTAGTGTTTATGGGCAATAGAAGGGACATTTTTGAGTTGACTAGAACTTTTTATCTTTATTTTTAAACCAGCGTTTAGTGTCACTTTAAGTCTCTATGAATTTTATACCTGTCAGTATGAAATCATACAGCCTAACAAAGTTTTGCTTAATCTTGTGATTTCTAGTTGGGGAAATGCTCTTCTTTTTGAACAGTGAATGATCTGTCTCTTGCTGATAAATTCTTTTATGGGGGTGAAATTGAGAATAGCTAGAGCTGTAATATAGATTTAATGATGGTATTCCCTTTTGCAGTGTGCTGCTACCCTTGTATACCTGTCTGTGAGAGACGTCTTCCAGCTGATAAATTACTACAGCTTCAGTTACTGGTTTTTTGTTGGATTGTCCATTGCTGGACAAATATATCTGCGCTGGAAGCAGCCTGACATGCCGAGACCTATTAAGGTAAGTGACAACATTATGATATAGGTCCAGAAACGGCATCATTTGTAGTTGATTAAATGACATTCATCTTTTATTGGTATTGTGTCAAAATGCCCGAAGGCTTTATTTTGTGCAGCTACAGACGCTTTAAGGCAATAATTTTCCAAAATGACATAAAACATGTCACTTTCTGGTTCACCGGTGGGAGGATCAGCGAATGGACATTTGCTGAGCTTCCCTGGCGTTAACCTGCCCTGGGCCCGCAGGTGGGAAAGTAGAGCTGGGGATACATGCCGGGATGGGAATCGGCATACTTCAGTGGTTGTGGAAGTAATCGGGTGCCTTCAAAGCTGCTGGAATACTTTCCAGCTGACAGCTTAACACGAGTACACACAGTAGCTGGAAGTGCGTTTAAAAGCCCTTGATCCCATTACTGTTTATTAATCATGCTGGAGCTCAAGAGGTTAAAGCAAGCCTGCCAGCTTTAAAATCCAGATGAAAAGTGCCCGCAGAAGAAGAGTTGGCAGGCCATACGTACCACGGATTGAAGGAAAGAAAATTGCTCACTTTCCCTCATCAACACAGTTAGTGTTGATGGGGAAATCCCTTCCGCTGCGCTATTGTATTCTGTTAACCTGGAGGTTTACAATGATCGCTGCTGGCAGCTTTCACCGCTGGTAGTGATCAGACAAACAGAACTCGACAGGCTGGTTATATTGAAGTCGATTGATATATCGACTTCAGTACAACCAGCCTGCCCATAGATCAAAATTCGGCTGGTTGCTGCTGAACCGACTGAGTTACGATCCCTCTATGGCTGGCTTTAGTATACTTAAGTGTCTTAAGTGCCCTCAGCCAGCATTTAACACTTGAGATGTGTCAGATTCATCCCCCAACGGGGCACCGTGGTTCCATCGCCCAGCCACTACATCATCGTTGTATCCTCTGTTGACACAGGGGTTGAAAAATGGAATCCTGGCACATGGTGGGAAAACGGGCATCTGACAGATCCAGAAATGTTGACTGCTTAAGTGGCTTACAAAGACTGCAGCTCTGAAACGGTGGGATGGTAGTATACACAGGCTGCCAGAGAGAGGAGTATAAAAGATTTTTTTATTGCAGGGACCATTTAATCTGTATGTCTTTTAAACCTGATGGGGGGGGGGGACCACACTATCAGACACACCCCAAATTCATAATATTGGTTATAATTGACTTACATTTATTAGAAGTAAAATTCAGTAGTAATGTTTGGCTGAAAACTAACAAACCCTGATCACTTGGTGACTGAATTACAAATCGCTATAATTCTTGTGACATCAACTCATTTACTGCAAAGCCCAGATACAAACGCTGAGTGAGTCTTTGTAGCTGCTGCAAAATTTTAGGACAATGAGAAGGTAAAATGCTAAACCATTTCAAAGTGGGTGTTAACACTTTTAGTGCATCTCACATTGGTGCACTCCAATCATTTACTATGGCATTTTTGAGTACCGTTATTCCCGTTTGGGCACACTTCCTGAGGTTTGTAAGTAGCAGGAACAAAGAGGCTACAGGAATGTTGAAATTGATATTCCCCAAATTGGTTAAATAGGCCTTCCCCCGGACCTTCACAAAGAAGGGAAAGGACATAACAAAAATACATTTTTACTCTTGCAGGCTTTTCTTCCCAGAAATTTCCCAGTTTTCTTCTGTTCAACACTCTCCTCCTCGCGGTCATTTTCAAAAGGCATTCAATCTCCCCATACTACCTGATGTTCTAACCCGCCCCCTTTGCCTATGTGACATCATCTGAGTAAAGAAAAATATATCACAGTATGTACATGAGATATGCCAATAAGGCACTAGGTAAGGTAGCCTTCCCAGAATGCATTTGTGAGGCTCTGACTACAGCCCTGGCCAAAAGTTTTGAGAATGACACAGATATTAATTTTCACAAAGTCTGTTGCCTCCGTTTTTAGGATGGCAATTTGCATATACTCCAGAATGTTATGAAGAGTGATCCGATGAAGTCCCTCTTTGCCATTAAAATTAACTTAAAGTTCCGACCAAAAATGGAACTTCCGCTTTAAGTACTGGTGACCCCCTGATATGCCATATTTGGCATGTAATTTTTTTGGGGGGAGGAGCACCCAGATCCCACTGCCTCCCCTGGCTCCACGGCACTGGAAGGAAGATCACCTCTCCCTTCTCCCTCCCTGCAATCTTCTGGGACACGTCGCAGGTCCCAGAAGATTGCTCAACCATTCACAGCGCGGCACGCCCGGCTGTGAAGCCACAGCCGGGCACCCACAGTTAGAATGCTGGTATCTCGGAGCGAGGCTTCCTGCACCTGCATCGCTGGACCCTGGGACAGGTGAGTATCTGATTATTAAAAGTCAGCAGCTACACTTTTTGTAGCTGCTGACTTTTAAATGGGTGGAACTCCGCTTTAATCCCCCCCCCCAAAAAAAAAAAACATTTCCACTGCATTTCAGCCCTGCTACTAAAGGACCAGCTGATGTCGGTGATTATCTGGTTAACAACACAGGTGACACTGTTGACAAGGCAGGAAATCCCTCTGTAATGCTGATTGAGTTAGAATACCAGACTAGAAGCTTTAATTTTAGTGTGGTGCCCCAATCTCTCATTAGTATGGACGGACAAAATTAAAGTGGTGGTCCAGCCGAAATTATACTTTTTAAATAAAAATACCCCTATAATACACAAGCTTAATGTATTCTAGTAAAGTTAGTCTGTAAACTAAGGTCTGTTTTGTTAGTTTATAGCAGTAGTTTGTTATTTTATAAACTTACAGTAGGCCGTGGCCATCTTAAGTCTGGGCATCTGAAGCCAGACTGTATTTCTTCCTGGATCTCATCCTTGCAGATCTCGCACATGCTCAGTGCAGCACAAGCTGTGTAATAGGTTTCAGGTCAGGTTTCCATAGCAACGGCAGTGTCAGAGGAAGTTGCCGCCCCTTCCCAGAAGGCATTGCAAACAGAAAATGATGTGATGGGCCAAGGCCAGGGAGGAGGAAGTGAAAAATGAATACAGCAGATATACAGTAGGTGCCGAGAAAAAAAATAAAAAAATATCCAATTCATTTACAGTGCACAGTTTAGTGAGGGATGCTGAAGAGTTGTAAAAGTGGGTGGAACTCCACTTTAAATATCTTGGCATTTTTATTTCATCATCCGCCCTCGATTGTACATTGAATCTTGCCCCACTGATACAAGTCATGAGGGCTAGATTGAAGGCTTAGGCGCATTTGGGACATTTGGATGGAATCCCCCTACACTAATGACTCTCCAGAAGACTAACATGTAGTTGGGTACTTACTGTTGACATTGTGGTGGAATTTTACATGTATGTTCTATTTGGGGGAGTTGCTCCTGCGGTCTGGGATCTGGGAGAGGGCATATTTTATCATTTCATGAGTCGAGCTCTGTAGAACGTCTGGGAGGAGGATCGGCTGGTAATATTCCTATTATTTCCGCCTTCACTGGCAGTTAGGGCGTGCCAACTGTTTTGATAGGATTAGGATGTTTTGGTTTAGTTTGGTTATTTTGTCAGTGTTTTTTTTTTTTTATGCTGTGCATTCAAGCCTAAGTATGCCCAATAAGCTCTGTTTTACACATGTACTGTACCTTGAAAAATTCAATAAAAAACATTTAAAAAAAGAGGGTGGTGCTTGAAATCATTATTCTTCCTCTGCTAACCATGGTTCCTGCAAGGAAACACGTGCAGTCACCATTGCTTTGCACAAAAAGGGATTCACAGGCAAAGATTTTGTTGCTACTTAAATGGGTTGATTTAGGTGCAATCAATCGGATCATGAAGAACTTCAAGGAGAGCTGTTCAATTGTTGTGAAGAAGGCTTCAGGGCGCTCAAAGTTCAGCAAGCATTAGAACCGTCTCCTACAGTTAATTCAGCTGCAGGGTCTGGGCACCACCAGTGTCCAGCTTGCTCAGGAATGGCAGCAGGCAGGTGTAAGTACGTCTGCACGCACAGTGAGGCAAAGACTTTTGGAGGATGGTCTGGTGTAAGAATGGCAGCAAAGAAGCCACTTCTGTCCAGGAAAAACATCAGGGACAGACTTGTATTCTGCAAAAGTTACAGGGATTGGGTTGCTGAGGACTGGGGTAAAGTCATTTTCTTTGATCAATCCCCTTTTCTGATTGTTTGGGGCATCAAGAAAAACATCTTGTCCGAAAGAAGAAAAGATGAGCTCTACCATCAGTCCTGTGTCATGCCAAAAGTAAAGCATCCTGAGACCATTCACGTGTGGGGTTGTCTCTCAGCCAAGGGAGTGGGCTCACTCACCATTTTGCCAAAGAACACAGCCATGAATAAAGACTGGTACAAAAACATCCTCCGAGAGCAACTTCTCCCAACCATCCAAGAACAGTTTGGTGAGGAACAATGCCTTTTCCAGCATGACGCACCTTGTCATAAGGCAAAAGTGATAACAAAGTGGCTTGGGGAACAAAACTTCTAAATTTTGGGTCCATGGCCAGTAAACTTCCCAGACCTTAATTCCATTGAGAACTTGTGGTCAATCCTCAAGAGGCAGGTGAACAACTCCCCCCCCCCCCCCCCCCCCCCCACAAATTCTTACAAACTCCAAACATTATGCAAGAATGGGCTGCCATCAGTCAGGATGTGGCCCAGAAGTTAGCATGCCAGGGAGAATTGCAGAGGTCTTGAAAGAAGGTGCAATGCTGCAGATATTGAGTCTTTGCATACACTTAATGTAATTGTCAATAAAAGCCATTGACACTTCTGAAATGCTTGTAAGTATATCATAGTAACATCTGACAAAAAGATCTAAAAACACTGAAGCAGCAGACTGTGAAAATTAAAGGGGTTGTAAAGGTAATTTTTTTTTTAATTTAAAATAACAAACATATCATACTTACCTTCACTGTGCAGCTCGTTCTGCACAGAGTGGCCCCGAACCTGGTCTTCTGGGGTCCCTCGGCGGCTGTTTCAGCTCCTCCCCGCAAGCATTTACCACCTTAATGCGAGCTCCCTCGCATGGTGGTGAGTGCTTGCGGGCGCGCTCCCGTGATACAGCCGGCGGCTATAGCCGCTCGCTGTATCACTCGGCCCCGCCCCCCGGCGCGCTGCGTCATCGGATGTGATTGACAGCAGTGCGAGCCAATGGCTGCGCTGCTTTCAATCCATCCACTGCAGCCAATCAGCGACCAGGCTGAGCTGCAATGAGGACGAGCAGCGAAGATTCGAGGCGTCAGGTAAGTAAAACGGGGGGGCTGGGGGCGGCGGTACTGTCAAAAGTTTTTTCACCTTAATGCATAGAATGCATTAAGGTGAAAAAATTTTTATCTTTACAACCCCTTTAATCTTTGTGTCATTCTCAAAACTTTTGGCAATGGCTGTGCATCACCAGTGCCTGCAAAACGTGCATTGTAATTAAATTTGAGTAACGGCGAATGTCATTTTTATTTCACTATAGAAACTTGGATGCTTTGATATCGGCATGTTGCGTGCAACACAGATTTTTTTTCATTCTTTTTGGGGAGGAAGTTCCACTTTAGGTTCAGTTTACAATACTGCCAGACACACTAGAAATTATACCGATGTCGGGGTTACAATGGGAATTTTGTATTTTGGTTAAAAGCACTTTGTATCAGTATTGCACTTAGTGCTAACTTTATTAAATGACCTGTATTTTTTATTTATTTTTGTTGATTAATGTTTTTTCCAATATTGTCTTTCTCTTTTCAGCTTAGTCTCTTCTATCCAATCACATTTTGCTTGTGTACAGTGTTTCTCATCGCCGTCCCATTGTACAGTGATACAGTGAACTCACTCATTGGAATAGGGATTGCTCTTTCTGGCGTTCCTGTCTATTTCATGGGAGTTTATCTTCCAGAGTCTAAAAGGCCACCGTTTATTGGCAAATTATTTGGTAAGTAATGCTGAGAAAGAAGTGTGTTTTCATAAAGTGCTTATTTTCATTTTATTGCTAAACTAACATATGCAACCTGACTGGATCAAATTCAACTTTTAGAAATGCTTGAAACCATAATCACTCGCAATTAGTCCTTTACCACTTTAGCTCCGAAAGGTTTTACCCCCTTCCTGACGAGGCAATTTTTTGCAATACGGCACTGTGTTACTTTAACTGACAAACACTACCCAAATAAAGTTGATGTCCGTCCTCCTTTTTTTTTTTTTTATCTCACAAATTGAGCTTTCTTTTGGTGGTATTTGATCAAATCTGCGGTTTTCATTTTTTGCGTTTTATAAACAAAAAAGCGTCAATTTTTATTTAAAAAAAAACAGTATTTTTTTTTTACTCAAACACAGCCAATAAAAATGTAAAAAATAAAAATTTTTATCATCGATTTAGGCCAATATGTATACTGCTACATGTTTTTGGTAAAAAAAATCCTAATAAGGGTATATTGATTGGTTTGCGCAAAAATTATAGCGTCTACAAACTATGGGATAGATTTATGGACTTTTTATTGCTTTGTACCAGTAATGGCGGTGATCAGCGTTTTTTAGCGGAACTGCGACATTGCGGCGGACAAATCTGATACTAAGTGACACTTTTTGGGGACCAGTGACATCAATACAGCGATCAGTGCTAAAAAAACAAAAATGCGTGGTCACTGGCATAGAAGGGGCACATCAGGGGCAAACAAAGGGTTAAATGTGTTCTCTGAGTGCTTTCTAACTGGGGGGCGGCCTGCTTTGAGTAAAGGAAAACAGAAATCCGTGTTTCTGCTTAGAAGGAACACAATATCTCCATTTTTTTTTTCCCCTCTGGCAGAACGGTGGTCTGCTTTGTTTACATAGGCAGACCGCCTCTCTCCGAACGCACGCCGGGTTCCCGGTGGACAGTGCGTCCGCCGGACCTGCTGATTGGCGCGTGCCCCAGAGCCTAAGAAGAAAATCAAGTACAGGTAAGTGATTTTGCGCTTAAGGGCCACCCTTCCACAGTATATGTTAGTGGGGTGGTTAAAGAGGAACTGAATAATGCAAGCTGTGCCCAAAAATGCAGAGGGCAAATGACTGGCTGTGGTCCCCTGCAGCTAATCTTTGCAGCTGCAAATCAGAATTTGACAGCAATGCTGCATGGCCCCCAAACTCAGGCAGAGCGAAGGAGGGGCTGTCAGATTTTGACATGTGGCTGTATCTGTGCAGGCAGTGCTTCTGCATGCGTCTTCACAGGCTGCCTGCACACAGTCTGGGTTAGGTGCAGGTTAACAATGCCCATCTTAACGAAGCCTTATGATGACATGTTATATATAAGTTTCTTATAAGGCAAAGTGTTATTAACTTCCGCTATCCAGTGGGTAATCTCCGGAGGATTGGGCCTCATCCAGACTCTAGCTATAACCATTCGTGCAGAGAAAGGTGTTTCATGTAGAAATGTCTTATTGAATTTATTGATCTCCAGATCTGATAATATTCCCAGGAGGCATATTTTGGGTTGAAGTGTTACAGGTGTCCATAGTGTCGTGGAGAAAGCGTACCAGAATGCCTGGATCTGCGGGCATTGCCACAACAGATGGGAGAAAGTACGTACAACTTGGTTGCACATTGGGCACATAGTGGACTGATTGCTTTTGTACCTAGATATTCTGAGTGGTGTGAGGTATGATCTGTGAATCATAAAAATTTGGGATAAACGGTCGGACAATTTAGGGGATACTAGTTTGCATGTGTCTAAGGCATCACTCCATTCGTCATCTTCCAATGTGCCCACCTCCCCCTCCCATCTAGATTTCAGGGCATATGCTGACATAGTTGCCTGTGGAAGCGTAAGCATCATATAGAATTGAGAGATTCGTTTTTTCGGGTCAGGGCATTTTATTGCTTACATTAGGGGGTTATTAGCTAGAGTGAGTTCGCCCAATGGGAACTGTGTACGAAAAGCGTGACAGAGCTGTATATATCTGAAAAACATATGGTTTGGTAGTGCGAACTCAGATTTTAATCTGTCGAAGGTCTTTAACTTGCCATTTGAGGTGATGTGAGACATATAAAATATCCCCTTTGAGCTCCACACCTCACTGTCAGGGATTTAGTATTCCGGGAGATTCATATTGTGCCACAAGGGGGTGAACTCATTTATTACTGGCAAACGCAGTCTATCCGAGGCCAAATTCCAGATCCTAATATAATGATATAGTAGTGATCTGTGGTTGACAATCTTGCCCTCCCCAGTTGCTCGTCCTGTTATTGCTACCATCGAATCCTGTGACGTCTGGGACCACCTAGGACATAGAAAACAGAGAAATCTCTCTCTGTCCACCTTGTCAACATGGAAAATTTGGGACAGTTGAGCTGCAATATAATATTTGTTAAAGTCAGGTAGAGCCGTTCCCGCTAGGTCCGTGGGGTTTTTCAGTTTGTGCCATGAGATTTTATGTCTGTTATTACCCCATATAAATGGCTTCATAATAGTTTCCATTAGTTTGAAATGCCTGAACACCAAGTATACCGGCGAGTGCCAAACCATATATAGTATTTTGGGCAGGAGGACCATTTTTTACAAGGTTTATACGTCCCATCACTCCCAGCGGGAGACAAGCCCATACCTGAGTTTTTTGCTTAAGCATTTCATACAACGGAACTATATTGAGTGTCTCATAGTCAGCTGGGTCCCTTGTAGTCCATATGCCCAGATATTTAATAGTGTCTACTCTCTGTAAGAGCAGCATGGCTCTGTCTTTGGGCTGTGGGAAGCTGTCAAGGATTAATATTTGGGACTTGTCCGTTTATCCTGAGGCTAGAAAATGTGCCAAAACGTTCTATTAAGGCTAGGGCTAGAGGCAGGGATCTGTCTGAATCATCCAGGTATAATAGAGTATCATCCGCATATGTACTGATCGTTTCTATCACTCCCCCCTTACGAAGTCCCTCTATCCCCAGGTGTGCACGGATGGCTATTGCGAATGGCTCTGCCGCCAGTGCATATAACAGTGGCGACAGAGGGCACCCTTGTCTCGTGCCCCTGGACAAAGAGAATTGTTCAGATGGCCAGCCATTTGCCAGCACTCTCGCCATCGGGGCCTGGTATAGGAGTTGCACCCATTTTATAAATTTGGGTCCAAGGCCAAACCTGCTCAAGCCTGTCTATAAGTAGCTCCATTCCACTGAGTCAAACGCCTTGGCCGTATCTAGAGCAACAATCACCCTAGACCCTGTATTTTCATGGGTAGCTTGCAAGTTTATAAAAAGCCGTCTGAGATTGAAAGACTTATTTCTGCCCGGCATAAATCCCGCCTGGTCACAGTGTATTAAAGACAGGATGACTTTATTAAGGCGGATAGCTAGCACTTTTGCGAGAATCTTAATATCTACCTAGAGCAAAGATATGGGAATTAATACTATGGTAGCCTCTCTCATAGACGCTGGCAGTTCAGAGCCTTCAAATACAGCCTCGTACAGCTGGATCCTCCAGTTTTAACTTATTTTCCAGCCTCTCATAAATGCCATATGAACACAAAGAAAGGAGAGCGCACCTTTCATGACCACTTTGATTATGGGGGTCATGGAGGTATGGATTTCACTACAGAGCTTGCTTGGACTGTTTTCTGTTCTCTCTGAATTTCATTTACACTTGGACTTTTGGACTTTAGTATTTATGCTACAATTATTTCAGTAGTAGTTTTGATATTACATGCACCGTGGATTTGATTTTAAATTGTTTTTTTTTTTGTTTTTTTGGAAACCCGCATCCAATTCACAAAGGTGTGAACTTAGCCTTAAAAGGGTTCTGCAGTTTAGGTCCCATTCACACCTTCATGCTCTGGCGCATTGCATTAACGTGTGTTATGCATTGCGTTAAGGCAACTTATTCAGTTTAATGAGCCGCCAGCGCAAAAAAAAAAAAAAAAAAGACCAAGAATACCTTATTTTGCTAGTGTCCTAGTAGTTTGGGCGCTTTTAATTGTATGGCTGCTGAGAAAAATCTAGAGATTTTTGCAAATCTTTTCTTTGTGGGCTTCAGTTAGGATTCTTTGCTACACTGTTGCTTGAGCTGGTCTCTAGATCAGTGTTTCTCAACCCTCCACCCCCCCTCCTTTTTATTTATTTATTTTAGGCAAGTTTAGAATTCTGTAAAGTCTTGGGGGAGGTTTGCGTCTGAGCACAAGCTTTTTTTGCGCATTCCTGTGTTTTTCAATGTGCTGCCCTATGCGTGTGAAACAAGCAAAAAAGTTTCCCATGTGTCGCATTTTTAAAATTGCCACACCAAATGCATGGTACTGCAGTAAAATGCATTTTAGCAGACACTAACACATGTGCTTTTGCTAGATGTGTGGGGTTGCCATTAAGAATTATTGGCACCTGTGCATGTCTGCAAAAGGTAGCTCGTTTTTGTGTGGTGCGGGAAAATACGCAATTTCACCTGGTGTGAACAAGCCTTAAAATGTAGTTTGTGAGGCAGAGTTCAGTGGACAATAGGTTGTGAGGCAAACTTGCCTTGTACCTGTAGAAATAAGTCAGTGGTATGGTAGCATCAGTCAGCGAGCAAAAGCATGGAATGCCTATTGGAGAAGTCTCTCTGGGTAAGCCATTTAGCACACCACTGGAGATAAAGGAAGACTTGCTGGGCTGCTCTCTCCGCTCCTCCATCTTCAGCTGCTGAATCAGCCATAGCAGCCACCTCTGTGAGAAGGGAAGAAGGTGGCCACGTCCCCCATCCACCACCTCTGGCTGCACTGGGAGAAGTTTGGGGAGGAGAATTGCATGTAAACTCCTGAGGAGATGAGCAGACCACAGACAGCTCCCCGTCCCTGGCCTGTACCTCCTTATCGGCCAGGGAGGCAAGTCAGGGGAAATGAAGGATGCTGGGAAGGCTTCTGACATGCTCCTCCGCGACCAATGACGTCATCAGTTGGCAGGATGCACTTGGGCAGTCTGTTCAGCACAGAATCCCACAGGAGGTTACATGCCAGTTTAAAAGGCACAGGACCGGCAGTGCATTTAAATAAAAGCTTGAGCCAGCAGTAAGGCCACTTTCACGTTTAGGTGGTTTTCAGGCGTTTTAGCGGTAAAAATGGCCTCAAACTAATGCCTGAAAACCGCCTCCCCATTCATTGTAGAGTGTGACTTTTTACACTGGGGCGGTGCGCTTGCGGGACGTTCTGAAAAGTCCTGCAAGCAGCACCTTTGGGACAGTGCTGAAGTGCCTGCAAAGGGCTTCAGCAGCGCCGCAACACGGGCGCTTTTAACCCTTTCTTTGTCTACTAACGGGGTTAGAAGTGCCCCACTAGGGGACGGAAAGCGCCACTAAAACGACGGTAAAGCACTGCTATAACTAGCAGTGCTTTCAGTGTAAAAGTGGCCTAAAGAATGTTTTGCCTGCCTTGGTTGGTGACGGGTTTTTTTTTTTTTTTTTTTTTTTTTTATATATGCTTTTTTTCTGTGGCCCCCGGTTGAAAAACCCTGCTCCTATATAGCAGTTATTTGAATCTGCGTTTCCTCTGTACTAGCTTTGGAGGCCATACCCAGACCCGACTGGACATTTCGAGGCTAGCCTGGAATTTCACCTTTGTGCACTAAGCTGTGCACTGTGGGAAGGACCACTTTGTCATCCTACTTCACAGTAGTTGGCTTTAACAGAATATTGAAGCCCAGGTTCTGAGGAACAGGGGCAACTTTGAGTCTGTGATTCCTACAATAGTAAAAGCTAAAAGAAATTTTCTTCTAGCAAGATCTGTTATCAGACAAAGGCTATCACTTGTGTGAATCTAGAGGCTTCCACCCCAGGAGTTTCTGCATTGGATGAATTTTTTTGCAGCTGGGTCTAAACAAGTATTTTAGTCTCAGAATTACCAAGGGTCAGGTTTCTGTCCTTTCTGTTCTGTTTCAGAGACCATTGGTATCTCACTTTCTCAAACGACCCCTGTGCAGGGGGTCTTACATGTAACGCCATCTGCCCATTAACCTGTGAATACGGTTCTCTCTGCACATTAGAAACCGCCTTTGTACCCATTAAAGATGTTACTCTCTCTACTTTCACCTACAAGGTGATGTTTCTTGTTGCCATCACCTCTAAAAAGTGTCTGAACTAGTGGCCTTATTTTTAAAGAAACCGTTTCTGGTTCTGCATAGGTACAAGGTGGTCATGAGGCCTGAGGTAGTTTCTGCTTTCACTTCGGTCAGGACGTTGTTTTTTCCATACCCATTTTCTCCAAGCGTCTTCCAGGACAGCCCATGAGACCTTGGGCTCCTCCTACCAGGACAGGAAACACGTCACCCCCACCAGATAAAAGGGCGGTCCTCCAGGCCCATGTCAGTTATTTGTGTTTCCTCCGGACGGGGGGTAACATGTTCATGGAACCTGCTCCCATAGGCCTTATAAGCAGGGGCTTTGTATGGTTTTTTTTTTGGGGCATATCACTTACCTCTTCCTCTGCCAGAAGCAGCACACCGCTGGGGAGGTTGGCTGTGTTGCTGTTCTCTGTCCTCAGTGCCTGGAGAGGGCCAGGACCGGTGTGAGGTCGTGCCCCTAGCGCAGTGCATTGCACTCTAGCTCAGCTGAGCTTCGGTTGTCCTTCCCTGCCGACAGCCTGGCTGATCTGAGCAAGGAATGGAGGAAGCCGCAGCGTTCGAGGGGGCGGAGCTATTGCGCTCCAAGCCGGCCCACAGGAAGTGCCTGGAGAGGGTTACTTCCGGGGCATATGACATCATCATCGGGTGCCGGAGACGAGGTTCCAGTCTTCATAAACGGCGCGAACAGAGAACGCTGGCTGCTGGTGTTTCTTGGTGTTAAGCAGGCAGGCTGTGGATGACCAAGAGGGGCAGAATGGATCCTCCTGCAGTACCTGCACAGGCAGCGGATGCAGTTCCCAACACCAGCACCTCACAGGTAAGCCTGGGGTGTTCTGTCACCACCTTACTATCCCTGTGAGTGTTCCCTCCCCCTCCCCCCTCTGTAGTAGTGGGTGTAAGGGGACACATTTCCTCCCTCCTGCACGTGGTGTTACGGAGTGATTGTGTGGCTTTAATTACATTGTGGGTCATTTATTTTGTCTTGCAGACCCAGACTCAGGACAAGGCCCAAGCGCAGCCACTTAAAAGGAAATGTGCGGTTTGCGCAAACAAATTGAGCTCCTCATGGAGCAAAGCAGTTTGTCGCACCTGTATAGAAGGCCTAGTAAAGGATGACCCGGTTGCCTCTTGCCAGAAGATGCTTACTTCTGTTAGGGATGAGCTTGCGTCCACCTTCAGTTCCTTTAGAACGCTTATTGACAAGCTCCAGACTCCAGCAGAGAGTCCGTCTTCACTGAAGGCGTCAGTAAGCGCTCCACAGCAGGCAGAGAGCGAAGACTCTGAGGCTGAGGTCAGATCTACTCGTTCTTCTCTGGAAGAATCAGGGTCAGATACCGAGCCCAGAGATAGAGAATCCACTCGAGGCTCAAGATTTAAGTTATCTGTTGAGGATGTAGATGACTTATTAAAGGCTATCTATACTACCCTTGAATTAAAAGAGGAAGAGGTTCAGTTATCCAAACATGATCTTATGTATAAAGGATTACATAAGAGAAAATCAAGAGTGTTTCCAGTTCATAGTTCTTTGGTTGATACTATTAAACTGGAATGGGATAATCCTGAGAGAAAACCATTCTTCTCTAGTAACCTAAAAAGGAGGTTTCCTTTTGATGAGGACACTGCGCAGCCATGGAATAAGAATCCCAAGTTAGACGCACCTCTTTCAAAAGTTTCAAAAAACTCGGACCTGGCGTTTGATGATATGGGTACGCTTAAGGATCCGATGGACAAGAGGGGGGATATCTTTCTCCACAGAGCCTGGGACTCAGCAGTTGGAAACCTGAAACCAGCTTTGGCTTCCACTTGTGTGGCCAGAAATCTGGAGGTTTGGTTGACTCGGATTCAGTCACATCTGTCAGCAGGTACCTCCAGAGAGCAAATTTTAAAGTCTTTTCCTCTCCTATTTCAGGCAGTGGGTTTTTTGGCAGATTCTTCCGCTGAGTCGGTAAGAATGCCAGCCAGGACTTCGGCTCTAGTGAACTCGGCCAGGAGAAGCCTTTGGCTTAAGACCTGGTCAGGGGACTCGGCCTCCAAGTTGCGCCTTTGTGGCCTTCCTTTAACTGGCGATCATTTATTTGGCCCAGGTCTACAGGAGGCACTGGAACGCACGGCTGATAAGAAAAAGGCGTTTCCAGAGAAAAAGAGTTCAGACAGCCAGAAAATTTTTTCGTGGCCAAAACAGGCAACAGAGTACTAGAGAGAAGGACAGCAGGCCGAAAAAGCATTGGACTGGGCACAAAGGCAGAGGCAAAGGGGGAGTGCTATTTAACCCTCCTCAACAGCCCGCCAAGCCGCAGTGACTTGTGTTCCCCGGTGGGAGGGAGATTGAGGGCCTTCATCCCACAGTGGGCAGCAGTCACTCTGAGCCCCTTCGTCCTGGACCTAGTGACCAACGGGTACAGGCTGGAGTTTGTTCACCAACCACCAGAACGTTTGTTGGTCACATTTCCTCCACAAGATCGGGAGAAAGCGAGGGCTCTGGGTCTCCAGATCGGAGACTTATTAGATCAAAAAGTCCTGATTCCTGTTCCTCGATCGGAGCGGGGCAAGGGATTCTATTCCCATGTATTTGTGGTCAGAAAGCCGGCAGGAAAGTTTCGACTTATCCTGAATCTCCGGACCTTAAACAAGTCCATCAGATACAAGCATTTCCGTATGGAGACGGTTTTTACAATCAAAAACCTACTATACCCAAACTGCTTTATGGCCACGTTGGACTTAAGGGACGCTTATCTTCACATCCCTATCCATCCAGCCTTCCAAAAGTTTTTGAGATTGGCAGTGAAGACGGGTATGGGGACCCGACATTTTCAATTTCAGGCCCTCCCCTTCGGTCTTTCCTCAGCCCCACGCATCTTTACGAAGGTGTTGGGGGAAGCGCTGGCTCCTCTAAGATTAAAGGCAATAACGGTTATCCCTTACTTAAACGACCTCCTGATAGTGGCAAAATCATACCAAAGGCTGTTGGAAGATCTCCAGGCTGTACAGGACTTCTTACAGTCCCTAGGCTGGCTAATAAACAAAGAAAAATCGTCCTTGATTCCGGCCCAGAAAGTAACTTATCTGGGTTACGATTTTTGCTCCGTGAACCAAAGAGTTTTTCTTCCTCAGGAGAAGATTACCAAAGTGTTCCAGACTATGTCAACATTGCAGACCAACCAGTCGGTCTCTCTGAGACAGGTGTCGAGGGCAGTGGGTCTTATGACCTCATGTTTTCCCGCAGTACCATGGGCGAGACTCCGTCAGCGTCCGTTACAAAGGTTTCTTTTAAGAAACTGGGACAGGGACGTAAGGTCCCTGGAGTCAAGGATCTGGATTCCCGACAGGATAAAAAGAAGCCTGTGGTGGTGGAGAGCTGGTCAGCACCTAGCAGGAGGTCTTCCATGGTCCTTTCCCATTTCCCGAAGGATTACCACGGATGCGAGTTCCTGGGGATGGGGGGCCCACCTCAGCAATGCAGTAGCACAAGGAGAGTGGTCCCCAGAGGAGGCAAGGGCCTCATCCAATCAAAGAGAGCTGCTTGCAGTCCAGAGAGCCCTCCAGTCTTTTCAGATGGAGATCAGGGGTCACAACCTCCAAATCCTGTCAGACAATATAGCGACAGTCGCGTATATCAACAAGCAGAAAGGCACGAGAAGCCGGAGGCTTCAGTCCATTTCCCAGGAGATCCTTTCATGGGCAGAGGGGAATCTAGCCTCCATTTCTGCTGTACACCTGAAGGGGAAAAACAATTATCTGGCAGATTATCTCAGCCGTCACAGGATAGACCGAGACAACTGGTCCCTTCATCCCGAAGTCTTTGCAGACCTCACCAAGAGATGGGGTTATCCGGTAGCGGATTTGTTTGCAAACCGAAACAACCGCAAGACGGAGATATTCTTTTCCATGAACCCGGCAGACCAAGCCTTGGGGATCGATGCTCTGGCGAACCCGTGGCCTCCAGGACTATGTTATGCCTTTCCGCCAATCAGGCTGATTCCAGAAGTCCTCCGGAAGTTTCGGCTGGAAGAGACAGATCTGATTCTAATTGCCCCGTTTTGGCCCAAGAGGCCATGGTTTTCCCTGCTACAGTCTCTGGTTTCAGAGCCTCCGTGGAGTCTTCCGAAAAGGGAAGACCTATTATTGCAGGGTCCAGTATCGCACCCTCAGGTGGTTTCCTTAAACTTGACGGCCTGGTATCTGAAGAAAAGATACTGAGCGCCCAAGGGTTCTCTGACAAAGTAGTCAGGACTCTCGTTAATTGCAGGAAGCCAGTTACTAGAGCCATATATTCCAAAGTTTGGAAAAGGTTTAACTCATGGTTATCTGAAAATGATAGATTAACTCATGATATTCCGTCTATTTTGGAATTTTTCCAAGAGGGTGTCGACAAAGGTCTTTCTGTTAGTACCTTAAAGGTACAAGCAGCCTCTATTAGTGTGTTCCTCCAGTTTTCTCTCCTGGAAAATCCCACTATAGCCAGATTTTTCAAATCTATCCCTAGGGCCAGACCAGTAGTAGTGAGAAGTTGTCCAACGTGGGATCTGTCCCTAGTACTTCAAACTCTGGTAGAATTTCCGTTTGAACCTCTGGAAAGTATGTCAGTTAAGTTACTTACATTAAAAACTGTGTTCCTTTATAGCTGTTACCTCAGCTCGTAGGGTAAGTGAGTTGCAGGCCCTATCAGTTAGGGAGCCCTTCCTCACGATTTTTGAGGATCGAGTTGTGTTACGAACCGATCCAGGTTTTTTGCCCAAGGTGGCAAGTACATTCCACCGATCTCAGAACATTGTATTGCCAACCTTTTGTAGTTCGCCACAGGGCGACTTAGAAAGAAAATTTAGTTTTCTAGATGTAAGAAGGATTCTCTTGGTCTATCTTGAGGTCACGAAGACCTTTAGAAAAACTGATGCCTTGTTTGTCCTCTTTTCTGGAGTTCACAAGGGGAATAGTGCATCTAAAGCCACATTGGCTAGATGGATAAAGCAAGCCATCTTGGAAGCTTACAAAATTAGGGAGGTCCCTACACCTTTTGTTACTGCGCACTCAACTAGAGCCTTGTCTACGTCTTGGGCTGAGAGGGCTGGTGCCTCACCGGAACAAATTTGCAGGGCTGCCACTTGGTCCAGTTACTCGACCTTCATTAAACATTATCGCCTGGATCTCCTATCAGCTCAGGAGCAGGCGTTTGGTCGTAAGGTCCTTCAGGCAGTTGTCCCTCCCTAGACTGGTAAGTTCTGGCTCATCGTCTCATGGGCTGTCCTGGAAGACGTTGGAGAAAAGCTGAGTTAGACTTACCGGTAACTCCTTTTCTGAGAGTCTTCCAGGACAGCCGGATTCCCACCCGGTATTGTCTGAAGTTATGTGTATTATGCATATGTTTTGCAGGGTCCTACGGTTCTTGAGAATACTGACATGGGCCTGGAGGACCGCCCTTTTATCTGGTGGGGGGTGACGTGTTTCCTGTCCTGGTAGGAGGAGCCCAAGGTCTCATGGGCTGTCCTGGAAGACTCTCAGAAAAGGAGTTACCGGTAAGTCTAACTCAGCTTTTCCACCATCTCACCAAAAAGAAATGTTTCCCTCCCGCTATCTGGATTTAGTGCCAGGCTGTGATAGTCTTTCAATCCCCTGCTTCTTTAAAGATGACTGAATCCCTTTTTGTGATCCTTGATGGACCCCATAGAGGTGCATCAGCTTCTTGAACCTTCTCTAGGTGGCTGAGACAATCCTTCAGGCTTTTGATCTCCAGGATTGGGTTCCACACTCTGCTAGAGCTGTGCATCCTGAGCTTTTTGGCATACAACTGTTCACATAGCAGCACTGCAAATCTGGGTCTTCTGTCCCACACATTCTCAAAGTTCTACCAGATGGAGCTTGTGGCCTTATCCGATACCAGCTTTAGGCTTAAAGCTTAACTCCAGGTTTACTGCCCCTTTAGTTATTTGGGCCAAGCTGGCCCAAATTTAACTATTGGCTACACTAACAGATGCACACTCTGGGTGTGCTGTGTAAACTGTATGTGCTATCAGTTGCATACAGTTTACAGCACTGTGTTCCAGCAGCAGGATTAGAACTTCCTGTCCCACTCACGGAACAAAAACTGAGTCTGGCTTTGCACCGCTCAGCCATTCATATGCAGCTTTGTATTCTATGAATACAAAGCTTCCTTGTGATTTCATCCACCTGCCTCTCTGCCTCAGTCAATCAGAGGAACCTTTTTGTATTCATTCCTAAAATACAAAGCTGCCTATAAATGGCTGAGCAGCGCTCAATCTGGCTCAAATTTGTTACAGGTGTGTGGGATGGGAAGTTTTCATCCCGCTGCCAGAAGTGCTATATGCTGCCTTTAGCTAAAAATACAGTATATACAGCATGTTCAGCAGGTGCACTTGTTAATGTAGCAAATAGTTTGTCTGGCCCAGCCAGAGGTCCTTCAGCCAGCTCTTTTAGCTGCAGACAGAGTCTACTTTTCTGTTTTTTTTTTTTTTTTTTTTTCTTGGATGTTAGTGCAACATTTTTGTGTTGCCCACCCATCAGTTAAATTGCTTTTGGACATCCTAGAGGTTTGACTTCCTGTGTCCCTCAATGGACAAGACGAGAAAGTAAGTAGGATTGCATACTCTCTGTAAAACCTGTTTCCAGAAGTCCATTGAGGGACAAAGGTCCCACCACTCTGTGTCCATGGTCATGCTCTCAACACAATGTTGGCTGCAAAACTGAAGCATACTGGTAGCAGCAGGGTTTATCCTGGGCTGGCCTTCAGATTTTTTTTTTTTTTGGTTGCCACTGTCCAATGCTCTGGTAGGCAGCAGTAAAAAACTGAAAATGTAAGACTTTCTATGGTTAGGGAACAAAATATTACAGCGCACACATGCAAAAAAGACATTTATCTCAAGCAAGGCTAGTTTAAAACACCTAAACATTTTCAAAAAAACATTATCAAAAAATATGGGGATTTGGTCACACCATATTGCTATATGGTGCTAAGCCCACTTACTGCGACAAAGTACCCCATAATCAGTGGGTCCTACACTATCCATGGAGTGGGAGATCCTGCATCTCTGAACCATGAGAGCATTACACTCTTCTAAATGGGAGAATCATGAGGTCTCCACCCATGACACAAGTGGACACTAATGAGAGGTACTTATGTGAAGGAGTGAGGTGCTCCGCACCCAAAGGGATTTGGTCAGAATCCATACAATATACAAACAAGATATTTGGGGGGCACACTCTAAAAGATGCATTAAAGATGGTGCAGCCATAAGACCATACAGTAGAAGAAAATATTACAGCGCACACATGCAAAAAAGACATTTACCTCAAGCAAGGCTAGTTTAAAACACCTAAACATTTTCAAAAAAACATTATCAAAAAATATGGGGATTTGGTAACACCATATTGCTATATGGTGCTAAGCCCACTTACTGCGACAAAGTACCCCATAATCAGTGGGTCCTACACTATCCATGGAGTGGGAGATCCTGCATCTCTGAACCATGGATAGTGTAGGACCCACTGATTATGGGGTACTTTGTCGCAGTAAGTGGGCTTAGCACCATATAGCAATATGGTGTGACCAAATCCCCATATTTTTTGATAATGTTTTTTTGAAAATGTTTAGGTGTTTTAAACTAGCCTTGCTTGAGGTAAATGTCTTTTTTGCATGTGTGCGCTGTAATATTTTCTTTTACTGTATGGTCTTATGGCTGCACCATCTTTAATGCATCTTTTAGAGTGTGCCCCCCAAATATCTTGTTTGGTTAGGGAACAAAACGTGTATTTGATGTGAAGGTAAAGGCCACAGTAAATGTATAAATGTATAATTAGAGAATTAAGTGCATCGTCTGAAGTGTCATTTTTTTTTTTTTTTTTTTCCCTTAACTTCTATTTTTATATTGCCTTTTTAGCTTTCCTCACGAGATGGACCCAGCTGATTTTCAACTGCGTCTTGACGGAGATGGACACGGCCGAAGAGAGAAAGCCAATAGTAAAATCAAAGAAGCCATTATGATTACAGACTTTGGTAAAAAAAAAAAAAAAAGAACAAAAACATTGTTATAAAGAAAAGGCGATTTTTGCTTTACTGAAGACCGTTTCTGTTGCTTTTGTTTGATCAAGAAGAGGCCCAGCTGCAGTGAAGATGGACAAAAAAAAATCATTGCTCAAACGACACCTTTTGAAAGGTTTCACAGTTCCAAATCTTAAACGTTTTAAGTGTTCTACACTCCTTTTTTTTTTTTTTTTTTGTCAGTTTTATGTGTATTTTTGTTTTTTCCTTTTTAAATTGCCAAAAACCTTTTCCACATCCACCAGCAACTGCTCATCAGGGAAACTACTTAACCTTCACAGCCTTCAAGTTTAGAAAATAAAGAACACCCAAATGTCCAATACCCAGATGTGTTACGGGCTGAGAAGATGATGTGTGGACTGTGGTTGAGTTCTGTACATGAAAATTGCTGCTCTTCATGTTAAACCCTTGTACTATGATAAAGTAAATATCTAACCGTGTTGTAGACCAGTATTTCACTACTTATTTTAACTAGGTACCCCTTTTTATAAAGCCAGTATTTATCAGCTACCCCTTATGGTCACCTTGTTGATCAATGAGTCAAACACTTTATGCGACTAAACTGATTGAATTGAATAAAAATTGCATCTATTCAGTCAATTTAGTAAGCTCTTAATTCCTTCTGATCAATAGAACAAATATCTGCATGAGTATTGGAGCATCAGTCCTATCACAGATTGAATGTTTCTATAGATTAGATTTTTGACTGATGGGTCACCTTTTTGGTTGATATTTTCAAGCGATTGCAAACTGCGGAACAATCATTTTCCTAATTAGGGCAAACCAAGGAAGGACTGGCAGGGGATGTTGAAAAGGCAAATATAAAGCCTCATACACACCACTATTTTCGTTCAACCAATCCGATATTACTACAGCAATCGCCCCTGCTGAGCTATTGTGTTCTGACAGGGGGACGACCCCCCTGCCAGAACACTCCAGTCAGCGCTTTCAGCCATTGGCTGAGCGCTTATCGGGAGCCGGTCAGCAGACCTTTTGATGGTCATTAGCATTCGACTGCCATGCATACGGGTCGAATATCAGCCGGTTTAATAGAAACCTGCTAACATTCGGCCCCGTGTGTACTAGACTTAAGTGTGTCGGGGAAGGACTTAAAGTGGTTGTAAACCCTGTACTACCCACTTTTACCTACAGGTAAGCCTGTAATAAGGCTTACCTGTAGGTACCATGCATATCTCCTAAACTTGCACCGTTTAGGAAATATTCACTGTATCAGCATGTGCCGACATCATCGGCACATGCGCACCGAAGAAACGGCTCGCTCATGCAGGTAGAGTAGAGGGAAAAGCTGATAAACTGCACTTCTTGGTTACTATGTGATGAGCTGTGATTGGACACAGCTGATCACATGGTAAAGAGCCTATGTCCTAGGCTCTTTAACAGGATCGGAGATGCAGTGTGTCAGCCTGACACACTATATCACCGATCGCCGCGCGCGCCTGAGGCTTGTCCTGCTGGATGTCATATGACGACCAGTCAGGATAATACAACCACTTTCCGGCCTTCATTCTGCTATATGACGGGCAGGAAGTGGTTAAAGTTCCTTCTATTGCTTTTGGCCTGCTTCAATTTCATTTTTGCTGCTGTAATCCAACTTCCTGTGAGAGAGTGGCTACTTTATTTTCCATGGTCCCACTGTATGCAGGAACATAGCCACCCTTTTTCACTTGCACCTCAGGTGACAATGGGATTTGTAGTGTGCATGGAGCAGTGCACATGACCTCAACTAATGTGTACTACTTGTTTCAAAAAGAAATCAGGAGAAAAAAAAAGGTTCAGGAGCCTCTAAAGAACGTTACAAGAAGGTAGAAAACTCAGTAAGACCATTTCATGAAAAATCTGTTTCAGGGCCATTAAGTAGTGGCGTTTAGTGGCACATCAATGGTGCCAAGTGACCATCTCTTTTATGTTCAATGGATATAAAAAGGCTACACACCCCTGTTAAAATGTTAGGTTTCTGTGATGCAAAAAATGAGACATAAATCATTTCGGAACTTTTTCCACCTTTAATGTGACAACTCAATAAAAAACAAACTGAAATCTTTGAGGGTGGGGAGTGAAAAAAAAAATAATGTGGTTGCATAAGTGTGCACACCCTCTTTTAACTGGCGATGTAGCTGTGTTCAGAATTAAGCAATCATATTCAAACTCATGTTAAATAGAAGTCAGTACACACCTGCCATTTTAAAGTGCCTCTGATTAATCCCAAATAAAGTTCAGCTGTTCTAGTAGGTCTTTCCTGACATGTTTAGTTGCACCCTACAGTGAAAGCCATGGTCCACAGAGAGCTTCCAAAGCATCAGAGGGATCGCCTTGTTAAAAGGTGTTAGTCAGGAGAAGGGTACAAAAGAATTTACAAGGCATTGGATATTCCATGGAACACAGTCATCAAGTGGAGAAAATATGGTACAACAGTGACATTACCAAGAACTGGACGTCCCTCCAAAATTGATGAAAAGACAAGAAAAAAAAAACTGGTCAGGGAGGCTGCCAAGAAGCCTACAGCAACATTAAAGGAGCTGCAGGAATATCTGGCACGTACTGGCTGTGTGGTACATGGGACAACGATCTCCCGTATTCTTCATATGTCTGGGCTATGGGGTAAAATAGCAAGACGGGAGCCTTTTCTTGTGAAGAAAAACATCCAAGCCCAGATAAGTTTTGCAAAACGCATCTGAAGTCTCCCAAAGGCATGTGAGAAAATGTGTTCTGGTCTGATGAAACCAAGGTTGAATTTTTTGAGCATAATTCCAAAAGATATGTTTGGCACAAAAACAACACTGCACATCACCAAAAGAACACCATACCCACAGTGAAGCATGGTGGTGGCAGCTGTTTTTCTTCAGTTGGAACAGGGGCCTTAGTCAAGGTAGAGGGAATTATGAACAGTTCCAAATACCAGTCAATATTGGCACAAAACCTTTCAGCATGACAGCGACCCAAAGCATACACCCAAATTAACAAAGGAATGTCTTCACCAGAAGATTAAAGTTTTGGAATGGCCCAGCCAGAGCCCAGACATTAATCCCATTGAAAATATGTGGGGGTATCTGAAGAGGGCTATGTACAGGAGATGCCCTCGCAATCTGACAGATTTAGAGTGTTTTTTGCAAAGAAGAGTGCCAGTCAAGATGTGCCATGCTGATAGACTCATACCCAAAAAAGACTGAGTGCTGTAATAAAATCAAAAGGTGCTTCAACAAAGTATTAGTTTAAGGGTGTGCACACTTATGCAACCATATTCTTTTTGTTTTTTATTTTTGCTTCCCTCCACCTAAAAGATTTCAGTTTGTTGTTCAACAGAGTTGTACAGTTTATAGGTCACATGTAAAGGTGGAAAAAGTTCTGAAATGATTTATCTTTGTCATTTTTTTTCTATTACAGAAACCTGACATTTTTAACAGGTGTGTAGATTTTTTATATAGACTGTACTTTAATCTAGAGCAACAACACCCCCTGGAAGCATCCAGATGGGGAATAGTAATTGGTAGTGCTATGTACATTGCTGCTGTTTTATTTTGGCTCACATATTAATATCAAAATTTCTTTAGGCACTTGCCTGACTGCGCTATAGCCAAACGACAGATACAGCGTGGACTACTAATTCTGGGAGGCCGTCATATGACGTCCTCCCATGATCGCAGACTGCGCACTCTGTGATCAGTGTCCGGAGGACACTGCTAATCACAGATTGAGGTAGAGAACCAATCAGCGGCCCTTTATGTGAAGAGAGCCAATATCCGGCTTCTCTAAAGCCTGGTACACACTACAGTTTGTTGCATGAAAAAAAACTGTCGGCTCTGGTAGTAGCTGCTGTACTAACCATGCGAGGTTAGTCTAGCGATCTCCCCCACTGAGCTGTTGTGTTCTAAACACTCAGATCAATGCTCTCTGTCACTGGCTGAGAGCGCTGATCGGCTGCTGGTTTTCCCGCATCCACATCCGACATGAAGCACGAATGGCTGGTTTCTGTCGTACAGACCAACATACACATGGGTAGAATGTCGGCCGTTTTTTGAACCGGCAAATGTCTCCAGACATTCTGCTCATGTGTATGGGGCTTAAAAGGGAAATGTAAACTGATTATCAGTGCAGTCTCAACAGTAGCACACATCAGGGAAGGAGAAAAATTACCTGTTTGCAAAGTTTTATAACAAACTTTTTTCGTTTGTTTAGCAAAAAATAAAAAACCCAGTGGCGATTAAATACGACCAAAAGAAAGCTCTATTTGTGTGAAAAAATATGGGTAGTGTTGCATGACCGTGCGATTTTAATTCAAGGTGTGACAGCACTGAAAGCTGAAAATTGGCCTGGGCAGGAAGGGGTTAGTAGGCAAGTGGTTAATGTTTCAACGTGACTAACCTATTCTACAATGGAAAATCCTGCAGTAGTTCCACCTAGGATTTACTGTAGAATCACTAATCTCCATCCCACAAATTTGGAGAACAGTCCACTCTAGAAACAACTGAATGTAACTTGCAGTAACCTCAACCTAACCCCAAGAATGTGTTCTTGGGTGGAGTTTAGAAAAACATCTGACTACAGTCACATAAGTTCAGTCGTGTTTTTATGGTGCTGAATTCTATGCAGTGGCAAGTCTTTGGCCAGTAAGCAAGCTATTGTTTAAAGTTCTTCCTGTTTGTTTAAAATGAACAAGCGACAGAAGTGCATATTGTACCATATAATCCTTTCACCTAGCACAGTGGTTGTCAATGTACAAACTAAAAGGGTCCTCAAATACATCACCAAAGGGACATGCATAATGTTTTATATATGTAATATATGAGAACTGTCAGAAACTGTAGACCTAATAGAGGAAATGTGGGCCATAGAGTGTGGACATGATACGTTTTTGGCTGAGGATATTTTGCCACAGAAGACCATATGAAACTGGGAACATGTTACATGAGGCTAGTAGAAATCAATGCTATTACTCTAATCAATGTTCCCACTCACATTGCTGAGGTCTGAGGGAAGCAGGTTGTGCAGCAGGGACCTAGCACTTTGTTACCAAAAAAACATGCAGTCCAATGGTAAAGCTTAAAGTGATTGTAAACAATCATCTCGTAAAACAACCCATTCAGTTTAAAATAGAAATGAAAGGCAAAACATTTTTGTATAGAACAACAACAACAAAAAAAACGTTTTTCCCTTCTTTATAAATAATCATATTCCCTCTGTTCTTAGCTGCATAAGAGCGAGAATCAGCAGCACGCTGAGCTTCCCAGTGAATGGCTGTGCATGGAGGTGTCAGGACAAGTCTGATCATTGGAGGAGAGTACACCGAGTTCCCAGCATAACATAGAACTGACCATGATGTGCTCTCCAGCTTAGTGTGGTCAGTTTTTAATAAAGCTGAAGGACTAGCGGGAACTCCAGAGGTTTCAAAAAGGAAGCAACACAAAGCAGAACAGGATACTTTCTCATACAAGTACATGGTATAGCAGGCACATATCAGGAATATGAAGTTTTGGGGTAACAAATGCTTTAAGTGAACCTTCATTTTAAATCGGCTAAATTCATTCTGAATACATCAAAACAGAAGGTGTGCAAAGTCATACAGTGTTTTCATTAGAAAGGAGCCTTGCTTCTTTGTGAAAGTGGTGAACCTTTTGCAGAATTCTGACATGCTACCTACTAATCAAGGGGTTCTTTGCAAAAGTATGCTGATGGGGTAGCCTTGATGCTTTCCAAAGAAAACAAACTTTAAGATTGTGCATAACCTTTGTATTGGTACACCTAGATTGTGTTTAGCCAATTTTAAACTGAAATTTTATTTGGGTTTTAATTCAAGAACTTTTTCTTGGTGCTCATTTTTTGCTTTGGATTTCATGAGGGGCCTCCAAAGTTTATAAACAAGAGCTCAATTTACTGTCCTTCAGACTCTCTAGGGGCCAGAATGTGGCCAGCGTGGGTAGAAAATGCTTTGGCGTCAATGGACGTATACAATTCTTTTGGTATTAGTAGGGGGAATAGTGCCCTATCATTGATGGTGGCCAAGGGCCTTGTTTATATCATACAAATCCCCACTGGTTGGACCTTAATTATTCTTGGTGAAAAAGCCAACTCGTTTAGGTGGCTCAGGGCTTGGAAGCTGGCAATAATAGAGACTTTTAGCCGGTTATGTATCATAACTGGACACACAAGTTATGACAGTAGTCTAATCTCCAGCTGATAGCCTGTCAAAGATTACACTGCTGCCATTATAACTTGTGTTGCTTTACAATTGTGTCTCCAACATAATAGTGCCAATCTGAAAAACCTGAGCCTGGAGACAGCAGGCTGATCTCCATATGCAGAGTAGTATGTACCACATCAAAGCGGGCCCAAACAGTCTTTTGCAATAGTGCGTTAATGGCAGAAGACTGATTCCTCAAAAACAATTTATTTAGGGAGATACTAAGGGACTCTGAGAAAGTTTGTGACTGCAACCGGTGGCCTGGGCTCTTTCAAGGCTGTTGGAAGATCAGAGATTGATTCTGCCAAGAAAAACAAGCATTTAAGCCTCTGTAGTCAACACAAGTGAGAAACTGTGAATTTCACCACAAAGCCTTGTGTGACTGTATTAGAGGCTCACAATGATAATGCAGGGGAACTTCGACTATGTAGAACAGGGATATGCAAATAGCGGACCTCCAGTTGTTGCAAAACTACAAGTCCCATCATGGCTCTGCCTCTGGGTGTCATGCTTGTAGCTATCGGTCTTGCTATGCCTCATGGGACTTGTAGTTCTGCACCAGCTGGAGGTCCACTAATTGCATTTTCCTGATGTAGAACCTAAAAACGCAGGGTGACAAAATTCCAAACTGAAGACCATTCCTTCAGAAAGCACAGCAATCATCTCATCTCAATCCTCAAAACCATTAGGAGAGTTTGAGCTGGGGGTCACCCTTCAGAGAAGGACAGTCCACTGCAGTGGTGTAGATGCACGTAAACTCCAGGTATGAAGCAAGGCCTCAGGTACTCAAAAAAACGACAGCTGGGGAGAGTCAGCCATAATCACTGGCAGTAGAAACAAACCAGAGTTTGGAGTTCCATGTAGCTGATGATGGTTAATAGGGACTCCATCCAAAACCTTGCTGGCTTGATGAACATGTTGAAGAACCTCCAATCCAATATGGGTCTGAATTTCCCTGAAAATTTTCTCAATAGAAAAATTGGGGAATAAACCCATTTTCCATACTGATCAAAGGTAACCGGGACTCTGGCCCCTGACTCCAGCAATTCTCAATTATGTCTAATGACGATCTCCTGTCTTTGGACAATGGAATGCATGTCTAAACCAAGCGATCTCTGGGAGCCGCCTCCCATTTTAAGGAGTAACCTCTCTTTATTACCAAAAGTACCCATGGATCACAGACGCTCTCTGCCCAGACCCAAAAAAAAAAAAGACAACTTTGTTTCCACCTGTAGAACCCAACAGACAAACATTCAGATGGTTTGAATTTTGATATCGGGAGAGTAGATCAATTTGGTTCCCAGAGCTGCTAAAGATATTCTCTTCCTGGCAGGTAAGATCTAGATTCCCAGAACCCCTGTTCCTTGCCGCTAACCAGCTGTTGCCTTTTTTCCTGCAGATTTAGGCAGGATTTTCTGCCCCTTACCCAATGTACTGTCTCCTTTTGCGTCTTGACAAAAAGAATCTTTGCCCCCATAAAAAACCAAGCAGAGTCCTTGCTTAGAGGCAGGGTCAGCCAGCCAATACTTGTGCTCTTTTGTGCACCATTGAATGCATCATTACCCTAACTAATAGCTTGACCAGGTCTACCACTGGCTCAGCTACACAATCTGCTGCTGCTCACAGTTTTTTTTAGCAACAAAATCCAGACTTTCAAGGCCCTTACCACAGAAGTTTGGGCTATCACTGGCTGAGCAAGAGAACAGGTAGGTCCTCTGCTCAAAACCTTGTCAATGATCACTAATATAAAACATCAACGGAAAAGTGGGCATGACCTGTTTCAGATTAGGACAATATTTCCTGTTTCTGCAGATGCAGATTTTATATAAAATAATCATTAGCTAAGCCTATATTTGCTTGCCAAAAGCAGTTTCTTTACAGCAGCTTGCAAATGGCATCTTGGAGGGCATTGCTGGAACCAAGCCTCATGTCTAGAATGGGAATGTCTTGAGGACCTTGAACAATGGGAGAAGGTGAAGTCTCTCTTGATTTGTAACCTCTTGAATGCTGCAAAGAAAACCAACTTCCAAGTGAGGACCAACACTGCTTTTCTGTCTAAAGCCTCATACACAGGGTACGATTGTTGGACAACCGAGCGTCTGATTTTCATCAAAAGGGCGTGTGCCAGGATCTCGTCTTGCATACTAACGTTACACAAATTGTCACATCACAAATGCAAACGTAGGGACGTACTACGAGGAATTTCAGCTCTTGAGCGCCACCCTTTGGGCCCCTTCTGCTAATTTTTTGTTTGGTGAGCATTGAGTCCGAGCATGCGCGTTTGCACTTTTGATTTTTGTGTGACGGATTTGTGTACTGACCATCTGAAAATCTGACGTGAAGCTGTTTGACAAAATGTTACTAGCCTTTGTTGGCCGAAAATTGGAAAAAACTATTGTTGAAAGGAGTGTACTAATGGTAAGAACTTCAGACAACAGCCTGTCAAACGACAATCCCCTTCTGATTTTCGCACCGTGTGTACGAGGCTTTAGGCTCTTTTCCCCTAGAAACACATATGCCCGGGCAGGCACTTTTTTTTTTTGTTATACTTGCCATCTCTCTCTGTGAGCTAATCTATCCCTTCAACTTTTGTGCCTCCCATGGCGGGCGTTGGCACACTCATCCTTGCACTCAGTAATGTATCATTAAAAATGCTGCTTTGTAAGAACTGTGGATAGAAAAAAAAAAAAAGCATCAAGGCTGCCAACTGCATTCTTGTAGTTTTTCAGTCCTGCCTCTTTATACCTATGCCTCATTTTCTGTATACAGAGTTAACAGCAGAACCATTGATTTTACCTTAAATGGTCAGTAAAAGGTGTCTGGTTGCTTTGGTTCACAGTGCCAATGATTTGCAGTGTACATTCAGAGTGTTCTTCAAATTATTATATATATATATATATAACACAAATAATTATACTTACCTTAAGACTGATAACTGAGCGAGCAAAGAGCACTGATCACTCAGCTCTCGGTTTTCAGCCTGCAGCCAGCTGGTGACTGTCAATCACTGGCTCTCTGCTCTGCCCCTCCAGCATGCGCTAGGAGCAGCTGGCACAGCTCTCTGAGTGGAACCTGACCATATGGTCGGGATATTTTCAGAGCCTGGACCTGGTTTGTGATGAAAGCCTGCTGTCGGCTGAAAACAGGACAGGAGTGTAGAATTAACTGTACTCCTGTGAACCATAGGAGAGGTATAGCCAAAAGAGCATGCAAAATCAGGCACAGCATGTTCAGTTGCACATACAAATCATCGTGAGCTTTTTTTGTAGTTCTTTGCATGCAATGAGAGAGATATATATATATAATAAAATAATATGAACTTATAGACCAGCATTCTATATTTAGTATATAGATATACTGTAATCAAAGCAGAGCAAGCATTCAGCAGTTTTTTTTTTTAACACAAGACAGGAGGCACATTATAGAGCAAATCTTCACCATACAGCTGTTTTCCATGTTAATACACTGGACTTGTGGAGCACCAACAGTAGGACCCTTTCACTGCCACCAGGCAGCTGCTGTGCACAACATTAGGCATAAGGACCACATCACACTGGTGATCCTGATGCCAACAAGCATTTGCAAATACTTGGAGAACACATACCTGCTTTGTATGTGTCACTCCCTCGACAGTTCAGCCAGGAGCCTTCACACTGTCAAACCTGAGTTGCCAGTGAGGGAGTGCCTCCTTGATCCTCCAGCAGGCCAAGGAGTGGCAGAGCTGTCCTTCCTCTTGAGAGTTCTCAGTAACGACAGCCTCACCAGTGTGATAATCGCTAAGATGACACTTTTCTGTATGCACTTGGCTGCTGTGTGCTAAAAACCATTTCTACCTGCTTGTATAGGTTAGACAATGATGTATTTAGTGCATACTGTATTCCTGTAAACATTACTAGATATATGGCTTATTACACATACAGTTGTGCTCATAAGTTTACATACCCTGGCAGAATTTACGATTTCTTGGCCATTTTTCAGAGAATATGAATAACACAAATCTTTTCTTTCACTTATGGTTAGTGTTTGGCTTAAGCCATTTATTATCAAATCAACTGTGTTTACTCTTTTTAAATCATAATCACAACAGAAACTACCCAAATGACCCTGATCAAAAGTTTACATACCCCAGTTCTTAATACCGTGTATTGCCCCCTTTAACATCAATGACAGCTTGAAGTCTTGTGTGGTATTTGTGGATGAGGCTCTTTATCTTCTCAGATGGTAAAGCTGCCCATTCCTCTTGGCAAAAAGCCTCCAGTTCCTGTAAATTCTTGGGCTGTCTTGCATGAACTGCATGTTTGAGATCTCCCCAGAGCGGCTCAATGATATTGAGGTCAGGAGACTTGAGATGGCCACTCCAGAACCTTCACTTTATTCTGCTGTAGCCAATAACAGGTTGACTTGGCCTTGTGTTTTGTATCATTGTCATGTTGGAATGTCTAAGTACGCCCCATCCGCAGCTTCCTGGCTGATGAATGCAAATGTTCCTCCAGTATTTTTTAATAACATACTGCATTCATCTTGCCATCAATTTGACCAAATTTCCTGTGCCTTTTGTAGCTCACACATCCCCAAAACATCAGCGATCCACCTCCGTGTTTCACAGTTGGTGTACCTTTCATCATAGGTCTTATTTACTGCTTTACAAATAAAGCAAGTATGGTTGTGGCCAAAAAGCTCAATTTTGGTCTCATCACTAAAAATGTCTTGTGTCAGAAGGTTTGAGGCTTGTCTCTGTGCTGTTTGGCGTATTGTAAGCAGGATACTTTGTGGCATTTGCATAGTAATGGCTTTCTTCTGGCGACTCGACCATGCAGCCCATCTTTCTTCAAGTGCCTCCTTATTGTGCATCCTGAAACATCCACACCACATGTTTTCAGAGAGTCCTGTATTTCACCTGAAGTTATTTGTGGGCATCTCGAACAATTTTCCTGGCAGTTGTGGCTGAAATTTTAGTAGGTCTACCTGACCGTGGTTTGGTTTCAACAGAACCCCTCATTTTCCACTTCTTGATTAGAGTTTGAACACTGCTGATTGGCATTCTCAATTCCTTGGATATCTTTTTATAACCCTTTCCTGATTTATACAGTTCAACTACCTTTTCCCGCAGATCCTTTGACAATTCTTTTGCTTTCCCCATGACTCAGAATCCAGAAACGTCAGTGCAGCACTGGATGAAAGATGCAAGGGTCTGTCATAAGTCCAGAAACTCATTGACCTTTTATACACACATACAAATTACAAGCAAACAGATCACAGGTGAGTATGTTTACCTTTAATAGCCATTCAAACCCCTTTGTGTCAACTTGTGTGCATGTTATTAGGCCAAAATCACCAGGGTATGTAAACTTTTGATCAGGGTCATTTAAGTAGTTTCTGTTGTGATTATGATTTAAAAAGAGTAAACACACTTGACTGATAATAAATGGCTTCAGCCAAACACTAACCATGAGTGAAAGAAATGGTTTTGTGTTATCATTCATATTCTCTGAAAAATGGCAAAGAAATCATAACTTCTGCCAGGGTATATAAACTTATGAGCATAACTGTATACTAGATTACCAAAATATTGGAACGCCTGCCTTTACATGCACATGAACTTTAATGGCATCCCAATCTTAGTCTGTCGGGTTTGCAGTCTCCGCTCCAATTCATCCCAAAAGATGTTCTGTTGGGTTGAGATCAGGACTCTGTGCAGGCCAGTCAAGTTCCTCCACCCCAAACTCGCTCATCCATGTCTTTATGGACCTTGCTTTGTGCACTGGTCCAAATAATTTGGTGGAGGAGGGATTATGGTGTGGGGTTGTGCTTAGCCCCTTAGTTCCAGTGAAGAGAACTCTTAAGGCGTTAGCATACCAAGACATTTTGGACAATTTCATGTTCCTAACTTTATGGGAACGGTTTGTGAATGGCCCCTTCCCGTTCCAACATGACTGCGCACCAGCACACAAAGCAAGGTCCAAAAAGACACGGCAGTGCGAGTTTGGGGTGAAGGAACTTGACTAGCCTGCAGAGTCCTGACCTCTAGAACACCTTTGGGATGAATTAAAGTGGAGACTGCAAGCCAGGCCTTCTCATCCACATCCGTGCCTGACCTCACACACGTGCTTCTGGAAGAATGGTCAAACATTCCCATAGACACTGTACTCCTAAACCTTGTGGACAGTCTTCCTATAAGAGTTGAAGCTGTTATAGGCCAACTCAATGTTAAACCCTACGGAATAAGATTGGGATGCTGTTAAAGTTCATGTGCGTGTAAAAGCAGACATCCCAATACTTTTGGTAATATAGGGTATACACTCAGTAAAGGGGGAGAAGGGGAAATGCATTAGTACATTTT
Source organism: Aquarana catesbeiana (assembly GCF_042186555.1). Classification (NCBI taxonomy): domain Eukaryota; kingdom Metazoa; phylum Chordata; class Amphibia; order Anura; family Ranidae; genus Aquarana; species Aquarana catesbeiana. The sequence continues at coordinate 229,471,621 of NC_133334.1, read as the reverse complement.
GTAATGGTTTAGAAACAAAGTTGAAAAACTTTTTTACAAATTTAATCTCTTCTCAGAGCCATAAAATATACATGCAGTGACATGATGGATGGGCTTTAACCATTGGGCACTTAAACCCCCTTCCTAACCAGACCAATTTTCAGCTTTCAGTGCTCTCACACTTTGAATGACAATTACTCAGTCATGCAACACTATACCCATATGAAATTTTTGTCCTTTTTTTCCACACAAATAGAGCTTTCTTTTGGTGGTATTTAATCACAGCTGGGGTTGTTTTTTTTTTTATAAATCAAAAAGACTGAAAATTAAAAAATAAATAAATAAATAAATTCTTTGTTTCTGTTAAAATTTATTGGCAGAGTATTGGCGAGTATTGCACAGTGTTGCAGAGTATTGACACCGAGCAGCGCTGTGGGCACTAAACATCCAGCCCACAGCGCTGCTGCAATCTCTCCCCTCGCACTGTACTCATCGGGACAGAGAGGGGAGGGAGGAACTGGCGTGACGCCGGTTTGTTTACAAGTGATCGCTCCGTCATTTGACGGAACGATCACGTGGTAAACGGCCGCGATCAACGGCTATTTACTGTGATCCGTCGGGTCCTCCGGACCCGGTGGTCATGGATGTTCCCGGGGGCGCGCGGGAGCAACATTCTGGAATGACGTCCCACGGACGTGCACCCAGAATAAGCCGACCGCACTGTAGCCATCTTTTGGCTATGGCCCGGTCGGCAAGTGGTAAATGCACTACCACTAATGTGTGTCCAAAGTAGTCCGAGGTTATGTGCCAAAGCCGCGCTCCTAGAACATTAACCAAGCTGCTACAGCCAGCTCCCAGTATCTGTGATCGGGAACCAGCAAGATGGGCTCCTGATCACTGTTACCTTTGTGAGAGCCAATCACAGTGGTAATGTGTTCAGCAGGCATAGGGACAAGTTTGCAATCATGTGAGAACCAGAGGTCACGTGATCAAGACACAACCTCTGCCTCCTGCTGTTAGTGGCCATCAGGAGTCACAGGAAGGAATTTAGCATCTTACAGTGATGTTATCAGGATCAGTTAAAACACCAAGAATATTAAGACCACACAGCACATTGTAAACAGTATTTACCAACTAAAAATACAGTTTATTTTTATGCAACTTTAAAAAAATAGAACCAATATAATGCACAACTACATTGAACATAAGAGATTGTGCCTCGCACAATTTTATTTAAATCACCTCCACTCTATTACATCAGTTGGGAATGAAATCCCCTTCCCACCCACCAATACAATGTCCTGCATTGTTTGAATTTACTAGAGCAATTTAAAAAGGAACCTGTCAGGTCATAAATATGGGAGCCACAATTAAAGACTTGTTTTTGAAGGTACACACCCTAGAATTGTCATCCTGAACTATCCCTTACATACTGAGAAGTCAATCGAAATCAAAGTATGTGCTTATCAGCTGCAATCATACTTCACTGACTTCATACTTTTTCCAAGACACAAACTCATTAAAGTCATAATAAACGTAAGAGCCCAGAGTCAGTTCCTTCTAAAAAAAAAAAAAAAAAAAAAAAAAAAAAAAAAGTCATCCAAAGCTTCTATCCTTCCAGGCTCCTATTAAAGCCCACCTAAATCATCAGTTTAAATCCACTAAATACATGCCAGGTTCATGAAAACAAAAAAGTTGTGTTTAGGCAGACCAGTGCAAATTTGTATTATATTACAAAATTTGTAATATTAAATCATAAAACGCCCTATAAATAGCAAGTATGTCATTGCCAGTGTGAATGAGGCCTAACACTGGTCACATATGTAATTGGCTTTTGCATGAAAGTTTATATTGGGGTAAAAGTTTGGATTCTAAAAATCTCAGAATGTTCAAAACATGAAAAACTAATACAACAAACAGTATCTTCCCCATAAACAAGGTTTAGCGTTACAATTCAGCTGTCCATAAAACCAATGAACAGTTCTGTCTCCGTTTAGTCTAAAAACAGACCATTGTTCTTTATCCAAATCAGAGAGATGTTCTGTGCTTATAGAGGGTATCACATTAACCATATTCCTCTTCCTCATTCAATTCGCTCATGGTCTTCTGCTTGTATGCCTTCCAGGAGTCCCCTCCGTGGCGATCTTCCTCATCACTGTCTTCATAATAACCTGCACAAGAAAGCATAATAAAACAGCAGCAAACCTCAATATAAAGGAGCAATTTAGCATTTGTAACAACTCTGGTATCCTACAATTAAAAAAAAAATGGATGGGGGGGGGGGGGGGGGGGGGCCTTTTAATACACACCTTTCCCACCACCAATTCTCACTGACTTAAAAGCTGCAGTAAACTCTTCCATTTAAAAAAACAAACACACACATTTTCCCTGCAAGTTAAGGGCATACTGTGCTGATATGCATTGCATAATAGCACATTATGAAACTAACCTTAAACCAAAGCCCTCTAGCGGTGAGTTGACACCACTGACAGGGCTTCCATCTGCACCCACTCTTCCTTCTGTGTTTACAGGCTCTGGCCGTTTGAATGGCTGAGCTGTGATGACATCATTACCACGCATGTGCACAGAAGTAAAGGCCCACAGCACAGAGCTCTGAAGCGATGGCATGAGATGTTGCAGATTCCTACCTTTTGTCATTCTGAAGAAATAGCCGTTTGATTGTCTGTGTCCATGTGCAAACCAAATGATTAGAAGCGATTTTATAATTAAATTATCAGCTGCTGCCCTCACAGGGTTTTAAATGATGAAAGTGGCAAGGTCTGAATCCCTTGAGTCATGATTTCCATTTGGGAGTATCTCACCCAAAATCAAATTTTTGTTGCAGGGGATGCCCAAACTCTGACTTGTATCAAGCATGAAATGACATTTCTGGGGGGCGTTTTGTACATTATCTGTGGACAGACCACCTCCAGGTAACCATATTGCATTTTACAGAAGATTACAGTGCTGCAGATTGAAAGGGAAACATAATTTATAAGAGGACAAAAAAAAAAAAAAAAAAAAAAGTTTTTGTTTCGGTTAAAAATTTTGCAAAAAATTAAATTTTTCTCTTTCATACATGTTCACCGATGAGGCTGCACTGATGGGCACAAATGAGGTGGCACTGATGATCGGTGCCCTGATTATCAGTGTAAATGTCCCCTGTCACACTTGCAGTTACCAGCTCTCTTCTCCTCACTCTTGACAGCGTGTGAGGAAAGGAACAGGCATGTTTGTTTACATGTGATTAGCTGTGATTGGACACAGCTGATCACATTGTAAATGGCCACACTGATTGGCCCTTTACCCCAATCTGTGATCAGCTGTATCCAAAGGACACTGATCACAGAGATGGTTCTGGGAAGATGTCCATGGATGCCCTCCCAGAACTGGACAGCCATGCTGTGGCTGTCTTTTGGCTATGAAGTGGATAAGAGTGTATGCAAAATACTGTTCTTGTGCAGTTATACTGATCATACATGTGTTGCAAGCATTTTATCCAATGACAGAATATATTAACTCTATATAACAGTGGTTCTATGTTTTTAAATTTCCAAATTATGGAAGTGAAACGGAAGACAAAAGTCACGCAGGGTCCAAGTAATATACTAGATTTACAGGTGGCCAGATTTTGTGCTTGCTCATCAACTGATCCTTCACAAAACCTACACATTGATCCTGTTTCTCAAATGCTGGTGATGGATTACCATTTTGGAGTTTTCACCAATGCATTTTGACAATGGGCCTTGTTTATTCAATATCGAAAAGGAAAATTAGGTTTGACTAGGCACCATGCGCTGGTTTTAACATAATAGGGTTCTCTCACATTTTGTATAAATTACAGCTTTGTACACCAGTTATCGCTCAATATTACCAAGCAAAGACAAATATACTGTGAGTTACCCATGTATCGCTCCTCCCTCTCACTGTTGTCTTCATCATCTTCATCAGGATAGTCATTTCTCCAGTTGTTTTCCTCATTCTCATCATCCTCGTCATCATAAATTTCCTCTGGCTCGAGATCTTCAGGCACCTACCAGGGAGCACAACAAGCAAAAGTGACTTCAGTTCAAATATTTTTATAAACCTGGTCAGAATTATGAGAGATGCCAATGCTGAGGCAATGAAGAGGGTCAGAGTTCAACTGAAGCCTGACATCTTACATGCAATTGACAAAAAACAAAACGTCAAACTTCACATGGCTGCCAAACTTAAAAACTATTATTTCATAAGTAGTGAAGGGCTGGCAGCTCATAAATTGATAATACAGATTGAAGCCATCCCGTGCCTTTGAAAAAGTCAAACAGGAATCTGCAGGAGCAAAACGTCATGATCTACGTAGAATGAAAAAAGGAAAAAAAAAACCCCAAAAGCACAAATACCTTTACCGATCCTCTTAAAAAAAGCGATGGACAAGTGAAAGGGGCCTTATAGGATCACACAGCCTGCCACATTCAGAAACTAGAATGCAGCACACCGTAAATATCCACAGCCACGGGGGGGGGGGGGGGGGGTGTGAGACAAAAAAAAAACAAAACTACAATAAGCAGTATAAAATAAAATATTTATCGAAGTAAAAACAATATTCACTGTAAAATTGGAGAAGAAGCACCTGGAAATGGGGGCACAATAATCCACCCACATTGGTAGCCTGGCTGTCATCAACTGTTCAGCTGCACAAGATGCAGTCATAGAGGGCAGGGCTGCAGCAAGCACCCGATCCTGGTGAAACAACCACCGGGGTCCTCGCTGGCCAAAAGTGGCAGATTAAGATGTCAAACTTAGTGCCCATTTCTGGATCAGCGGTCTCCTAGGTGACTTGTTTCCAGGGTACAACCCTCTCTCTTTCTCAAGCCTGGCATACAGAGACTGTGGGTGACATTTATGGAGCATTCTATTGTCACAGAAGGAGGGAAGGACACTGGCTACTGCAAATATCAATTTGGCCATACAACAATGATTATAAAGATCAAACTCTTGTGCAAAGAATTAGGAAAATACATATAAAACCACGAAAGTTGATATAAAATCAAATACATATTTATTTATTTTTTTTACAAAAACACGTGCGTATTTAGATTTATTACGTACATATACACGCACAGTGGGTATAGAAAAGAATCACCCTCTTAAAATAATCAAATTTTTTGCTTTGCAGTCTGAAATGAAGGCAGACACAGTTTGATATATCCAGCTGTAGTGGCTTGTATGGAAGGGTTGCAAGAAAAAAGCCACTCTACAAGAGAGGCCACATGCAGTCACCATTCAGGTTTGCCAAAACGCACTAGGGCTGCAACTAACGATTATTTTCATAATCGATTAGTTGGCCGATTATTGTTTCGATTATTCGGGTTAAAAACCTCAAAACAGTGTGGTGTATAAAATTAGTTAATAAAATGTAAAGTTTTAAAAAAAAAGAAAATGTATTTAAATAAATGTAATTCTAATGCCTTATCAGCCTATCAGTCTATCAGCCTCCAGCTTCTCTGGGTTCAGATGTTGATCTTCCCTACACAGAACTCATGGGACATGTAGTGCTGGGCAGGAGAAAGAAGTGATTTAAAGTGTCTCTAAAAGGCAGAAGTTTTTTACCTTGCTCCAGGGGAACGCTATACTATACTTTGCGGCTTGCTATAGGAGCACTCTGAAGACAGGAGGAGCCAGAAGCGCCGGTGGGGGACCCCAGAAGAGGAGAATTAGGGCTGCTCTGTGCAGAACCATTACATAGAGCAGGCAAGTATATGGCATGTTTGTTATTTAAAAAAAAAAAAAAATCACCATTTACAATAGCTTCTCACACATTCAAACTCACAAGTTCTCAGGCACTTAGTGACATGTATGGATGGTGTACTGAGCTTTATGTATACTGCACTGAATTTTCTGATATGTAAATAAATAATGCACTCTGTATGCAGGTCAACAAATCGATTATGAAATTAGTTGACAACTATTTTCATAATCAATTATGTCGATGAGTTGTTTCTGCCCTAGTTTAGACCAGGATCTAAAAATAGATCAGACTGTTTAGACCAGGATCTAAAAATAGGTCGGAGGATCTAAAAATAGATCGGAGATCAGAGGATCTAAAAATAGCTTGGACTGTTTAAGGAGCTAAAAATAGATTGATGTTTTAAAATTAGTTTAAACGATTTAGACTAGGGCTGCAACTAAAGGATTATTTTCATAATCAATTAGCTGGCCCATTACGGTTTCGATTAATCGGATTAAAAGCCTCAAAAAAGGCTTTTTTTTTTATAAACAATTTATTTAAATAAATTCAACTCTAATGCCTTATGTTTCCTCCAGTCTATCAGCCACCAGTTTCTCTGGGTTCAGATGTTGGTCTTCCCTGCACTAAAGTGATTGTAATGGCTCATGTACACACAGACTATGTTGACCGCCGACCGCGGGAAAAGCAGCAAAACTGCACTGCGATTTTCCCCGCGTTTTGCGCCCGGCAGTCAAAACGTTCCTATGCTGAACGCGATTCTACATGTCCCATGTGGCATTGCTCCTCACACATTCAAATTCACAAGTTCTCAGGCACTTAGTGACATGTATGGGCGGTGTACTGAGCTGTATGTGTACTACACTGTATTTCCTGATATGTAAAACAAATAATGCTCTCTGTATGCAGGTCAACTAATCGATTATGAAAATAGTTGACAACTATTTTCATAATCGATTATGTCAATTAGTTGTTTCAGCCCAAAAACGCATCTTGAAGATTCTGTGGCCGCATGCATAAAGGTGTTATGGTCAGATGGGGCTAAAGTTTATATATTTGACCTCAACACCAAAACTATATGTCTGGCGGAAATCCAATACAGCTCACTATCAAAATAACACCATTCCTACAGTAAAGCATGGAGGTGGTAATATCCTGTTATGGGGGTGTTTCTCTGCAGTAGGGACTGGAGCACTTGTCAGGATTTTTATGTTTTTGTTTTTAGCGCTGCACGATTTTGTATTTTTATGTCTATTCAAGGATTGGAATATATTGACCTTGAGTGTTCAGCTGCTTACGATAGGAGTATTATTGCTGTTTTGCACTGACTGAACTCATTTGTTCACTTGGCAGGATAGAAGGAAGAATGGATGGGGCAAAATACCAAATTCTTGAGGAAAATCTGATGCCCTCTGCCAGAAAGTTGTCAATGGGAATAAGGTTTACCTTCCAACATGACAATGACCCAAAGCACACAGCAAAAATGACCACGCAGTGGTTGAAGGAGAAAAAGGAGAATGTCCTTGCATGGCCTAGTTAGAGCCAGAATTAAACCCCATTGAAAATCTGTTGAATGACTTGAAGACTGCAGTCCACAAACAGTCACCCTCTAATTTAACTGAACTTGAGCAGTTCTGCAAAGAAGAGTGGGCAAATATTGCAAAGTCTAGATGTGCAAAGTTAGTAGAGACATTTCCCAACAGACTAAAAGCTGTAATTAAAGCAAAAGGTAGTTCATCAAAATACTGACATGGGGGGGGGGTGATCCTTTTCCAACTCAGTGACTCGGTTTTTGATTTGTCTCTGACATGTTGGGGTTCTATCTTTCACTTGGATGTTATAGATTGCACTAAATAAATACAGCTGGATAAAAAAAAAAAAACAAAAAAAAACAAAAAAACCCTGTGTTCATTTAAGGCTCGGTTCACACTGGAACCAGCTGCGGATCGCAAAGGAGCGCTGTGCATCCCTGTTCCCTGTTTCAGGGACGAATCTATGCCTAAATTTGGCCCTGAAACGGAGCCAAAGATGCACAGTTGTGGCTGCGTTTCTGTTCAGTGTGCTCCGCAGCCACAACAGAGATACGTGAACCGTCTCCTAAGGGAGCCAGTCACATTCTCCTGCTATGCGAAATGGATGCAGGGAAACCTGCATCCAATTCGCATAAGTGTGAACTCGGCCTTAGGCTGCAAAGCAACAAAATTTGGATTATTTTAAAAGGGGGCGATTCTGATTCTATACCCACTGTGTAGAATATATAAACACACACACACACACACACACACGTGTGTAAAATGTATGTAATCTTGAATTTTACTAACTCTCTTGCAAAAGAAAATACCTGCATTATGAGATATTGTGAGCATCCAATTCCTCATTTAAATCTTTAGGAGTTTTTTTTTTTTTCGGGTGTCTAGTTTATATATCCAATATGTTTCCCGGTTGCAGCCTACATAATCTCTCAGAATCTAGGGGAAGTCTGTATGAATCAGTTCCAACTACTTTAAGTGCTTGCACACTTTTGTCACATTTCCACGCAAAATGTTGTGGGACACAGACTGAAATGCCGCGGAATTTCCGACAACAAAAATTTGAGAGCTGGTTCTCAAATTTTCCGACAACAAAATCCGTTGTTGGAAATTCCGATCGTGTGTACACAATTCTGACACACAAAATTCCACGCATGCTCCGAATCAAACAGAAGAGCCGCACTGACTATTGAACTTCATCTTTCTCGGCTCGTTGTACGTGTTTTACATCACCGTGTTCTTAACGTTCGGAATTTCCGACAACATTTGTGAGACCGTGTGTATGCAAGACAAGTTTCAGCCAACATTCGTCGGAAATAAATCCATGGATTTGTTGTCGGAAAATCCTATCGTGTGTACATAGCATTAGAGGTATTTGCACTTTTGTCATTTTTTTTCTACACTGGTCCAGCAAACATTTTTCAGGCAGTGGCTATCAGCTGCAAGGCTTCTACTAAAATAGAAGCCTTGACTCAGACTGCCAGGGTTGCTTGAGGTTTATTTTTATGCTAAACGTCATGAACTGCTGATCAGATTGCCCAAGGTTTTTAGCATCATGAAATGAGGGAGGGGAGAGGGCTGCTTGTAAAAAATACAAGGCTCTCACTTTTATCTACAGTATAGGAAGGAAAGGATATATTTAAAAGGGAAATCATACTGTGGAAGGATGTAAAGGGTTTACATCTATGACAGACTGGAAAGGTAGAAAAGGTTATAGACATCTATGCCTCCCAGTGTTTGATAAATAAGGACGACTGAAGAAAATGTTGATATTCTGCACATGTGCAGAAGAAGCAGCTATCCAATTGGACAACATTGCAGCAGTACATGCGTGGTTTCTAATGGGCCTCCCAGTGAAGATCTGGTAAGAGCAAGGATGAGGGAGTATAAGGTACAAGATTTTAAAAAGGGGGAGGGGGGCACACAGCTCACACTGCTGGGGAAGGGGTCAGTTAAAAGGATAACTGCACTGGAAAGTACAATTATTGAGCATAGATTATGGAGGAGTCCTTTAAAATTGTACTTCTTACCAGTTCCTGCTCATACGAGTATGGCTGAACAGACAAAATGTTCTGAATCCAGTTCTGTGGAGCAGCTTCTGCATAATATAGATCATACACAAATTCATCTGGGTTCTCCCTGTGCTCAGATCCTGCATCAGACAAAGTCAGTTGCTCCCGAATCATTTTCACAGAGTTGCAGGTAATTGTTTCAGGGTCATTCTCCTGCAAATCAAGGACATTTAGTCATTATTAACATGTGACAATCAAATCCCTTTTATCCCTGAACCAAGTCCCAATCATATTATTTATTACATGAGCCCTCAAAGTTATTCTTATAGGGGGGGGGGGGAGTAGGAGTAACAAATCTTGACAATTTAAGGTTTGTGTGCATGTTACTGAAATCATTAGGCAGCAAAGTATGTGCAGGTGCAAGTTAATATATAATTTTACACACACATACACAAAAGTGAGTACCCCCCTCACATTTTTGAAAATATTTTATTACATCTTTTAAAGTGACATTTTCTACAATGTAAAGTAGTGAGTGATACTAAAGTAGTATCGTCATGAATTTCAAAAATGTGAGGGGTGTACTCAACTTTTGTGAGATACACATATATATATATATATATATATATATATATACACATACACACACACACGTTATTACTTATCTGCTCTGTGCAATGGTTTTGCATAGAGCAGCCCCAATCCTTTTCTTTTTGGGTTCACCACTGGTGGTCCTGGCTCCTCCCCCCTGCCAAGTGCCCCCAACAGCAAGCCTCTTGCTATGGGGGCACTCGAGCAGGCTCACTCCCGAGCCACCACTCCTGGAAATGGACATTGTCCATTCACACACACAGCACAACTCGGCCCTGTCCCCCTGCTCTCTCCTCACTGGCTGTGATTGACAGCAGCAGAAGTTAATGGCTCCTGCTGCTGCAAAAACCGATGGGGAGAGAGAGAGAGTCTCGGGACAGCCGAGTCTCCCATGCACATTGCTGGTCCAAGAGGGGTGTTTGGGAATCTGCTCCTAGGTTTTTTACCTTCTGTATGAAGGTAAAAAACCTTCTGCCTTTAGAGCCACTTTAAAGGTGGAAACTACATACATACATTCATAGTCACTGCTTTAGAAAAAGAAAAAAAAAAAAATCTATACATCTATAAAACACTGAACATATTTTGGTCTGATGTACCTGGAATACCTTTAGCTGAATTAAAATACAAGTTCAGTTGGAAATAAGAAAATTATGAACTACTGGCTCTAAAGGCAGAAGGCATTCTATGCATTAAGGTAGAAAACAAAAAACTTCTATGATCAGCCCCCCCCCCTTTTACTTATACTTATCTGAGCCCAATCTTAATCCAGCACTGTGCCTGAGAGCAGTGGCCCTTTCCTCTCTCTCCCTCCTTGCTGGACATGGAGGCAGCAGCGGGAGCCATTGTTAATCACAGCCTGGGGCAAAGCCACACAGAGCCGGTTCTGGATTGAACCCACATGGGGCACTCGGAAGGGGGAGTAGCCAGGAGCGCAGGCAGGGGACCCCAGAATGGGAGGATCAGAGTTGGTCCATGCAAAAACATTGCAAAGAGCAGGTAAGTATAACATATTTGTTAAAAAAAAATCCTTTACAATCACTTTAAGTCACAGGGCTGCATTAAAGCAGAGTTCCACCCAAAAATGGAACTTCCTTTTTCGGATTTCTCCCCCCCCTCCGGTGTCACATTTGGCAGGAGCAGATACCTGTATAATCCAGGTATTTGCTCCTGCTTCTGGCGATAGATCACCACATGTCCAGCCCCTCCTCCACCCCCCTCCGCTGTCTTCTGGGAGACACACGGGTCCCAGAAGACAGCAGGGACCACTCAGATCACACAGCGCGGCTCGCGCATGCAAAGTAGGGAACCAGGCTGTGAAGCCGCAAGGCTTCACTTCCTGATTCCCTTACCGAAGATGCCGACGCCTCCACCCGGAAGCCGAGGGACAGATCGGCTTCGGGTGAGGACATCGCAGGCTCCCTGTACAGGTAAGTGTCCTGATATTAAGAGTCATCAGCTGCAGTAGTTGTAGCTGCTGACTTTTAATTTATTTTTTCGGCGGAACTCCGCTTTAAGGAAAAACTATGGCCTTCTTTGTTTTTGTTGGATGTATCGGTGCCATGATGCCCTGCCCTCTCTTGTAGGACTGAGGGTATCTTTGTAGTACAGATGAGGAACTCCAGGGGACAGCTTCAGGTTAAAAAGGTAAAAAGGTGAGTATTGCAGCCAAATAGTTTTGTTTTTTTTTTTTTTTGTTTTTTTTTAGAATAGCCTGGAGGACCATATCAACAAATAAAAATGTAAAGTGGTTGTAAAGTTGTATTCATTTTTTGTTTTGTAAAACACCAACCATTTTGTACTTACCTGCTCTTTGCAATGGTAATGCACAAGTCAGCCCCCATCCTCCTCTTCTAGGGGTCCCCTGCCAGTGCTCTCAGCTCCTCCTCTTCTTGGTGCACCACCATAGGAAGCCACTTCCTATGGTGACACACCTGCAGGCTTGCTCTCGAGCCTTGCTGTATGCATCTATTTACACTAACAGTGTGGCTTGGCCCCTCCCCTCACTCTATGAATTTAATTAACAGCTCCTGCTGCAGAAGGGAACAACGCTGGATCGATAAAGGAATCAGGTAACTATTTTGTTGTGTAATAATGCATTCAGTGTACTCTGCCTTCCTGTGACATGAATATTAAAAAAAAAATAGTTTGTACAGTTGTACAATTACACAGTTTACCAGCCATAGCGACTGTGCCTTGCTGATACTTTTACATCACTGCTAGTTTGACTGGCAGGGCCTGTCTTCCAGTTACGGATATTTTGCTGCCACTAATGACATGAAGCATTGAAGCGAGTGCAGCCCAGGGTGACAACCAAGGCTCCCTCCATAGATACAATGGAGGGGTGATGTAGCCACCAAGAGACATGAAATGTGTTATGTGCAGGATTATCAGTTGAAAATAAACTAGTAAGCAGCAATATAATACATTTTTGTTCAGTTCCTAAGTTCACTTGTAAATAATAGGATTTATTTTTATAAATAAGGAGGCTTTCTTTTAAAATAATAATTCAATGGATGTGGCAATGCTGACATGGGATCCTACAGACCGGCCACTTGGTAAGTTCGTGATCTATGCATTACAGTCTTATAAACAAGACTAAAATTCCCCAAATAGGAGAAGATAGGAGTGGAAGGCTCTTTTATGTCTGAAATTCAAACATATTTCAATTAGCGGAACACTGACCTTCAAATTCCCCTTTTCTTTTTCAGCTTCCTCATGCACCATATCAAAGACTTGGAAGCTGCCACCGGCATTGATTGGGGAGTCTGGATTTTCACATGCAGAGGCCTCCACCTTCTCCAGTACCGGCTTCTGCTCTATCACAGGGCTGGCAGGTTGACGGTTTCCTGGAGCACTATCCTGATCATCACATTTTGGGCGAAGATTAGAGATCAAGCGGTATCTGCTGTCTTGGCGTTCAGTCTCTTTCTTAGCTCGTACGTCTTTCTGGATTCTGTGGAAACTCCCTGAGGAAGGATTAAGTGCCAGGGCAGCACGGTCACGGGACATAGCCTCATGTACATACTTCTGAATAGGTTCATCCTAAATAGAGACAGAAAACAAAAAAAGGGTCAACATTTCTAAACATAAACTGGACCTCCGCTTCAACTGATTGGTGCAGGCTCACTGATTGTTTGCTAGAGGTCACTGCACATCATTACCGCTCACCCATTGGCTGTTACAGGATACTACACATCATTACTACTCACCCATTGGTTGCTAGAGGTCACTGCACATCATTACCGCTCACCCATTGGCTGTTAGAAGATACTGCACATCATTACTACTCACCCATTGGTCGCTAGAGGTTACTACACATCTTTACCGCTCACCCATTGGTTGCTAGAGGTTACTGCACATCTTTCAAGCTCACCCATTGGTTGCTAGAGGTTACTGCACATCATTACCGGCCGCTCACCCATTGGTTGCTAGAGATCACTGCACATCTTTACTGCTCACTGGTTGCCTGCAACTCAGTGTCCCCCTCTGAAAGCTGCTCTGATCCTGCCAATGCTTTATTAATCTCTCCCTGCTGGTGATGGAGAAGAATCGACACACAGCCCGCTCTGTGTGTTTGATCTCTGCAGGGCTGACCAGAGAAGGAGGGGGGTAGTAAAGCAAGTGAGGGGACGCAGAGCCACTCTGCCTCAATTCCTGTCACATAGCGGGAAGCAGGATGAGCAGGCTCTAGTAGCACACACAGCTGTGCCTCTCCCCGTCACAGAGCGGGGGGGGGAGGAGGGGGGTTGAGGTGGCTGCACCAGCTACACCAGGAAAAGAATATTAGGGCAGCGTGAGGCTCAAAGGGCAGCTGCTTTGGGCCCTACAACAATGTCTAGGCCCGGGCAGCAGCCCCCTTTGCCCCACGTTAAAGATAGCTCTGGAGCCAATGGTTACCGTTGCTGTTAGCCAAACCTGACGAGCACAGCGCTGAAACGATACAAAATTCAAGTAGGTATAGGGGGAGGGGAGCACTGAAACCTTTTTAACATTATTGGGCTTTTATTTAATGGTAAATGGATATTTCCATATTAGTATTTGGGATCTGGCCTCCCAGTTCCCAATCATTAGACTCCTTTCACACTGGAGGCGTTTTTCAGGAGCTTTAGCAATCACAGTGTAAAAGCCTGAGTGCTTTCACACTGGGGCGCTGCGCTGGCAGGACGTCAAAAAAAGTCCTGCAAGCAGCTTCTTTAAAATCAATGGGCAGCGCCTCGGCACATGCTGCTGCTATTGGGGGTTAAAAGCGCCTTGCAAAAACAACAGTAAAGCGTTGCTAAAAGTTGTGGCGCTTTACCGCTGACAGTGTGAAAGGGCCCTATCACACTGGGGCGGGGGCAGCGTCGACGGTAAAGCGCCGCTATTGTAAACGGCGCTTTACCGTCGGCATTCGGCCGCTAGCGGGGTGGTTTTACCCCCTGCTAGCGGCCGAGAAAGGGTTAAAAACCACCGCAAAACACCTCGCCAGCGGTATCTTTGATTTCAATGGGCAGGAGCGGTGAAGGAGCGGTATGCACTCCGCTCCTTCACCGCTCCGAAGATGCTGCTAGCAGGACTTTTTTCCAGTCCTGCTAGCGCACTGCTCCAGTGTGAAAGCCCTCGGGGCTTTCACACTGGAGACAAAGCAGCGGCACTTTCGGGTCGGTTTGCAGGCGCTATTATTAGCGCAATAGCGCCTGCAAACCACCCCAGTGTGAAAGGGCTCTTAGTGGGGGCGATCGGCCTCTGTGGTGGATGTACAAACACAGCGCCACATATATACAACCTCACAGAGAAAGACCCACTTCAATGACACCACATATATGCACTTTGGTCAAGAAGGGGTTAAGCAGCTCTGTTGAAGTCTTTAGAACCCAGGAGATCACCAGTGACAACTCTCTGACAGGTGACAAGGCCCCTCCCACCTGACGAGGGTCCTTCTCTCTGCTGGGTCCTCCTACCTGCGAGCTGACAGTGGCGACGAGTCTAAAGATCTCTCTGGTGACCTGGTCGGTGTCCCCTTCCTTCTCGTCATTCTCAGCCCGCAGCCTCTTACAGCTGATAAGCAGCGCCTCCGCCGGGTCCGCTCCCCTCTTCCGCTTCACTCGCAGCACCTCCATAGCTGGCATGCTGTTTGGCGCAGGATAATGACGTCACGTTCTCCGACCTATCGCAGTACCCATCTTGTGTGTGGCAGGACACGTGCTTCCGGTGCAGGGGATTGTGGGAAGATGGTGAATTGCAGTCTCTGAGGACTGTGTGTGTTTGAGGTATGTGATAACAGAGTATGAAGCCAGTCATAAGAACACATGGGAAATGTTTATACAAATGTGAAGAGAGAGTATAGGATCTGCTGGTGTTGGTTCCTCCTGATAATAGCAGTTCATTGGATTGTAGGAGCTCCTATTATACACTCAGTGCAGGTATCTAGAGGTATCCCTGTCCTCACACCCCAATCCCAGGAGGAGGAGAGCTCCCAATCATTGAACACTGAACTCCAGGCAAGCAGATTCCTTACACAGATGGGATACACAGAGAGCTGGATTACCTGCCACAGTGGTTGTATTCCTCATCATTCAGTTTAGAGATTACTGAGCTCTGCCACCCAGCACAGCCCTGAACCAGCCAGGCTGCTAACAAATGCTGTGCTATTCACCCGTTATCATCACACCCAATTATTGATTGATCTTAGGTGATTGTAAAGAAAAAGAATTTTTATTTATAAAATAGCAAACATGTTATACTTATTTCCTCTGTGCAATAGTTTGCACAGAGCAGCCCCCGATCCTCCTCTTCTGGCTGTGTGTGTCCATTGACAAACACAGAACAGCCAGGCCCCGCCCTCACTCATTTCTTACATACTATGATTGACAGCAGCAGGAGCCAATGGCTCTTGCAGGCTCTGTGTGTAAGCTGTTTTGCCATACGTGATACGGCCAAGCAGTTACACGTTAACAGGAAACATCAGTGAACAACCACAGCGCTTAACAACGCCATGGTGGTTCCTTGAGAACTACAAGCCGACAGCCGTAAAGGCTGCTGGACCTTGTAGTTTTCAGTTCACAGGACTCTATGAATGAGTGATGCAGGCGGAGCCCCTCACGTCTACATTCTTTACAGATTCTGACAGAGAGCGAGGGGAAGAAGATCCCCCCACCACCTGTGACATCAGGGAGCTGGGGAGGTGCGCTGGCCGGTGGATTTGTAAAATGTTACATCCTGAATATGGGTGTAACATGTTACGAAAGGTGAACCTTTCCTTTAAGGCACAAGATATAGCACAGTACTTTTGCCATGTCAATTGTCCCTTTCTATGCTTTACAGTACCTGGTTGATCCTGCCTGTTCATGGCTGCTGATCTCTGATAGAGTGGGCAGTTTACATGCCTCCGTCATCCAGCTATCTCCTCAGCGTCTCTGTATCTCCCCCTCCCTTTCTTCCTGTCAGTTCCGTAGTCTGTGTGAGAGTGGATCTCCTCCCCGCCCCACTCCTCTCTTCTCCTCTCCTGTGTCTTTTCCCTGCAGCTGCTCCAGTGCTTGTAAAGTAAAGAAACGTTTGTTAATTACTTTGATCCTAAATGTTATGTTTTTCAAGTCTATTTCTAATTCTGTCCTGTATTAGCCATGAGGTTGCTTCCTGTGATGTGTTATGAAGATTAACATTAGAGTCTTGGTTACTGAATCCCCCCCTTTTCCCTTGTGAAGATTGAGGAGAAGAATACATTCAAAACCTTTGCCATCCCTCCGTCTTTTTTAACAAGATTCCCTTCATCATTCTTTATGGGGCCAATGTGTTCTGACCTCCCTTCCTTACTATTTATATACTTAAAGAATAGTATTTTTTACTCTCCTCTGCTATGTGCCTGTCGTGTTCTATCTTAGCTGTCCTGATTGCACTCTTACATTTCTTATTGCATTTTTTGTAAAGTTGGAATGCTGATGATGACCCCTCAGCCTTGTATTTTTTTAAGGCGTTTTTGAAGTTAAGCCACCCAGGACTTTTGTTAGCTCTTTGTAATGTATTTCCCATTGGAATGCACTGGCCAATACCTTTATTTAGTATGCTCTTAAAGCACTCCCATTTTTCCTCTGTGTTCTTTGTTCCTAGGATTTTATCCCATTTAATATCTTCTAGCAAAGAGCGCCATTTAAGCAAGTTTCTTCCCTTGAAATTGAGTGTCTCTGCATTACCCTTGTGCTTCTTATTTCTGTTATTTATACTGAAGTTAATTGACCTGTGGTCGCTGTTTCCTAAGTTGCCCCCTATTTCCACATCCGTAATTAGGTCTATATTGTTAGTAATTAGTAGGTCTAGTAACGCATTGTTTCTTGTTGGTGCATTTACCATCTGACTCATGAAATTGTCCTGCAGAACATTTAGGAAATGACGAGCCTTAGACGAATGTGCTGTACTTTCCGCCCAGTCTGTGTATGGATAGTTGAACTCCCTCATTATAATGATACTTCCTATCCTTGCCGCTAGAGGTGTGCATCTTCACTGGCCTCGTGATCCGATTTGCTTCGATTACGATTATCGTGTCAATGATTTGATTCTATGCAGTGATGCATCGCGATTACTGCGCATGGTTTTCATCAAAAAAATTCAAGCAGTCAGGAGAACTCAATTTTTTAGAATTTTATCTCTTAAAAAAAAAAAAAAAAAAAAAGACAACACTCCCTGCATGTAGCAAAGTCTAAACACAGCAGACAACAACTTAGAGGAGCTCCAGACTCCCCCCCCCCAAAAAAATACTAGAGGAGCTGGTCAGAGACTGCGGACATGATACAAGAGATGGTCAGAGACTGCCGACATGATACAGGGGGACGGTCAGCAGGTAAGTATGATATCTTTTTTTTATTTGAAAGAAAAAATAATAATACCCTTTAGTATCACTTTAAAAAAATCATTGATCAGTCTTTTGGCAGCAACTTGGGTAGAATGCAGGTCAACATCACTGAAAAAAAAAAAAAAAAAAAGGAAGGCATTCCAATCAGAAAGAAGTATACTGCTTGCAAATAAGTGGATGTTTCCAGATTATAGGGAAATCTTAGGAAGAAACTAGACAGAAAAAGAGTAGTGCAGCCCCAACTGGACTGGATAGGTGCAGCAGAGGTGGGGGATGTGCCACTTCTATGTACTCTCCCCTCACATACATTAAGCATGACAGGCTGGTCTCTCACTTCCAGAGCACTCCTACCACTCCCCTCGAAGTTCATTTCCTGAAGCAGACTCCATGCCTCATCCCACGATGTGATGAGATCTGCAGTGATCTGTGTGTGTCAGTGCCGAGCGGCGCCTGTTTATCGGGGAGGTGACAGAGTTACAGATCCAGAGCAGGGGGAGAGCTTGGGTGGGGGCAGCATCCTACAGCGCCCGCTTCCTGAGGCTACACCATCCAGTGAGAGGGGAATGGCCCAGGGCGCAACCAGTCCATGGGCGCCTTTCATTACAGGCATGACACTTCTGTGGTGAAAGGGGGAGAAGTCTGGATGACGTCACACACATTCGCAAATAAACTGCATTCTGCATCGATGCAGAATCACCAAAGGCTACATCGTGATGCATCGATGCGCCAATCATTTTCAACACCCCTACTTGCCGTCATTCCAAACTGTGATAGGGGGTCCAGCTCCCCTTCCTCTCTCTAGTTAGGGGGCCTATAGCATACGCCCAGTATTAGTTTCCCCTTGATTTTATCCCTTTGAAGCTCCACCCATAAGGACTCCACCTCCTCCCTTGCTCCATTGGTGATATCGTCCCTCACATTCACTTGCACATCATTCTTGATGTACAGGCATACCCCTCCCCCTTTTGTTACCCTCCCTATCTCTGCGAAATAGGGAATACTCCTGGATGGTTGCCAACCAATCATGAGAGCTGTTAAACAAAGTCTCTGAGATTCCCACAAAATCAAAAAATCCTCCTCGTACGTCAGCAGCTCGAATTTTCCCATCTTGTCAGCCAGATTTCTAGCATTAGTATACAAGCCTCGTAGTTTTGTATGTATATCTGCTGTCTTCATCTTTATATACTGTGTAGAAAGTGCACATCATGTTAGAATTGTATCTTCCTGATTCTCCTGTGGGTGTGGATTCTTGCTATACACTGTGAGACAGCTGATTGGAGGAAAGGCACACACCCCCCTCCCCACACATGCAGAGCTTGCCTGTGAATAGTTCAGCTTTATGCTAATCTATTTATAGCGCCCTCCCTGACACAAACGTCAGAAGTTATAATGCTGATAACAGACGAAAGGAGCAGGAGACAGCCACGGGACTTAGTGCTTTGACGAGAGATAAGAAAACACTGCCCAGCTTAAATTTCATGAATTGGGTTTACATCCACTTTAATATAAATAAAGCTCCTGCCTGTAGAACCACTTTATAGTCCACATACATTATGTCTTCTGCCCGGATAAAAAGGACAGCCTAGGTTCTGAAACGTATTGGCTTTTGGTAATATTTGTCTTTGGAATAAACTTATCCGAATATTATGGTGTGATGCTTCAGCTCTAGACCCATTCATCTTCATTACAACCTGAAATGTAGAAGCTGCCCGTCTAATATCCAGATCACCTATAGTACACCACCATCAGACAATTGGATGAGAACAATATACAATTTAGCTGTGACAGGACTTCAGGATGCCAGCACATTTAATCTACACTTTTTAGGAACACAACACATTCCAGTATGGCAGGGGGGGGGGGCTGATCTTTCTCTGATGCAGTTTCACTTTTACTTACAGGTCGCCTCCCCACTCCCTACCTGCAACTG
Organism: Aquarana catesbeiana; assembly: GCF_042186555.1. NCBI lineage: Eukaryota > Metazoa > Chordata > Amphibia > Anura > Ranidae > Aquarana > Aquarana catesbeiana. Next base: position 229,452,027 of record NC_133334.1, on the reverse strand, counting down.
GACAGTGAAAATAGAAGCAGCACACCAATGAGCTCATCTGTCTGTCATTCTGCACTCATTTTTTGTTAACATGCACCTTGCACTCCAGCACACTTTATTGGCTCTTTGTGCTGCTTTTCCCTCCACCTCTCTGAGCTCTGCTGTGCAGACTGTAGAGTAGACTGCAAGAGGCTGATATCAAGTCAGGTTCAAGTATTTACATGGGTTGCATTAAAAAATAAATTTAATGAGAACAGAGTTGCATTCATTTGTACCAGTTGTTACACCCACCGATGTTTGTAGGAATTGACCTTTAATACACTACACCTGTCTGATGGCTGAGCTGGTAACTAATGTAAAAGTTTTCCTGTTCAGGTTTCTTCTGCAGTAACATCCCGAGGTGAATGCTTGCCCAACCATGGTTTTCTGTGGCCGTGTTAACCCTACAACAGGGGCACTAGATTGGGTTGAAGAAGGCGAGGACTATGATTATCACCAAGAGATTGCCAGGTGAGTTTTTGCAAAAAAGGAATCAGCAAATATGAGATGAGCAGATACTTCACTGGTATAACAATGCCTAATATTCACTTTTTTTTTTTTTTTTTTAAACAGCTATTTGCTGGTTTTCAAATAAGGTACATTTCAGTCATGGCATGTCAGATATGTAATGAAAGGGGTCTACATGTATAAAAATATGCTGTATAATTGTGACAAATATATGGCTACAGTGAAAATCATTGTGTTTTCTATGATATGATCATAAGCACCATCTAGTGGCCATAATGCAAGTTTTTTTTTTCTGACTGTATTATTAAAGAAAAAAAAAAACAGTCATGACCACGAGATGGTGCTTACAATCACAGAAAAAGTTGTATTACACAAACAGTGATTTTATTTGGAGCTGTGCAAATGTTTGTCACATGCATACAGCAATTTTTTTATACCTAGACACCAAAATGTATCTCAAACCAAAAACTTTTTTTTTCCCTAGTTTTGGTTAGGGTGGGGGAGGATTATTTTTACTGTGATATATATACTCTCACTTCCTGTCCTTGCTGACCATAGTTTTACCAGACAGGAACAGAGAAAAAAAGAATTACAAGTAGCCTTCTCCTGCAGCACTAAAAGAAAGCATTTTTTATTAACGCAGAACTATGGGCAAAACATTTTTATTTTATTTTTTCATTTTGTATAGAGCAAGGAAGGGTTATATCCCCTGTCAGATTTTTTTTTCACCGTCTGTATCCCATTGGGGAGATTTACTTTCACTTCCTTTCCCATAGCCAAACAGGAAGTGAGAGGAAAATGCTGCAAATCACCAGAGCTAGTGTTCCCATTGGAGGATTTCCCCTCTATTACTTTTTTGGGGACAACCCAAAATTTTGGGGATTTTCTTTTACTTTCACTTTCAATGGTAATGGTAAACAGGACAAATAGAGAGGGGTGAATCTCCTTAACGGGGCACAGACAGCAATAAAAAACTGACAGGGGTTCTAATCCCTCTTCACTTTATCCAAAATTAAAAATAAAAAGTTTTGGCTTCAGTTATAATTTAAGGTCTGTGTTGCTGTTGGTAATGTCCCCTCAATTCTGTCTGAAGCCCAGAAGAGCAGTAAAATCCTGACCATCTACTGGCAAGAAAAAATAAGTTCAGCTCCCCATATTAATGTAAGATTATTGGATGGCACTTAAAGCTCAACTCCAGAAACTTGAAAATTATTCCTTGCATTGGGGTTGCACCAATACTGAAAGGGTTGATTGCTCATTTAGGTCTAGGGGACTTGTTAAAGTAGATTTACTTACTTATCCTCCACTCCTCTGCACTGCTAGACCTGTTCCCGCTGCATCTTCTTCCCTATGCTGCAGCAGTCCCGATGTCATCAAGACCAATGCAGGGTCTATGGGAGGTGCCATCTGTTGGTTAGCAGAGGATCAAGTCGGTTAAAGGGCTTCTCCTCTTCCCTAAACTAAAAGAGCAGTTCACCCTTGCAGTGCGGGTACATCTTCAAGTTGTATAGAGTTGGTCTTTAAAAAGCACTTGAAGACCAGGCCTTTTCTGGCACTCTTTGTTTACATGTAACAATCAGTATTTTTTGCTAGACAATTACTTAGAACCCCCAAACATTATATGCTTTTTAAAGCAGAAGCCCTAGAGTAGGGGTGCCCAAACTTTTCAAGAGCGAGGGGCACTTAAGCAACTTGGTAAGTGGTTGCGGGCCAAAATGAGTGGTGCGGGCGGATGACAGGTCTGTGTTCACTCCACATATGCATAGCGGACACAAACACAGCCCACTCTACGCTATGGGCCCTCTGATCTGATACGCCCAGCTGGAGGGGGACGGATACCCCTCTGTTTTTTTTTGTTTTTGTTTTTTTTGTTTTTTTAGCAGATCAGATTGGAGGTAGGTGGGTATAAACAGACACCATCCGTTCACATCTGCTGCTCCATAGAGGTGAGTGGAAGGTCCGATTTGTGTTGGACCGTACATGTGAAAGGGGCCTAGGGCTGCTTTTACTTTATGCTGCGGTTTACCTACACCGATGGTGCAGCGCAGTGCACCTGTGGCTTTCCTGCGGGTTAACTGCACTTTGCCATAGACTTCCATTATATCCTGCAGGTGTGGTGCACTTTCTGAAAGCGCACCAAACTCACAGGTAATAACCAAATTCTATGACTCGGTGGGATCAGGTTGAAAGCAGCCCAGTAACTATTGCAGAACAGATATGCTCATATATACACAGATTTTTAGTAACAAACTTACCTTTAATAAGTCTTATGTTCACGTATCACCGGCTGTTGCTGTCCCAGGCAGAGTGCATTTAGTATCACTCCGCCTGTGACAGGAGTCAGCGCTATACGGCAAGCATTTGTTTATGCGGCTCTGCTCTGCAGCCACTTGCTTCCTCTACCGCCGGCTTCATTTACAATACTGATTCTCTGCGATGGTGGATTGGCAACCCGGCCACTGGTTGGTCACCCCTGCCCTAGAGAATAAATTGGTGGGTGTTTTTGTCACATGGTATTTGTGCAGCGGTTTTTAAAATGCAATTTAAAAAAAACAAAAAAAAAACATTTTAATTGTAATGCAATAAAACACAATACTTTACCCATTTTTTTTAAATATAAAAGATGATGTTATGCCGAGTAAATAGATACCTGACATGTCATGCTTTAAAATTGAGCATGTTCATGCAACGGCAACAAACGACGTAAATGTTACTATCCATAGGCGAAGCTTAGCCTTTACAGGTTACCAATTTAGATGTACAGAGGAGGTCTAGTGCTAGGATTACTGTACATGATTTACTATTCACGGCGATTCCTTATGTGTGGGATGATCACTGGTTACATGTGTGCGGGACTGACAGGCACGTTCGCCTTTGTGTGCGAGCACTTAAGGATGATTGCATTAATTTTTTTTTTTTTTACACTGTTGTGACAGGTACTCTTTATGGAGGGATCTGGGGTCTTACTCCTCTGCCCTTAAAAGCATTCAAAACATTAAGATCTGTGTTTTAGAATGTTGCCATTGACATCTGGGTTACCATAGATGAACTAAGCTGATCTGGTCTCTCAGGTCTGGGGATGGGAGAGCCCAAGAAGGCTGCGGAAGGGGGGGGGGACGCACACACTCGCTCCTTGTAAAAGCAATCCAGCAGCTAGTTAGCCACTAGGATTGCTTTTCCATGAGAGCCAACCGCTGGCTCTAAAAAAACAGTATCGGGGTGATGCCTGCAGCTGTAAGTATCATATCCTTGTATAACCACCAAAGTCCATGTCCTTGGTCCGAAAGTTGTTAAGAGTACAGCTGAATGTTAGACATTAAATCACATTTGTGCTCTAATATTATACTAAAACCATGTGGTGTTTGAATACATCAGGTACCTTTCTGGTTTCTGAACTGATATTCTCAAAATATTTCTTTCAGATCATCCTATGCTGATATGTTACATGACAGAGACCGTGTAAGTATGATAAATATTTGTTGTTGGCCACTGCATGCATTAAAGAGACCCCCCCACCACCACCACCACCCCAGGTTGATTTAGAAGATTATTTTACCCTAGCAGTCCAAGTTCTTATTTTTTGAATGGGCTCAACTTGTATTCATTTTTGCTATGATTTTTGATTTAGGTATTAAAAAGACACCGTCACTGCACTGTGCGTATTAGGATACAAAGATTGTATGAGACAGCCCCTGATCCCTGCCAGTATTGTTTTGCCTTTGATACTGGTATGATCAATCGCTGACTTATCTACTGTCATACATTTACATACCCAAGAGCTTCTGTTTTGAGCTCATTAGACACATTGATACATTAGACAAGCTCATGTGGCAGGGAATCCCCTCTCCCGAAATGCATTGGCTGTTTTCACCTCAACAGGGCAAAGATTGTGCAAACTTAACATTAGCTTATGTGTGTTTTAAAGACCAACTCTGGGCACAATTAGTTTTACAGGTTTACAGCAGCAAAACATCCCATTTCCTGAGAAGTTCATGGTCACCATAAAGGGCACTCTTCTACCTCCTGCAAATCTGCTTGTTTACATGCTGGGATTAGTACAGCTCCCGACAATTCGCAAAACACTCAGCCCCAGGCTTTGCTTTGTGGATAGCCAAGGTGTGAGAGGTGCGAAGAACTAACTACAGCACCTGAGTCTACCAGACCTGCAGCACCTACATCTGGAGTGGCCTGTAAATACAGCCAGAGCTCTACTAATCTTGGCATGTAGACAAGATGATTTACAGTACTTGACATACTCACATATGCTAAGCTGAATTTGCGTGCATGACTGTGATTACCTTCTGAGGAACAGGAATATTTGGCTGCTGTAAACCTATTAGGGTAATCGTGCCCAGAGTTGGGCTTTAATTTGAGATGTTAATCCTAATAGGCATGGCATGGCGTGATGACAGTGTCTATTCACATTCATTGATTATGTAATCTCTTCTGATGGGAAGGATCAGAGTGTAGTCGCTGATTGGCTCTTATGCCCCGTAGTTGAGATCACCACCACCAATGCCAGGAGTGAAGGTACAATAATGTGGAAGAAAATAAGATGTCTGCCATCAAGAGACCTTTGTACAATTCCTGCATTAAATAATTTACACCACAATTATCTGCACAGCTCAGATAAGAGCATTCTCTGGGAATAATAGGGCCAGTAAGGGGTTAGCAGGTCGAAAGTAATTAGTGGTACCTGCAGTGGCTCCAAATTTAAGTGAAATTTGCTACAAATCAGCAATGCTTGATGCACAGTTGGTAACAGAGGCTTAAAGGGATTATTGTTTGGCTGTGCCACTGCCCTTAATTAGGAGTGAAGCTGGCCATACATTAGTAGAATTTAGTTTGAAATCTTCCCTTTTAAGAACATTGGCTTCATTTTCTAATGTTCATATCCAACCGCACTGATGGGATGCAGGATGGAATTTTTTTTCTCAAGCAAAGTTCTAACATTGAATGTGCTTGTCGTTCGAGAAAATCTATTCACTCCAAAACTGAACTTTTTTTAATTAATAAATGTCATACTGACCTGCTCTGGGCAATGTTTTGCACAGAGCAGCCCCAAATCTTCTCTTCTCGGATCCCCCTCCGGCACACCTGCGGAGTGCCCCCATAGAAAGCTGCTTGCAAGCCTGCTAAAGTGCCCTATAGTAAGAGGCTCGCTATTGGAGGCACTTGGCAATGATGAGGAGCCAGGACTGCCGGCGGGGGACCCAAAACAAAAGAAAAAGAGGATCGGGGCTGCTCAGTGCAAAACTATTGCATATAACCATATAACATGTTTTTTTTTTTAATTACAGCCCTTTTAGATCCCTTTAAAGCTGCACATAGATGGATTGAAATTCGGCTGGTTCAGTAGGGACCAGACAAATTTCAAACCATGTATAGGCACTGTGGTTATACAAAAGTTACTGTACTGGTTGACTTCGGTACAAACGCCCTGCTGGCTATAGCCTGTAGTGCTGATCAATGTACAGCCCTGGCCAAAAGTTTTGAGAATGACACAAATATTAATTTTCACAAAGTCTGCTGCCTCTGTATTTTTGTAGATCCTTTTGTCAGATGTTACTATGGTATACTGAAGTATAATTACAAACATTTCATAAGTGTGACAAGGCTTTTATTGTCAATTACATTAAGTTTAAGCAAAGAGTCAATATTGCAGTGTTGACCCTTCTGCAATCGCCCTGGCATGCTGTCGATCAACATCTGGGCCACATCCTGACTGATGGCAGCCCATTCTTGCATAATCAATGCTTGGAGTTTGTCAGAATTTGTGGGGTTTTTTTTTTGTTTGACCACAAGTTCTCAATGGGATTAAGGTCTGGGGAGTTTCCTGGTTATGGATCAAAAATTTTATTGTTTTGTTCTCCAAGCCCCTAGTTATCACTTTTGCCTTATGGCAAGGCGCTCCATCATGCTGGAAAAGGCATTTTTCATCAAAAAACTGTTCTTGGATGGTTGGGAGAAGTTGCTCTTGGGATGTTTTTGTACCATTCTCTATTCATGGCTGTGTTCTTAGGGAAAAATTGAGTGAGCCCACTCCCTTGGCTGAGAAGCAACCCCACACATGAATGGTCTCAAGATGCTTTACTGTTGGCATGACACAGGACTGATAGTAGCGCTCAACTTTTCTTCTCCAGAAAAGGTTTTTACCGCATGCCCCAATCAATCAGTAAGGGGATTCATCAGAGAGAATGACTTTACCCCAGTCCTCAGCAGTCCAATCCCTGTACCTTTTGCAGAATATCAGTCTGTCTCTGATGTTTTTTCTGGAGAAAAGTGGCTTCTTTGCTGCCCTTCTTGACACCAGGCCATCTTCTCCTCGCTGTACGTGCAGATGCGCTCATACCTGCCTGCTGCCATTCCTAAGCAAGCTCTGCACTGGTGGTGCCCCGATCCCGCAGCTGAATCATTTGTAGGAGACGTTCCTGGCACTTGCTGGACTTTGTTGGGTGCCCTGAAGCCTTCTTCACAAATGCAATAGAAATGTTTTTTGGGTTTCTATGAGATTAAGTTCATTTTCATGCCAAAGAGGGACTTTGCAATTAATCGCAATTTATCTGATCACTCTTCATAACATTCTGAAGTATATGCAAATTGCCATAAAAAAAAAACGGAGGCAGCAGACTTTGTGAAAATGTATATTTGTGTCATTCTCAAAACTTTTGACCACGGCTGTATTCTGACAGCAGGGAAGTCCTCTCACTCTCAGAATACAAAGACACAGTGGGGAGGATTCCCTTATGCACCTCGAGTGTGTAGCTGAGAGGATCAAGTCTGTTTTCCAATTCAACCCACTGGTTGAATAAAAAAAAAACTAACTGATCTATGGCCAGCTTAAAGCATTTGTTAATCCAAAAAGTAGATTCTGGTCCCTTAAAGCAGATTATACAGCACAGCTTGTGCTATGTAATCTAACCCCCTCCAAAGTGTAAATCCCCCACCCCCCAAACCTACCACTTCCTGTATGCCCTCTCTAAACAGACCACGATAACCAGGGCTGCTCCGCCCTGATCACTGTGGTCTAATTGCCTCCCTCTGTGATAGGCTGCCTGCTCTCTGCTCTCCTCTCTCCCCCCTCACCTCCCTCCTTCCTCCCTGTTAGCGCCCTCTCTGTCTGTCTCCAGCCCCCCCCCCCCCCCCCCCCCCCGCTGCTATTATTTTAATATTAAAATATTAAATTTGTCACTGCCAGGCTCTCCATTAGAGGCTGGCATAGCACAATGTGTAAGTTGTATTTAAAAACGAGCGCTTCAAATACTGAATATCAGCTGTCTTCAGGCCAGTCACGTGACTCGCGGCTGCTTTCCAGCTCCGATGGGTGGCTTCTGTGTAGAGGTGGCCGATATTTGGTGTTTTTTACTTAATCGGCATCAAAAGGCCGATATCAGCGGACTTGCAAATGACTTCTGTAATAGAAGTCAATACAAGTTGCCTGTAATCTTCTGTGAAGCACTTCTCCCCTTCTCTGGGCAGCCTGCCAAATCTGATAAAAAGAACCTGAAGGATACAATGTTTACACTTATGAATGAACTGAGCTCCATGTGTAGAAGCTCTCGGTTTAACCATTTAAAGACTAAATCTTTTCTGACACTTGTTGCTTACAAGTAAAAATTCTGTATTTTCTGCTAGAAAATCACTTAGAACCCCCAAACATTATATATATATTTTTTTTAGCAGAGACCCTAGGGAATAAAATAGCGGCTGTTGCAATATTTTATGTCACACGGTATTTGCGCAGCGGTCTTTCAAACGCAATTTTTTTTGAAAAAAAACATTAATAAATAAAAAAAAACTAAGCAGTAAAGTTAGCCCATTTTTTTTTCATCCAAAAGTTTTGATTACCTGTTTTTGTGTATTTAATATTTAAGATATAGGTTTTTTTTATTTTTTTCTAAATTCTACATACAAGTGAACTGATTGGAGGTTTGTTTTGTTTAATAAATGTTTAAATGTAAAACATTTTCTGTATCACTTAAGGTTGCTTTCACACTGGAGCAGGCATGCGTTGACGGTAAAACGCTGCTAGTTTTAGCGGCACTTTACCGTCATTTTAGCGGCGCTATTCAGCTGCTAGCAGGGCGCTTATAACCCAGCTAGCAGCCGAGGAAGGGGTTAAATGCGCCCCTGAATCGCCGCTGCTGAAACGCTTTGCAGGCGCTTCGGCAGCGGTGCGCATTCATTTCAATGGGCAGGAGTGGTGGAGGAGCGGTATACACCGCTCCAAAGATACCGCTTGCAGGACTTTTTTTTAACATCCTGCCGGCGCATCGCCTCAGTGTGAAAGCACTCGGGATATCACACTGAGACTGCAGGGGAGCCGTTTTACAGGCACTTTACAGCCGCTATTTTTCGCCCAAAAGCGCCTGAAAAACGCCCCAGTGTGAAAGGGGTCTAACTATTAGATTTTATGAGATGAAGGGGAAAAAAAAAAATCGGCCTAATATATCGGCCCAAAAAAATCGGCATCACATATCGGCCATCGGCCACCGCGATTTCTAAATATCGGCATCGGCCAGAGAAAAACCCATATCGGTCGACCTCTACTTCTGTGGAGGAGACGAGCGGCGATGTGATCTCACTCTGACATCAGAGGGAGATCATGGCCCCTCATGCAGAAGACATCTATCAGAGATGGAAAGCGGCCACGAGTGATGAGACTGGCCTGAAGACAGCTGATATTCAGTATTTACAGCGCTCGTTTTTAAATACAACTTACACAGTGTGTAATAGAGGGGCTGGCATAGACTTATAATAATGCCTTAACAACCACTTTAAGTTTTGCATTTTTTTTTTTGCTGTCTTGTTGGGGAGTGTCATTAATGTGTGTCAAGCTTCAGCTAATGTCCCAGGAATTAGGTTGCAGACACCCATAACAAATCCAGTGCCACATAAAATGATATGCTTGTCCTTTTTCATGATCCTGATCATTTTGTACTCTCAGAACTCACAAATCTGTCTTCCGCAGAATGAGAAGTATTATCAAGGAATCCGTTCAGCGGTGAAGAGAGTAAAGGAAAGAGGGGAGAAAGTAATTGTTTTAGATATTGGGACTGGAACTGGACTTCTGTCAATGATGGCGGTCACAGCCGGAGCAGACTATTGTTATGCTATTGAGGTAAGCAGTCCTCCATTTCATTTTATATTTTTGTTGGGTGTATGTACTCATTGGCATGTTTTCTGTACACTATCCCTAATTTCTGCCAGAACTTGTGAAGCTTGCTGACAGAATTTCATCCCCGGAGAGGGCATTCAAGGCAATAATTATTGGTAACTTATAATTGTGATTTTATTGCAGGTGTTTACTCCTATGGCAGAGGCAGCTGTACAGATAGTAAAAGCCAATGGCTTTGGTGACAAGATCAAAGTTATCAACAAGCATTCGAAAGAGGTGACAGTGGGACCAGGTGAGACGTAGTTCTACTTAATGTGGGGCTCTATTTTTCTAAATAATTTGATAGTGTACGCAACAAAATTTCATTGACAAACTAAATAATGGTTATTGGCAGGATTATTATCTTTTTTTTTATTATTGTGCCAAACTTTTTTTTTTTTTTCAGTGACACAGGGGACCTGTGGATAAGCTAGGGACTTTAGTTGTGTTTGCAAAATATTATTTAGCGTTAATTTAAAGAATAATTCCAGTCATGGGTATTTTATACATCGTTCCCCTGGAAGCTGGGAATCACTGAAGTACACGCCACTACTACAGTGATTTCTACTCGCTTCTGGGTCGCATGCATGAGCGGCTCACCAGCGAGGTCAGCCGCTTGGCATGGGCGCTATTCAGAGAATGCTTTGCATTTTCTGACTGAATGTAAAGAGTTTTCCTATTGAGGTGGAAAGGAGGGATGGTTATGTCACACTCTCCACTTTGTTCAATTAGGGAACCCTTTACATTCATTCAGAGGATGCAGAGCATTCTGTGAATGGCATCTGTGCCAAGTGGCTGACCTCCTGTGTTCACTAAGCAGAGGTACAGCCCCTCTGCACATGACCCAGGAACAAGTGGAGATCACTGGAGTAATGGTGTCTACTTTAGTGATTTACAGCTTCCAGTCGCATTGGTCAGGTATAGTACAGTATATATGTGTGCGTGTGTATATATATATATATATATATATATATATATTATGAATATTTGGTCCAAACCGAACGAATGTAACTATGTAAAGAAGATCATTACCTGGAATGTGTTTTTAAATGTTCTATAAAGGCTATTTTGTTTTCTTAAAAAATACAGTCGCTTACCTCCTCTTTGGCGGTTCACCACTGGCACTGTCCACTCCTTATTCTGTTGAGTGCCTCCTCAGCAAGCCCTGTGGTGCTAAAGGGGCACCTGTGCGGGTACAGTCCCAAGATGGGCTGTGTGCATCAATAGACGCATACAGCAAGCCACGCCCCCCATTCTCTCCTTACAGGAGTTTGACAGCTTCCTGTGAGACCAGAAAGAGGAGAACAGGGCTGCAACCAGGATGGCACTGAAGTGGTGAGAGGTGTCAAGTGAGTGTTTAGGGTTAATGAGGGGGACAGTTAGTGGGGCGTATTTTACCTTAATGCAGGGAATGCATTGAGGTAAAAAAAACATTTAGTGTTTAGAACCACTTTAAAGTGCACATGCAGGAATAAAGTTGTAGGAGAGAGATGCATGGTATTTAAAGGCTTACGTATTTCTCTATATTGTTTATTAATATCAAAATGTGTTGTGTGAGTTGTGTAGTGTGACTTATTTTCTGATACTTGAGCTTGTAATACAGTTAGAGTCAGATTGCTTAATGTGGCTCTGAAGTCAAATGTATTATACCTTAATGAATTCCCTGCAGTAAGCTAAAAAATGTCCTACTATCTGGAAGCTGATTGGTTTCTATGCACAGCTACACCATATTTTGCACTCTCCTGTTTTAGTGAATCAACCCCACTGAGAGCAGCAGGAGCCCTTGGGGAAGGGTCCTTGAGGAGGAAGAGGGAGAAGGGGAGGGTCAAAGCCACACTGACACATACTGTAACATCATCTTTTATATTTTACTAAAAATGGGTATTCTACTGTTTGTTTGCACTAAAATTCAAGTGTATTTTTTCCAAAATATTTGCATTTAAAAAAAAAGTTACGTAAATACCATGTGACATTTAAAAAATTGCAACACTTGCCATTTTATTCTCAAGGGCCTCTGCTTAAAAAATATATATATATATAATGTTTGGGGGTTCTCGTAATTTTCTAGCAAAAAAACCCTGATTTTTACATGTAGGAGCGAAATGTCAGAACTGGTTAATCAACATTGGCTATTGGATGACTCCAAAGATTCTACAAACCTACAATTTAGCCAGAGCAGGGAGGTGAAATGCATCGGAAGGTGGTGGGTGGTGTTGCTGCTGGATATTTGCACTGAAAATAATTTGTCTTTGAAAACTGTAATTTTCGTTGTTATAATACACATTTCTAATTTTTGGTTACAGATGGAGACATGCTGCAGCGTGCTAACATCCTCATAACAGAGCTGTTTGATACTGAGCTTATAGGAGAAGGGGCCCTGCCTAGTTATGAACACGCTCAGCAAAATCTTATGCAGGTATAAATGACTTCAAACATGCAGTGTTAACTTAGTGTTTGTTTTCAGTGGAAGATTAAATATATTCATTATAGATGAACAATCCTGGGGTACATGTCAGTATTCTGTAGTGCAGTATACAAATCCTTAGAATCTGCAATCACCCGTTAGACGGTCAATCATTGCTTACCTAATGTTGGCTGGGCATTCCTTTGTTTCCTGCTGACTGTGCTGCTCGGTTATTTCGGTTATCATCTGTGACTCATTGGCTCCCACCTCCTTATGATTCCTCTGTTGTTGCTCTCACATGAACCATCCTATCCCCCTGTTGCTCCTGCTGTCTGTCCTGTGTCTTCTTGTATACTTATTGCTCCCATTCCTGTGGCTCACACTGCATTATCCTGCCATAGGCACTTTTCTTGTGTACTGGTACATGAGAACCTACCTACTCCTATTTATCCCTTTCGGTGAGCCATTTGCTCATATTTTTTTTTTACCTATTTCTGCACTCAGCTGCCACCAGGATATGCTTCTTTATTACCCTGTGGCTGTTTCTCCCTATCCTGCCCCTACACTGTTCATTGTCCTCACCAAGCAGACCTTTGCTTTTTATAGTAGTTGGAAAATCTAAATAATATTATACAATCTGATTGTGATGTAGTAACACAGGACTTAAAGCCGAACTAAACTCGTTAATGTAACTGTTTCCCAAAACAGTTACATTCAAGGTATGTCATAAATCAGGGGTTGGCAACCTATGGCCCGCGGGCTGCACTTTGCCCCCCACCGCTAAATGTCAGGCTCGTCAGTGCATGTGATGAAATCACGTACACCTGGCCCGCGGACATTTTAACCCCAGTCGGCTTTCTTGGGATAACAACCGATGCGGCTAAGAAGAAGTTTCAGGAGTCTTCAGGAGGGGAGGAGAAGAGTTGGGGTTTTCTCAGCTAAGCACACTCTCCTGCATGCATACCTGAGCTAAGGGCAGATGGATTCCAGGAAGTAAATGCTACAAGAATCAATTGCCCTTACTCAAGATGGCCACGGCCAGAAATGCCAGGGATTTGTTTTTCAAAGTCCTTTCTCAACAAACTTAAGCATGGAGACCTGGATGGATGGGGGAGTTTGCTTTCACTATTAAAATTGAATTAAACAGTGTTTTTGTTTGGGTTGCTCAGATGCAGTAAAGATTCACTTTAAGTTAAAGTGGTTGTAAAGGCTCAAAGTTTTTTAACTTCATGCATTTTATGCATAAAGGTAAAAAAATTTGTGTGCAGCAACAGCCCCCCAATACCTACCTGATCCCCATCTTGATCCAGTGATGTGCACGAGAGCCTCATTGCCATTTGCTCCCGCTACTGCTAATCACAGGCAGTGAGCCAATGAGGAGAGATCAGGGGGCAGGGCCGAGGCGTGGCTGTGTGTAAATGGACACCCAGAGCAGCAGCTCGGGAGCGAGCCTGCACGAGTGCCCCCATAGAAAGCTGCTTGCTGTGGGGGCACTTGCCAGGAAGGAGGGGCCTGGAATGTCAGTGGGGGACCCAAGAAGAGAGGGGGGATCCAGGCTGCATTCCACAGAGCAGGTAAGTATAACATGTTTGTTATAAAGAAAAAAAAAAAGATATGATTTTACAATCACTTTAACTTTGCTGTCATTCAAAAGTAATATGTAATATTAGTGGTACCTAAGATCCAATGAAAGTACTGTATGGTGTGCATACTATATAGCTATATACTTGTGTTTTTCCTTCTGTCCATCTCTTCTGATGCATGCTTACAGGAGCAGTGGGAAGCAGTGCCTCATCGAGCTACAATATATGCATTAGTGGTGGAATCTCGCAGGCTTTGGGGCTGGAATAAGCTATTCCCTATAAACTTGGACCAGAGGCTCATTCATGCTCCAGCCGAAATTCAGACCTGTCCTGGAGCTCCATCAGTGTGTGATGTCCAGCTTAGCCAGCTGAGCCAAGATGACTTCAAAACACTCAGCGACATCATGGCCATCTTCAGGTGAGAGCATTTTGTTTATGCGAAAGCGTGGAAAATATGCCACAGATTTGCTGACTTGGCGTCGCAACTTGCCTAAAAATAGCTCACCTTAAAAGCATTTAAAGAGGCGTTCGTCTTTTTTCAGTTTATTAAAAGTCATCAGCTACAAAAAGTGTAGCTGCTGACTTTTAATAAACAGACACTCACCTGTCCCACGGTCCAGCGATGCATACACCCCAAGCCTCGCTCCTCTCCCCCCCCCTCCTCTCCGCGGCGCCGGCATTACTACTGTGGGCACCAGGCTGTGACAGCTTGCGGCTTCACAGCCGGGCGCGCACTGCACATGCGCAAGCCACGCTCTCCTAGTGGCCAGGTAATCTTTTGGGACCTGTGACGTGTCCCAGAAGATTGCAGAGAGGGAGGGGCCCCCTAGGGGGAGACAAGGAGTCGCCTAGGCGGCCAAGCAACGGAAGGAGGAAGAGGGACAGGAAGTACCTGTCAAAACCAGGTACCCACCCCTCCACCCCTAAAAAAAATGTCATGCCAAATGTGGCATGTAAGGGGGAGAGGAGTGCTTAAAGCGAAAGTTCCACTGAAACTCTGCTTTAAGAAATAATTTTCAGATAATTCTTGAAAAATTATGCAACATATTGCTGTAATATTTCTGCCAGTCTAGTTCATTACACTTGCAACAAATGTCCAAAAACTGAAAGACAGATTGGTCAAATACATTTACAATCACGTGTAACTGTTTTACATAATTGAGATAATTTTGCAAGGTTTGCATACATATGGCCATCGAATTCCAAGATCATAAACTACATGATTTTAGCTATAGGTTTCAGCAGGTAAGTGTGTTAGGTAAGTGTTATCTGAGTTTGCAGATAGTGTGCTGTACACAGTTAATCTCAGAAATATGTAAAACGGCAAAGTGTGGCGCTCATGGAATATATTGGGAAGCTGTACTGGTAATTCTAGAGTCACTGTGAGCGACAATAAAACATAGCACAGACCCAACTATGGGGGAAACGAAGGTATAACCCCCAAAAATCTGTACTAGTGATGACCCAAAGATGGGGAGGGGAGAGTGTAAACCCCAAAAAGATGATATATCACAAGTAATGTTATGCTAGGCGAAAAATATGTAACGTGTAACCTCTAGTGATAAAAAAGTTAGTGAAAAAAATTATTAATAGGAATAGGCTATATATAACCTATAATGGTGTAATCCACGTGAGTCTTTCGGTCAAAGTGAATGCAACCTCAAAAATAACTGAAAGTGACAAATAACCTAAAAACACCAAATTGAATAAAGGTAAATAGCACCGTACAAATCAAACTAATATGGATATAGTTGGGATGGACTATATGTGTGTTTGTCAGACCCATCTATAAAAGTATGGAATACATGACATAAATGTGACGTAATGAATATAGTGTCCATGTATAAAATATAGGCTTAATCAGATGCCACTATAACATTGTGGGTGCTCCAAGTCTTCATAGGTATTTCTACAGGACTGTTGGGAACATCTCAGCATATAGAGTGATATCTTCTCCAGACATAAATTCAGGCAGATAGAAATATAATGCCCTTACCAGAAAAGGTGGACTCACAGGCTGTCGGCGGTGAATCAAAAAGGCTTGTACCGTTAGACGGTGAGGAGGATCTCGTCCCGGTCAAATAGATAGGCTTGACTTAGAAGCACTCACAAGCTGGTGTATCACCGGAGGAGCCGAGTTGGACCCAAACGTCCTGCTGGACCAACTGCGATTATCAGCTGGGTTCCACTTGATCACGACAATCCTCATGGTATGGCAAGTCAACAAGAAAAAAACTTCCACATAGTGTAAATCCATTGGAAAAATGGAAATTTATTGGTATAAATGTGGTCAAAAAGTTATATCCAACAAATGTTTTACCCTTTGTTTTACCATTTGTTGGATATAACTTTTTGACCACATTTATACCAATACATTTCCATTTTTCCAACGGATTTACACTATGTGGAAGTTTTTTTTCTTGTTTCCTTTACACTCTCCCCTCCCCATCTTTGGGTCATCACTAGTACAGATTTTTGGGGGTTATACTTTCGTTTCCCCCATAGTTGGGTGTGTGCTATGTTTTATTGTCGCTCACAGTAACTCTAGAATTACCAGTACAGCTTCCCAATATATTCCATGAGCGCCACACTTTGCCGTTTTACATACCTTTACAATTAGTCTGATTGTTGTGTTGGCTGCCCTGTTTTTCTTTCCTCTTTTTTTCTTTTTGAGTTGGCGCAGCATTTTTATTTCTATTTTGTAATCTCAGAAATATACTGATAACTTTTTTGAGGACTCTTTTTATGCACTATTTTAGTTCAGTGAATGTTTGATTATATGTTTACATTCAAAGTTTTGGCCCTGATGATGAGGGTAATGTGTGGTCCCTGAAACACGTTGGATGTAGCACCTGCTATAGTTTTGGAATTCAACTTAATTTTGGATTCCCAAGTCTTTGTGTGGCGCTCTGATTTTCAAACTTAAACCCACCCATCGCATAGACACCCCATTGGGATATTACCACAAAATTTTGTTCTAATAAATTAACCACTTGCTGACCAGTGGACTTCAAGTTGTTATACCGGGATGATGTAGGCATCATTCCGGCACCGTTTTTAGATCCGGCGGTCGGCTGCCTTGTAAATGCAATTCCCCCCCAATGCCTTCTGCGACGGCTTTACAGGGATCACCCATCCCATCAGGGGCCCCGGTCAACTACCAAGCGCTTCCACTGTCTGATCGCAGAGCTGAACAAAGGCCAAAAAAGAGACGGCTTTGTTCAGCTCTGTGATGTAGTAACCCGGAAGCAATGACCTGACATCACTTCCGGTTTACCCATTGCCTTTTTTTAAAATGAGAAGCATTTGATCACAAATCAAAGTGGTAACCTGTAAAGGCTTTTAAAGCGTCGCCTATAGATAGTAAAATTTAGGTCGTTTGTGCGTTGCGCAATTTTAAAACATGACATGTTTGGTATCTATTTACTCGGCGTAACATCTTTTATATTTTACCAAAACACTGTGTTTTTTTTTTTTTTTTACATTAAAATTTTAAAAATTGTATTTGTTAAAAAAAAAATGGCGTTTGAAAAAAATTGCAAAATCCACCATTTTATTCTCTAGAGCCTCTGCTTTTAATAAAAAAAAAAAAATCTAGCAAAAAAATACAGATTTTTACATGTCAACAAAAGTGTCAGAAAAAGGCCTGGTCTTCAAGTGATTAATTAGGATCTAAGAATATCTACCTAAGGTCAGTTTATCACATTAAGCAGATGTTAGAAAACCGAAAGTTGCACGGCACTTGAAAAGTTCAGCTGCACAAGGTTGAATAGGAACTACGAATGATTGGCACATGTTCGCTTGGTGTAACAACTGGAAATAGAGCAATGCTGCGTTCATAAATGCCCCTCATTCTTTTTACAGCTTAGAAATAAAGTGCTGCAGAAAACATGCTGCAGAGGACTCTGGAGCTCCACCTCTTGGCTGAACACTGTAAATATTCTATATTTATACGTAGTATTTTGTATTTACTCTACTAAAATACATTTTTAGAAAATCCAAATAAATCTCATATAATCATTTTAAACGCAATAGTTTCCATGGCTTTTACACTAACGAAACGAGTCTCAAGTGCTAGTATGGAGAACTGAGTACATTGGGGGTGCTGCATCCCTTTATGACTTTTTTTAGTCTGAAGGATGTGTATTACTCAGATGATAGTAAAAGGACCTTTTAGGCTTTGTTCACACTGCCGTGACTGGAAAGTTAAATGACTTAAGGTGCGACTTTAGTCGACTTCCACGCGACCTCATTACGGCTTGCTTGCGACTTCCTTAACAGAAGTCAAACAGGCTGTGATTAAGTTGTGCCAAAGTAGTGGAGGAACCTTTGTCTAAGTCGCTGTGCCTTGAGACACACCAATTAAACCGGTTCCATTGCAGTTAACCACTTCCTGCCCGCGTTATAGCCAACAGACGGCTACAGCGCGGGCTTAATTTGCCAGGAGGGTGTACAGGGACATCCTCCTGTGATCGCGCACTCTGTGATCACTGAGTCCTTCAGATTCAGCTCATCAGATTGGGTTAAAGGGCCAATCACAGCGGCCCTTTACCACGTGATCAGCTGTGTCCAATCACAGCTGATCACGGAAGTAAACACAAGTCGGATAATGGAAGTAAAAACAAGCCGGTTTTCTTTCCTCACGCTGACGGCATGAGGAGAGCCAATAACTGGCTTGTGTTTAAAGGGACATCAACACTGATAATCAGTGCCGACCAGTGCTGCCAATCAGTGCCCACCAGTGCTGCCTCATCAGTGCTCATCGGTGTCACCTATCAGTACTCATCAGTGCCTATCAGATCAGCCTCATCAGCACACATCAGTGAAGGAGAAAAATTACCCGTTTGCAAAATTTTATAATAACCTATAAAAAAAAATATATTTTTTTTTTTGGTCTTTTTTCGTTTGTTTAGCAAAAAAAAAACAGTGGTGATTAAATACCACCAAAATAAATCTCTTTTCTTTATCGTACATCACGGCACATAGAGCAGTCATTACTATATGGTTATATGCCACCTACTGGTGACTGGACACTGGTAAATCAATCAAACAAGAAGTCCTCCCCTATATAACCCCTCCTACACAGGAAGTACCTCAGTTTTTACAGTGTCTGTAAGGTGGATGGTCACTGAAGTGTCATGTTCTCTTGGAGCATACTTGGAGGCCTGGACAATTCCATTGAGAATCATGGACTTCAGTCGGATCCATTCGGATGGTACCCGAGCCTCATTGGAAAGAGAGAAGATTCCTCGAGTTTTTACCTGTAATGCAGGCTTATGGCGCTGGACCCTTCGTAATGGAACCCTGTGCAGTGTTTGTTTTGAACAAGGTTCTTTCCTGCAGGGTGCTATACAGGTCCACGGAAGTGGACCCCAGATTAAGAGGGACCCAGTCTCTCAAGGTCTTTTATGACAAAGCTCGCCGTGATGGGTAAGATTTGACTCAGAGTCCTGCAGCAGGAATGGTGAGTCTGCATTTTTGCAGTTTCTCTTTAAAAAAAAGAGATCTGACTGTCTGTTCTCCCAGTGGCCAATGGGGGAAGTGTGCTGTTTAATTATGCTGTGTACTTCTTAGTCCTGTGGGCTGCTGTTTCTCCTCCAGCCACTTGAGGGCATATGTCGCTCAGTGCCTATTGTGCCTATTTTTTTTATATAGGCAGGAAGTGGAAGGGCCGCCATGTTATGAAAGCCATGTAGTCCTGGGAATACCAGGTGGGGCCCCTGGAGACATAACACCAGCCCATGGATACTAGTGAAGTGTGAGTACTTACTATGGGGGAAATGTGTGGCCAGACAAGTCATGATTATATACTGCTTACTTACTGCTTAATCCTGGGGGCCTGTACAACTGAAAGTCGATATACCCCTAGCAGTGCACTTTAAAGTGTGGGGTCTCCAGAATACTGTGGATTTGACACAAAGATAGTATGGGGCCTGGTGCAGTTGAACAGATGCTAAGCTAGTATGGAGCCAGGTGCAGCATAGTATATATGCTTGCAAGTTTATTGCCTAAACGCATGCTTGAATAAACACATGTTTTGCATAGACGTTGCATAAGAATAGCATGCATTGGGTCTACAGTAGCTTAGTTTTGGGCTCCCTTTTCACACTTGTGCGATTTGAAAGTCGCATTTTGGCCGCAACTTTAATGCGATTTTTCAGCAACATGAAGCAGTACCTGTGTAATCTTGAGGTCTATGGACCTCAAGTTGTGCCAAGGTCAGACTGGAGTGGTGCAGGGGCTGCTTTGAGGTTGCTGCGACTTGAAGACGCACAGATGTGAAGGGTACTCATTGGAAATCATGGGGAGCGACTTGTCAGGCTACCTTGCAGTCCCAAGTCGCAGGACGGGTCACACAGGTATGGAAGAGGCCTTAGTCTGTTGAAACAGCATAGAGGCTGCATTAAATGCCTGTGTACTTTGCTAATCCTGACTATAACTAGTATGGGCCCAGGTGTGAAAAAAGGATGTGCAGCATAGTATACATGCTTGCTTACTTGCAAAGAACACAAGCCTGCATAGGCACATGTTCGCCCCCGTGCATGACAAGCTGGCGGTGCCCAGCATTCAGCCTCCCAATGCTGGCCTCAACGGCGTGTCTGCATGGACGCATGTTGCATAAACGCAGGTTTTTATAAGCATATGTTTGTATAGACGTGTGGACATAAGTGTGTATGCGTGTTTGCGTGGATGCATGTTTGCATAAACACATGGTGCATAGACACATGTTTGAATAGATGCTTGTGGCGTAATAAATGTTGCAAAAACACGTTTCATTAACGAATGCTTGCTTTTTCTGTAAATGCATGTCTCCATTGGAACGTATTGCATAACTGCATGCTTGCATGGACACACGCTTTCGTGTTTTGCCTAAACGCATATTTACTTAAAAACATACCTACATGCTTCCATAAACGCATGCCTCCATAAATACATATTGCTTAACCGCACGCTGGCAGGTTTTCATTTATACTGCATACATATATGCTTAGTTTAAACTGTATACAGTTTACTGTAAATAAGCACATGTGCTTAGTCTTAGTTGCATTAAACGGTATACACTTCATACAGCGTGTAGCGTAGATATTCCCACTTGTCAGGCCACTCTTGTCCTTGGGACTGGGATTCGCTCTTGGCTGTCTTTCCAAAGGCCGTTTTTTGAACCAATTTGGAGACTGTTAGTCCCTTATCTCAGAAGATGGATTCTTTGTTGATCACTTGGAGTGTCAGAGCTGGCGGCTCCTTCATGCAAGGAGCCATTCTTGGTCGCACATCATAAGGTGATGTTGCGTCCTAATCCATCTCTATTGCCTAGAGTGGTTTCTAGTTTTCACTTGAATCAGGACAGTGTCTTGCTTTTTTTATTTTTCTTCTAATCCACAGTCAGCAGGAGAAAGATTGCTACCTACTCTAGAGGTGGTTCAGACGCTCAGGGTCTACTTGAGTTGTCGGCACAGGTCAGGAATCCTGATTTGTGCAGCCAGAAGAGCCCAGGAAGGGCAGGCGGCATCCGGGTCGAATGTTTAGCAGTGGATCTGCCAGTTTATCAATGATGCCTATGATTTTAATAAGAAAAATCCAATTTTTTCTGGGGAGAGATTCTCTACCAGGTGTGTGGGAGTATCTTGGGCCATCCGCCATCAGGTGTCGGTGGTCCACGTGTGCAAGACCGCTATATGGTCTTTAAGTTTATACATCCACAGGGTTTTTACCAAGTGAATGTCAAGAACATGGAGGAGACTTCCTTTGGTCTCAGCGTATTACAAACAGTAATAGTGGAAGTTTCTGCGATGGTGTCTCCCCCCCCCCCCCCTCAGGGGCATTGCTTAGGGACATCCTGTATAATTAATGACTGCTCTGTGTCCCGTGATGTACAATAAAGAATTTAGGATTTATTTCTACAGCTTACCTGTAAAATCCTTTTCTTGGAGTACATCACGGGACACAGTGATCCCTCCCCTCTTGTCTGGGAAGTTTATTGCTTGCTACAAAACTGAGGTACTTCCTGTGTAGGAGGGGTTATATAGGGGAGGACTTTTTGTTTGATTTACCAATGTCCATTCACCAGTAGGTGGTGTATAACAATATAGTAATGACTGCTCTGTGTCCCGTGATGTACTCCAAGAAAAGGATTTTACAGGTAAGCTGTAGAAAAAATCCTAATATTTGTGTGAAAAAAAACTATAAAAGTTTCTTATGGGTACAGTGTTGCATGACTGCACAATGGTCATTCAAAGTGTGACAGCTCTGAAAATTGGCCTGGGCAGGAAGGGGGTAAAAGTGGTTAATGGGGTGCAACTTGTCATGCGACTTTGACCTCTCACGTAAGCATGACAAGTCGCCGCAGTGTGAACCGAGCCTAAATATGAAATGTGTATGAGAATACGTTTGTGTCACTCTCACCCCTTTCTCTGTTTGCAGAGTGGATTTCAGCCAGCAGGTCAGCAGTGCCACTGTCATTCATCCTGTGAAATTTACATCTGTGGCCAATGGTGCCGCCCAGGTTGTTCTATCGTGGTGGGACATAGATATGGATCCTGAAGGTACAATCAATTGTACTATGAAGCCAGGGTGGCTATACCCCACTGACCATCCTGTCCCGGTAAGTGATGAAACTGTCATAGTAGGCACTTTTATAAAATGTTGCAGTTTGAACATAAAAAATACTTTTTTTACTGATAATTTACAGTCAGAAAGTATAAAATTTTTTGGCATTTAACCACTTCAGCCCCCCAAAAGGTTTACACCCCCCCCCCCCCCTTCATGACCAGGCCATTTTTTGCAATACAGCACTGCATTATTTGAACTGACAATTGCACGGTCGTGTGATGCTGTACACAAAATTGATATCCTTTTTTTTCCCATAAATAGCGCTTTCTTTTAGTAGTATTTGATCACCTCTCCGGTTTTTAATTATTGCGCTTTAAACAAAAAAGGCCAACAATTAAAAAAAAAAAAAAAAAAAACAATATTTTTTACTTTTTGCTATAAAACGCATCCAATAAAAAAATGTAAAAAATCGAATTTCTTCACCAATTTAAGCCAATATGTATTCTGCTACATATTTTTAGTTAAAAAGTCATCGATCTGCGGGTCCCAGCTCCCAGTGCGCAATCACAGCAGGAGCTGGTTGCCGACGGATGAACAAAATCGCGTACCTGTACATGCGCATTGGAGAGCCACTGCTCCGCAGTATATGTACGTGGGGTGGTCAGCAACTGGTTAAAGGTGTCTCCTCACTTGTTAGGTATTGGTTGAAAACTGTGTTATAGGGTATTGTGTTGTGTATAACGTTTTTATGCTTTTTTTTTTCTTTTCATTTTAATGTCTAGTGGCGGGATCACTGGATGCAGTGCGTGTATTTCCTGCCTGAGGAGCGAAAGGTGACGTTGGGGGAAGAGCTCTGTCTCACAGCTTATCAAGATGACTATTGTGTATGGTACAAGCTTATAAAACCTGGGTAATTATTGAATATGCATATGCAGCATAGTCACAATTGACATTGTTAATTTTCTGTTGATATTATGTGATAAAATTTTAAGCGATGTTAAACGCAAAAACAAAAATGTAATTGCAGCTTACCAATTCTCAGATTTGGTGGCTGCAATTGTTTTTTTTTTTCCTTTATTTTCACCTGGTGATCCAGCCAGTAAGTCTGATATTTTTCGATTCTTAACAGACCAAGCTGGTCAGACAAAGTAGCAGTTAGTGTTTAGACAAACCTTTTACCTCTGGAAGGGGTGCTTACAATGATCAACTTTTATTAATTTATTTAAAATTTTTATCCCGAAAGGGGAAAAAAATGTTTGCTACAACTGCTTATAAAGTGTTTTTTGGAGTTCAGCTTAACTTTGTTTGGTAAAGTCTATCTAAATTTTCTAGCTTAATGCTTACCTCTCCCAAAACTGACAATGCTGCTGTTCAAAGGTGTCTGCTTTACTACTTCATCCAGAGTTGAGACTTCCTAAGACAGGAAGTGTGTTAGTGGCTGGATTACCAGGAGCAATAAAGGAAAAAAGCCTACAAAATAAAAAATATTGCAGCCACCACATCTTGGGAGGATTGGTAAGCTGCAATATATATTTTGGGTTTATTACCGCTTTAAAGCTGATGTTTAATTTGGTTATATTTTGCTTTCGCTGGCTCTCCTCCCCCCCCCCCCTCGTCAGGCTAATATAAGTATGAAATAAAACCGTCCTGTTTTCATTACATACCGTATTTTAGATTGCGAAGTCATCACTAGGTCTTTGTACTTCTCTATGCAGGTCAAGTTTAAAAAAACGATTAGATAAGCACCTGAACGACCGCAACATACAGGGATATACAATGTAATACTAACATAAAATCACACACATAGGTTGGACTTGTGTCTTTTTTCAAACTCGCCTACTATGTAACTATGTTGGTGGGAGGGGCTGGCAGAGTGCACCACAAAACACAATTTCTATTGTTTTGGTGGATTGTGATCGGACAGTCCAGACTGTTCAATTGTTTCAATATTGAAAGTGAGATCTTGGAGACAGAGAACTTATATCTGCCACATGCCTTTACCTGTTGAATTTTGTTTCCTTAGGAAGCAGTCACTGCAGAACGGGCTTTATGTCTGCATTATTTATTTTTAAATACAAAAGATTTTACATAAAGATGTGTATTGCATACTGATCTTTTCTTGTAGCACAGGAGAGGCCTGACCTGGCACATATTGAAGCTCCCCTTCACCACAAAGAGTCTGTATGTGCAAAACTACATTTGTTAGTTAAACTCTACAACAAAAATAATTCTTAGACCAGCCATAGATGATACAATTTTCTTTCCTTCCACTACAGGTGGAAGGAAAGGAAATCGCTCAATTCCGCCGTCAACACACTCAGTGTTAATAGGGGAATCCTCCTCGCAGCATTATTGTGTTCTGCCAGCAGGGAGCCTTCCCTGCCAGCAGAACACAATGATCACTGCCGGCTGCTATAGCCAACGGCATAGATCGCATGCAAAAATTCTGAAAGGCTGGTTGTACTGAAGTCAATCGATGGATTGACTTCAGTACAACCAGCCTGCCCATAGATGAATCGAATCTCTGCCTGCTGAACTGGCGGAGATTCAATCCATCTATGGCCAGCTTTAGCATCTAAGAATTTAACATCAAACACAACTTGTACTGAGAGAAATATAATGGCTATGTCCTATATCTGCTCCCCTCACAATACGCTGTGATTCCTAACACTGACTCTTACAGTGATTCCTCCCACTGATGTTTGAGTCAGTGAGAGAAACCCTGGTTTTCAGTGAGAGCAGCAGATATTCATAGTAATGTGCAGTAGTTCCAAGCAACTATAACAATTTATCACAGATTGGCTTAACTAAATGAATGCAAGCTGGTCATGCTGTTTAGTACATATTTGCTGTTTAGGTTGCTATATAAGGTTGCAGATGGTTATATTACAATTTCATGTGTGCCACAATCCAGAATTGAGAACATGCTTTTGTTTTTATTGGGAGCAGAATTGAAAGTGCATTTGTGATAATTAAGCCTCTATATTGCAGCCTGGAGAAGAGCAGTTTAGTATCAGATGAACGCCCGGTGTGTCACTGCGGAGCTCATATCATTTGGAACCGTACACGCTTCGGGGAACTAAACGACCAGGGAAGGATGGCGAAGTATAAAGCCGCCATGAGGAAGGTAATGGAGGTGTGGAGGAATGGTTGCCACTGTAATAACAGGTAGCTTGCCTTTACATATTTTAAACCTCTGTTCTATAAGGCTTCTTAGCTTCAAAGTACTTACAATATGTAGTCAAAAGCTGAGAATCAAATCCAACACACCTTGCCGCACATGCAATGCAATTTTGGCATGCCTCTTAGTGCTTGATATCATTGCTTTTAATAATTGAGTAATCTTTTGATATAAGAATACAAAGTAGTTAAAATATATCCTGTCTGCTCAGCTAAGCAGCAATTGAAAGGGACTAGCCTGTATAATTTTATTTTCTAGTACACTCCTATTTCCAATTCTAATAAACCCATATTTTATTCACAATAGAAAATAGAAAACATATCAAATGTCTAAACTGTACCATTTTAAGAATAAAAGGTAATTATGAAATTGACAGCAACAACATGTCTCAAAAAAAGATGGGACAGAGCCATGTTTACCACTATGTAGCATCCCCTCTTCTTTTAATAACACTCTGTAAACATCTAGGGACTGAGGAGACCAGTTGCTGGAGTTTTGGGGGAGCAATGATTGGGTTTATGAGATTTACAAATCATTGCATTCTGTTTTATGTCGATTTTACAGTGTCCCAACTTTTTTGGGATCGTGGTTGTATATTTCAGCTCACAAAACAGACATCTGGGGATGTTTCACAGGCGGGTCATTCACCACCTCTATCTCTAGCAGTTCTGGACAGAGGCAGTCAACAAGTGAGCAGGTTATGCTGGGCTTTGTTGTTAGAAATCCCATTATTTTCTACAACTTACATGTTTTGTAAGCACCCTATATTAAATGATTATTTGTAAAAATCAGACTATACAAATAATACAAACATTTATGTAAAATTATAGTTTTTCCAAAGGCGATACGGCCTGTAATACTGTGGCGCACCAACTGTTTATTTGACAGTCTAATAGACTTACCTATTTCTAGTAAGAGAAATGGGTACTAGGTTATACTAGGTTAAAAAAAATAGCAGCTACAAATACTGTAGCTGCTGACTTTTAAACAGACACAAGTCCAGGGATCCAGCACTGTCTTCACCAGAGCCCATCTCCAGGTCCCTGATGCCACCATCTTGACTGTGAGAAGCTGGCTGCTCAAACTGTGCTGAGCTTTCAGAAAGGTCCCACATCCTCCTGGAACATGCGACATATCCCAGCAGGTTGCAGGTGGGGAGGGGGGCTGAACTTCTACTATTCTCACCTAGGTGAGAAAGAGTTAGTGGGAGTGGGTACCTGTCAAAATAAGGTACCCGCTTCCAAAATAACAATAAAAAGTTCCACTTTAAAAAGTGGAACTTTCACTTTTACGTTTTATGAAGCCCATATATGGAATAATTGCATGGACAACTTCTAGGTTTGAGCATTCTGCACCATTTCTATGTAAGTTTCCAGCACTGTTGAAGCTGTGCCAAACCTCCCCCATGTTTTTGTATTATCGCACTGCAGAATGAAGATGGTAAACTAGTGAAATACAGGGCACTAGTGTCTCTAAAAGAAAAGAGGGAGAATTTAATTCTATTTTTCTTTGCTCTAATGTAGTGGTTTTTTTTTATCACTCATGCAGATCCTGACACCAAGCTCTGTGTGCTTGTGTATAAGTGATGGCAGTTTGCTTCCCTTGCTGGCTTATTCTATTGGAGCAGCTCAGGTAATGTCTGTAACCGTTTTGGTGAATATCTAAAGTAAAAAAAAAAATGACATGTCTAAATGATTAGTTCATCTAGAGATACAGGCATCTCACAGTATAAACAAATCTTTAATTTATGTACAAGTTGAGATTAACTCTGCTGTCTTTTAGTCTTAGGCCCCGTTCACACTGGGGCGGTTTGCAGGCGCTATTGCGCTAAAAATAGCGCCTGCAAACCGACCTGAAGCAGCCAGTGCTGGAGCAGTGCTCTAGCAGGACGGGATAAAAAAGTCCTGCTAGCAGCATCTTCGGAGCGGTGTATACATTGTCCGCATTGTATGTCCGCATTGATCTAACGTGATGCGTGAGCTTAAAAGAGAAGTATGGGATTTAAAAAAAAATAAACATACTGCACATACTCACCTAGGTGGATACAGCATCTGTCCCCTGCTGCCTGCAAGGCTGAGAACTGAGCAATTAAACACTGCTGTTTGCTCAGTTCTCAGTCTTCAGGCTGCAAAGAGACATTGACTGTCAGTCCAGGGCTCTCTGCTCTGCCCCTCCAGCTCTCACTGGAGTTCCGGGCTGTGCAGGGGGCAGGAGCAGTGTACTGAGAGGCTGAGCCAGCTGCCATTTAGGCATCTGGGTGGATCCCGACATTGAAATTGGGATTCCTCCAGAGTCTGGAGCAGCTGATTGACATCAGCAAAAACCAACAAAAGTCCTAGCGCATGGAAGTGTCCAGTCAGGTGGGTATGGAGGGTTAATAGCCGGCCGCTGCTCCCGATCTCATGAGACCAGATGAGACAACAATCGAACAATACAAAGGGGGAAGCGCTAGTCTGGTATGTAAACAGGACATGACAGGAAGTTAAAAGAATAAAAACTGTAATGAACTAATCCCAAAAAAACAACATCCATAGCCTAGTAAAAGAATGAAATGAATTCACTGCCACTCACAACTCAGGTAGAGGCTACAGCTGTGCCTGTTGGAATGGATGGCTGGAACTCCTGGGAGTGGGCGGATGGCCCGATGGATGTAGGCACCGTCCACAGATCTTAGGGGGGCTCCGCTGGGCTAATCACTGCTGTAGGAAGGAGTCGACAGTACGAGGAGCTTGCTGAACTCCGGGAGCCGCACTCAGAAGCTGGTATGGAGACGCTGGGCAGAGCAGGAGCCGAGACTAGTGGAACATGGACGCACTAGAAACAAAAAACAAAACCGAAAGAAAATCAGTTTGTGAGGGGGGTGATATCCAAATATCAATAAAAAAGGAAAACAAAAGAAAAAAGGATGTATCTGTACACATATATATGTGTAATAAACACGCAATACATGCCAGTCCATACCACACGGTCAATCCTCTTTTTCTGATACACCTGGGAATATCTATTCCATTAGACAATTTATTACTTGTTCGATCCAATACAGTTCATTACAGTTTTTAGTCTTTTAAACTTCCTGTCATTTTGGGTTTACATTCCGGACCCCTTTTGTATTGTTCGAGTGACATCAGCAGACTGCGGATTTTAGCCTACTGTTAATTGAATATGGGTCACAGGAGTGCAGAACTAAGTGCACTCCGGTGACTCTTAGGAGAAGTAGGGCCAAAAGAGCTTTGGCCCTACTTCTCCTTTTAACGATAAGCAGGAAGGCCTTGGGGGGACAAATGGTATAAGATTTTAGGAAAGTGGGACATGTAGTTGCTTTCTTTTTTTTACTGACCTTTACACTGATTGCAGAGCTTTTCTGATTCTTGTACGATTTTCTGTGGCTCACCATAACCCTTTTGGTTGTATTGTCTCGTTGGGCTCCAAGCCCTGCTCCATAGAAGGTTTACACTGCAATAATAATGGCCAACAAACCTGAAACTGCTGTAGGTGGTGTGCAATTATAGATTGCACACCACCTACAATTAACTGTATACCAGTTGTTCTGGATGCAGAGTTGATCCATGGAGCAGAAAGAGATGACTTCTGTGACTCTTCCCACTATCTCAAAATGTGAAATAAAACTCTTATGCCCCGTACACACGGTCGAACTTTGTTCGGACATTCTGACAACAAAATCCTAGGATTTTTTCCGACGGATGTTGGCTCAAACTTGTCTTGCATACACACGGTCACACAAAGTTGTCGGAAAATCCGATCATTCTGAACGCAGTGACGTAAAACACGTACGTCGGGACTATAAATGGGGCAGTGGCCAATAGCTTTCATCTCTTTATTTATTCTGAGCATGCGTGGCACTTTGTCCGTCGGATTTGTGTACACACGATCGGAATTTCCGACAACGGATTTTGTTGTCGGAAAATTTTATATCCTGCTCTCAAACTTTGTGTGTCGGAAAATCCGATGGAAAATGTCCGATGGAGCCCACACACGGTCGGAATGTCCGACAACACGCTCCGATCGGACATTTTCGATCGGAAAATCCGACCGTGTGTACGGGGCATTAATGTTTGAATTTGTAATTGTGAGATATGCATATACCTTCAGAAACAGGCAGATATAAGAAGTTTCTACCAGAGATGAACTGAATTTCAGCGGCCGAAACATATCAGCTGAAAATTGAGTTTTTTGCATTATGCCAATAGAGAAAAAGGTGCCAATAATGACGCCGAAAACATGCGATTTTGCCACAATTTTACTTTGCTTAAAGAGATGCATTTTTCTTGCGCTAAAGGTACCGATAATGGCTGACAATAAATTCATATTCATTTAAATTCCTGATATTATGTCAAATATGATACATTTTTATATATAAAAAATATATTTAAAAAAAAAACAACTTTTCGGATTCGGCTAGGTGCATCCTAAATTTTCGGTTTCTGCAAAATTCCATTCAGTGCACCTCTAGTTTCTACTTTAGTAGTGGTATCATTCAAAGGCTTATGTTGCTTCGATATGCACTTTGTGATCTGTTTGTTCAGTATTTTTTAACACACTTCAATAATGTGTTTTTTTTTTTACTTGCAGGTTTACACAATAGAGTCTTCTTCTATGTCCAAGCAAGTTATGGAGAAGGTTTGTGTATATTCTGTATTATACACTACAATGGATACATTTACATTTTTTTGTTCAAAGAGCCTTGCATAAAAACAACAGAGTAATGTAAAGTGTGTTGCCCAGAGTATTTGTTTTCTAGAGCTGCTTGATGAAGAAAGTAATACCTTTTTATTGGCTAATTTAAAGAATATGTTACCTCAACATTTCATATCATAAAACTTCTGACTTGTCGCTGACATAACTGATGTGTATGTTTGTTTCGGATTGGTGACTCAGAAAGTAATAATGCCAGGCTTACATTGAGGGGAAAAAAGTATTTGACCCCTTGCTGATTTTGTACGTTTGCCCACTGACAAAGAAATGATCAGTCTATAATTTTAATGGTAGATTTATTTTAACAGT
The DNA here is from genome assembly GCF_042186555.1 of Aquarana catesbeiana. Lineage (NCBI taxonomy): Eukaryota > Metazoa > Chordata > Amphibia > Anura > Ranidae > Aquarana > Aquarana catesbeiana. The sequence goes on along the minus strand of NC_133334.1, from coordinate 229,421,644 downwards.
GAAAGACAGAATAACAAAATATCCAGAAAAGCGCATTTCAAAAAAGTTATAAATTGATTTGCATTTTAATGAGTGAAATAAGTATTTGACCCCTTCACAAAACATGACTTGGTGGCAAAACCCTTGTTGGCAATCACAGAGGTCAGACTTTTCTTGTAGTTGGCCACCAGGTTTGCACACATCTCAGGAGGCATTTTGTTCTACTCCTCTTTGGAGATCGTCTCCAAGTCATTAAGGTTTCAAGACTGATGTTTGGTAACTCGAACCTTCAGCTCCCTCCACATATTTTCTATGGGATTAAGGTCTGCAGACTGCCTAGGCCACTCCAGGACCTTAATGTGCTTCTTGAGCCACAACTTTGTTGCCTTGGCCCTTTGTTTTGGGTCATTGTCATGCTGGAATACCCATCAATGACCCATTTTCAATACCTTGGCTGAGGGAAGGAGGTTCTCACCCAGGAATTGAGGGCACATGGCCCCATCCATCGTCCCTTTGTTGCGGTGAAGTTGCCCTGTCCCTTTAGCACAAAGACACCCCCAAAGTATAATGTTTCCACCTCCATATTTGACAGGGGGCATGGTGTTCTTGGGGTCATAGGCAGTATTCCTCCTCCTCCAAACACGGCGAGTTGAGTTGATGCCAAAGAGCTTGATTTTGGTCTCATCCAATCACAACACTTTCACCCAGTTCTCTGAATCATTCAGATGTTCATTAGCAATCTTCAAATGGGCCAGTACATGTGCTTTCTTGAGCAAGGGGACCTTGCGAGCGCTGCAGGATTTCAGTCCTTCACCGCATAGTGTGTTACCAATTGTTTTCTTGGTGACTCTGGTCCCAGCTGCCTTGAGATCATTAACAAGATTCTCCCATGTAGTTCTGGGCTGATTCCTCACCGTTCTCGTGATCATTGAAACTCCACGAGGTGAGATCTTGCATGGAGCCCCAGACCAAGGGAGATTAACAGTAGTTTTGTGTTTCTTCCATTTGCAAATAATCGCACCAACTGTTGTCACTCTTTCACCAAGCTGCTTGGTGATGGTCTTGTAGCCCATTCCAGCCTTGTATTGGTCTACAATCTTGTCCCTGACATCCTTGGACAGCTCTTTGGTCTTGGCCATGGTGGAGAGATTGGAATCTGATTGCTTGCTTCTGTGGAAAGGTGTCTTTTATACTGGTAACAAGCTGAGATTAGGAGCACTCCCTTTAAGAGTGCTCCTAATCTCAGCCTGTTACCTTTTATAGAAGACACCTGGGAGCCAGAAATCTTGCTTGTTGATCAAATACTTATTTCATTAATTAAAATGAAAATCAATTTATAACTTTTTTGAAATGGCTTTTTCTGGATATTTTGTTGTTCTGTCTCTCACTGTTAAAATAAACCTACCATTAAAATTATAGACTGATCTTTTTTTGTTAGCGAGCAAACATGCAAAAATCAGCAGGGGCTCAAATACTTTTTTCCCTCACTGTAAAGTGGTTGTAAATGATGAAGGTTTTTGACCTTATTGCATTCTATGTACAGTTCTCCCCCAGCCCCCCCTTATACTTGAGCCTACTTCTCTCCATCCAGCGATATAGTATAATATGTTTATTATTTAAAAAAAAATAAAATAAGGGTTTACAATCACTTTAACAGGCGGGCAGCTAGTATTTTCATATGATCAGCAATGGAAGCTTCCATCTGACTTGCATATGACTCATACTTACAAACAGAGGCAGCGTGATGTCACGCTGGTCCTGGAAACTGCCGGGCGGCCATCTTGCTGCTCACCGCATGCTGCTACCTACTGTATGGCAGACCTGCTAGCAATCCCACATCACTGCATGGCCAGTTAACCCTTCCCTGTGCTATCCAAAACTTAAAAATAGTTTTTTGGCTGGAGTTACACTTAAAAAATGTACCTGTTCCAACTTACATGCAAAAATCTTGTTTGTAAACCGGGGACTGCCTGTATAGGGTTTATTTTAAAGGGACAGTACACAAAAGACTAGTAGTTCACTGATATGTGTATTCTGGTAAGTAGGACCACCTACTGGTGAAACGTCTTGTTATTACTGTGAGCTTTAATACTCAATTTGTAAGCATGTTCACTCAGCGGTGTCGGAGGATGAAAAGGTGGCTTCATACACACCTAAATATCACATCATACTTACTGTATATACAGATGTGTATACATACTGTATGCACTTCCCCTGTGTCTTTCTGGCATATCAAACAGTAATGGAGAGAAGAGGTGAGGAGCTGAATTTGACAGTGCCAGAGCTTCATAAACTGTAATGGCACATGTGCAAGGGAAGGAAGGGACCGATGTCCACAACACTTTTGCATATGTAATGAGGTGGCCAAACTTCTAGGTGGTGACAACATTGGATGATCAACCATTTGCATTGTGCCTGAATAGCATTGTTGGCTCAGGACAGGAAATTGTGTCAGAAACAAACAAAGGACCAGGTGCATGAATGTATCCAAGAAAAAGTATAAAAAATAAATAAACGATAAAAAATAATACTGATAAGTCAATGATAATGAATTTCGTTATTTTCTGGCCGCTGCTCTCAAACTCAAAAAGACCAGATGAGAGGAACAAATATTACCAACAAAAGGAGCGCAGTTCCAGTAAAATTAGATGTAAAAGTGACACACTTTAATTCCAAATTAGATTATTCATGTACTAGACACAATGTATCAAAGGCTATTCATGTACCTTACACAATGTGTCATAGGCAGTGTATCAAAGATCCAATGATAAACCCAGATAGGAATGTGCCCTCTCAACACTGACTCACGGCTTCCATAAGATCTGAGCAGAAAGGGATGGATCGTGATGGAAAGGGATGATGTTGGTAATCTCCATTGTAAAGGTCAGCTCCCAAACATTCCAGACAAAGCCGGATGCAGATGGTCTATCCCAAGCCCCGAGCTCACAGCAGGAAACAGCCTTGGGAGGTTCACTCAAAACCAGAACTCATTGGATGGATTAGAGTTGTGAAGTCCGGGCATTAGAAGGCAGCAGGGGCAGGGAGAGGGGCAGCGCTGCCGGGTCGGTGCATGAGCCGGCACCCACAACCACCAAACAGTCTCAAGCTGGTCACCGACCACAGGGCAGAGAGAGGAGAAAAGGGGAAGTGAATGGCGCCGGAGCTCAATCACAAGTGCACTACATGTTTTGGGGATTAACTCCTTTGTCAGGTCGTGTGATAAGAGCTGGATGGGACAGGAACTTAAATACAAATGTTAAGGGTGGGACAGACAAGTGGTCCCATAAAAATTGCCCTACATAAATATATTAGCAGAACTATAGTAGGTTTTCAAGAGTGACCATGCAAATAAACACACTTGGAAATGATGCTGATAATAATAAGCACATGATTAATAAAATTCACATGATGATTAAAATTATAAAAAACTAAATTGGCAAATGCTATATAAAAATATATATATATATATATATAAGAAGCAGTAATACCAAGTCATCGGAAAACAGTACAGACAAAAAAAAAGGAAAAGAAAGAGGGGGAAAACTTCAACAACAATAAGACAATAAATATATAAAGAAAAATAATGATATAAAAAATGATAAATAATGAAAAAATAATAATCAGAAAAAAATAGATAATAATTATATCTATAGATAGATAGATATATCTATATCTCTATCTCTGCTGTCAAACACATATAATAACTCAAGGGGAGGAGAGGTATCAAGGTTTCATTCCATACCAGTATGGGTATCGAGATCCTCATTTAAACCATGAGGGGGAAATTGTGTCCATATGAGGGAAAGGGCAAGATTGACAGGTAAATTCTAAAGAGTAGCTGAGAGTTTAAAAAATTAGAACATTTTCCGTGGACATGTTTAATAGGAAATTTGCCTAATATTGATGATCAGTTTTGCCTGGAGAGACACATTAATACAGAATGCTTCCTGAAAACTTACCCATAAACATAGTTATTATTTTCTATTCTTTAGCTTTTACTAACCAACCATCTCAAAGAGGCAATTCCAGTCTTACAGAAAGCACCAGAAGGCATTACTGCTGCTAATCTCGGGGACAAAAAGGTAACTTCTTAAATTTTTTTTTTTTTTTTGGTCTAATATCGAGTTTTTAATCATTAGTGTTACCTGACCATTGGATTCTTCATTTAGGTCTCTGCTTTGATTGGTGAGCCATTCTTTACCACCAGCCTCCTTCCATGGCACAATCTATACTTCTGGTATTCCCGCACTGCACTGTCAGACAACCTTGCTGAGGGCTGCACTGTGTTGCCCATGGCTGCTTCTCTTTATGTACTGGCTGTAGAATTCAAGGTAAGATGAGCAAACGGTGTGGGATATATGTGCCAAACATTCTCTGGCTTTGGTCTCAAAGGATAACTAAACCGAACACCAAAAATGTAATACATATTGCCACATACCAGTCCTTAGATGTATTGGATGCATTTGTTTTCACTTTCAACATGAGAACATTTTCAGAAAGTGTAAAAAAAAAACTGTGGATCTTGTTATTAAAGCGGAGTTCCAGGCTTTTTTTGTGTTTATTAAAAGTCAGCAGCTACAAAAAGTTTATCTGCTGACTTTTAATAAACGCTCACCTGTCCCACGGTCCAGCGATGTGGCCGCACGGAGCCTGGCTCCTCTCCCCCCTCCTCTCCGCAGCACCTCTATTGAAACTGTGGGCACCCGGCCATGACAGCTCGCGGCTTCACGGCCGGGCGCGCATGTGCGAGTCGTGCTGAGCTCTCCCAGTGGACAGGCACTCTTCTGGGAACTGTGACATGTCCCAGAAGATTGCCAAGAGGGAAGGGCCGCCTAGAGGGAGAGGAGGAGTTGCTTAAGCGGCCCATAGTCAGAAGCAGGAAGTGGAACAGGAAGTCCCACTCAAAACTAAGCACCCACTATCCCCCCCCCCCCCCCCCCCAAAAAGAAAACTACGTGCCCTGTGGTATGTAAGGGGGCGAAAAGTGCTTAAAGCTGAAGTTCCACTTTTGGGTGGAACTTCGCTTTAAGTACTGTGTTTTTTTTATTATTTGTGTTCTTGTAACATCCTGTTTGCTGAACAGGAAGCAAAAACAATCTTTCTTTACTACTCCCAATGTTGAAAAGCAAAGGCAGCAATGTTTCAATCTTTCTTTACTACCCCCAATGTTGATAAGCAAAGGCAGAAATGTTTCAAGTCCAGCATAGGTGACAAGCATGGCTCCCTCTATAGTTAACGTGGAGTAGTGAGCATAGCCACCCAGAGACAGGAATTTTGTTGTGTGCAAGATTACCAGGTAAAAATAAAGGAAAAAAAAGCTGCCTCTTTTCTAAGGGCTCCCTTAGTTTTAAACCAGTCTTAAATGGAATAAAAAACAGCTCCTGTTGTCCCTGTTTTGGATTGTGCAAGCTGTGCTGTCAGTCCTAGGACTGTAATGTAGAAGGAGGACACAGATACAAACATATTTAGGTGTCTGGGCCATGGACTGCATTTGAAATACCTTTTTACTTTGGAAGTTGAATGTGTTAAGTTGATATATTTCTTATTATTGGATAGTGAAGGTATACATAGTCCTCAAGGTCCCAACATATAGATGTATATAGAGTACCTGCTAAAGTTCCTGAGGAAGCGCAGTAGCGCGAAACTTGTAGAGCTACATCAACTTACACCAGGCCTACCTGGTTACTGGTAGTCGCAATATAGCGCCCATACCATGGATGTAGTTAGGGACGTTTGGTGTTGTAGTTGGTGAGACTAGTATAGTCTTGGTTAGCAGGCCACTGTGTGATTTTATATATGTTTTCTTTTTTTCTATGTTTTAGAATAATTTGTAATAAAATGTATAATTTTTTTAAGGCATTGTTACTGTCTGATGCCTATAAAGTCCATTATTCTGCCAAATCTGCATATAGCTGTATATATTATTGAGGGGGGTCATCGGTAAAGATACAAATAAATAACCAAATCTAAAAAACCCTGCTGTAGACTCTACCATAATTCCTGAAAAAATAAAATATATATCAACCTCCACAATACAACACTACCTGAATGACACATGTCGCAAAAACTTTATTTGGTATCATTTTTTTTAGAGCTTTAATAGTGGGGAGCAACCAGTACACATGTTGGATGCATACTGTAAATCTATATGGAACGCCAATCCCTAGAGTATCCTATACAGTTGTGCTCATAAGTTTACATACCCTGGCAGAATTTGATTTCTTGGCCATTTTTCAGAGACTATGAATGTTAACACAAAAACATTTCTTTCACTCATGGTTAGTGTTTGGCTGAAGCCATTTATTATCAATCAACTGTGTTTACTCTTTTTAAATCATAATGACAACAAAAACTACCCAAAATGACCCTGATCAAAAGTTTACATACCCATGTGATTTTGGCCTGATAACATGCACAAAGTTGACACAAAGGGGTTTGAATGGCTATTAACCAGTTCAATACAGGGCATTTTCACCCCCTTCCTTCCCAGACCAATCTTTAGTTTTCAGCGCTGTCGCACTTTAAACGACAATTGCACGGTCGTGCGACGTTGTACCCAAAACAAATTGATGTCCTTTTTTTCCCCACAGATAGAACTTTCTTTTGGTGGTATTTGATCACCTCTGCGGTTTTTATTTTTTGCGCTATAAACAAAAGAAGAGCGACAATTTTGAAAAAAACACAATGTTTTTTACTTTTTGCTATAATAAATATCCCAATTTAAAAAAAAAAAACAATTTTTTTCCTCAGTTTCGGCCGTATTCTTCTACATATTTTTGGTAAAAAAAATCGCAGTAAGCGTATATTGATTGGTTTGCGCAAAAGTTATAGTGTCTATAAAATACGGGATAGATTTATGGCATTTTTTAAAAAAAAATTTTTTTTTTACTAGTAATAGCGGCAATCAGCGAATTTTTTTTTTTTTTTTCGTGACTGCAACATTATGGCGGACACATCGGACACTTTTGACACATTTTTGGGGCCATTCACATTTATACAGCGATCAATGCTATAAAATTGCATTGATTACTGTGTAAATGTGACAGGCAGTGAAGGGGGTTAACCACTAGGGGGCGGGGAGGGGTTAAATGTGTTTCCTAGGGAATGCTTCTAACTGTAGGGGGAGGGGACGCACAAGGAGAGGAGACCGATCAGTGTCCCGCTGTTCTGGGAACACAGATCGCTCTCCTCTGAACTGACAGGACGTGGATCTGTGTGTTTACACACAGATCCACGTTTACACACACAGATCCACGTTTACACACACAGATCCATGTTTACACACACAGATCCACGATCCGGCCCGGTTAACGGGCAATCGCGGGTGCCCGGCGGACATCGCGGCCGCCGGGCATACGCACCGGGTCCAGAGCAACGCGGTCCAGAGCAACGCGGCGGGCGCGCCCCCTAGGCGGCCGGGAACCCGAGGCCGTCATATGACGTCCACCTAGGATGGGAGATCCCATCTGTGAACGTCATTTGACTATAGGCGGGTAGGCAAGTGGTTAAAGGTAACCATCCTCACCTGTGATCTGTTTGCTTGTAATTAGTGTGTGTGTATAAAAGGTCAGTGAATTTCTGGACTCCTGACAGACCCTTGCATCTTTCATCGAGTGCTGCACTGACATTTCTGGATGCTCAGTCACAGGGAAAGCAAAAGAATTGTCAAAGGATCTGCGGGAAAAGGTAGTTGAACTGTATAAAACAGGAAAGGGATATAAAAAGATATCCAAGGAATTTAGAATGCCAATCAGCAGTGTTCAAACTCTAATCAAGAAGTGGAAAATGAGGGGTTCTGTTGAAACCAAACCACGGTCAGGTAGACCAACTAAAATTTCAGCCACAACTGCCAGGAAAATTGTTCGAGATGCAAAGAAAAACCCACAAATAACTTCAGGTGAAATACAGGACTCTCTGACAACATGTGGTGTGGCTGTTTCAAGATGCACAATAAGGAGGCACTTGAAGAAAGATGGGCCGCATGGTCAAGTCGCCAGAAGAAAGCCATTACTACGTAAATGCCACAAAGTATCCTGCTTACAATACGCCAAACAGCACAGAGACAAGCCTCAAACCATCTGGCACAAAGTCATTTGGAGTGATAAGACCAAAATTGAGCTTTTTGGCCAGAACCATAAAAACTACATTTGGAGAGGAGTCAACAAGGCCTATGTTGATAGGTACACCATTCCTACTGTGAAACACAGAGGTGGATCGCTGATGTTTTGGGGATGTGTGAGCTACAAAGGCACAGGAAATTTGGTCAAAATTGATGGCAAGATGAAGGCAGTATGTTATCAAAAAATACTGGAGGAACGTTTGCATTCATCAGCCAGGAAACTGCGCATGGGGCGTACTTGGACATTCCAACATGACAATGATCCAAATCACAAGGCCAAGTGGACCTGTCATTGGCTACAGCAGAATAAAGTGAAGGTTCTGGAGTGGCCATCTCAGTCTCCTGACCTCAATATCATTGAGCCACTCTGGGGAGATCTCAAATGTGCAGTTCATGCAAGACAGCCCAAGAATTTACAGGAACTGGAGGCTTTTTGCCAAGAGGAATGGGCAGCTTTACCATCTGAGAAGATAAAGAGCCTCATCCACAAATACCACAAAAGACTTCAAGCTGTCATTGATGTTATAGGGGGCAATACACGATAATAAGAACTGGGGTGTGTAAACTTTTGATCAGGGTCATTTGGGTAGTTTCTGTTGTGATTATGATTTAAAGCAGTGGTCATCAACCCTGTCCTCAGGGCCCACTAACAGGCCAGGTTTGCAAGATAACTGAAATACATCACGGGTGATATAATTTGCAGCTCAGTGATTGCAGTATTGTAGTCTACATCTCCCCAAAGTAATACATAAAACCTGGCCTGTTGGTGGGCCCTGAGGACAGGGTTGATGACCACTGAGTAAACAGTGGATTGATAATAAATGGCTTCAGCCAAACACTAACCATGAGTGAAAAAAGTTTTTTTGTGTTGTCATCCATATTCTCTGAAAAGTGGCCAAGAAATCATAAATTCTGCCAGGGTATTTAAACTTATGAGCACAACTGTAAGAGCTTTTACAGTTAAGTAACTACTTGCCAGTTTACAGCCCTATACATTTGGTAGGACTTTCACAGTTTTGCTATGTATACGCGATCGGACATTCCGGCGACAAAACCGTGGATTTTTTTCCGACGGATGTTGGCTCAAACTTGCCTTGCATACACACGGTCACACAAATGTTGTCGGAAAATCCGAACGTCAAGAACGCGGTGACGTACAACACGTACGACGAGCCAAGAAAAATTAAGTTCAATAGCCAGTGCGGCTCTTCTGCTTGATTCCAAGCATGCGTGGACTTTTTTGCGTCGGAATTGTGTACACACGCTCGGAATTTCTGACAACAAGTCTTGTCGAAAAATTTGAGAACCTGCTCTCAAACAGTTGTTGTCGGAAATTCCGACAGCAAATGTCTGATGGAGCATGCACACGGTCGGAATTTCCGACAACAAGCTCACATCGAACATTTGTTGACGGAAAATCCTATCGTGTGTACGGCCCTTTTACATGTATTGCACATATGATTAATATCTCTTATGCTGTGATGAAATATCGGAGGGCATCTTTTGGTGATTTTAGGATTTTTTGTTTGTCTATGATTTAGAATGGTATCTAATAAAGGTTTTGTGACATGCAACATTCAGGTGAAGTGTTGTATTGTGGAGGTTGATATATAATTTCTTTTTTTTTTTTTTCAAGAATTATGTAGAGGAGGTATAGTCTAAACCAGGATTTTTTAGATTTGGTTATTAATAGCAAAGTTACAACAGTAGTTTGTGTATTATAACTCTTAAAGCGGTAGTATGGTAAACTTTCTTTAAAAAAAAAATAAAAAAAAAAAAACATGGGCCCCGGGTGTTATAAGCCATAATGTGCTAGTATGCACTGCATACTAACACATTATGGCATACTAGAGCTGCACGATTAATTATTTAAAAAAATCGCAATCTCGATTTAACCCCCCTAATAATCTTAATTCGTCGGCATTTACATGAAAAAAAAAATGTTTATCAACATTACTCAGCGCTGAGAGTTGACTATAAACAATGTATCATTTGGTTCTTTAGATCAAAGGGATGAACTTTGGTCTGTAAATGAGCTCAGTTTAACCACTTAAAGACAAAGCCTTTTCTGACATTTGTTGTCCAAGTTAAAATCATTATTTTTTTGCTAGAAAATTACTTGGAACCTCCAAACATTATATATACTTTTTTTTTTTTTTTTTTTTAGCAGAGCAGGGGTAGGCAACATTGGCCCTCCAGCTGTGGTGAAACTACAAGACCCTGACAATCACAGGCATGACTCTTAGAGGCAGAGGCATGATGGGCTTTGTAGTTTCACCACAGCTGGATTGCTGAGGCTGCCCTAGAGAATAAAATGGCGGTTGTTACAATATTTTATGTCAAGCTGTATTCACACAGCGGTCTTTTAAACGCAACTTTGTGGGAAAAAATAAATTTCAATAAAATAAAAACGAAACGGTAAAGTTATCTCAATTGTTTTGTAGAATGTGAAAGATAATGTTACACCGCAAGAATCATGATCTTTATTCTAAGCAAAAAAATCAGGATTCTCTTTTTAGCCAGAATCGTGCAGCATACTTACCTGAGAAGGAAGCCTTCCAGTGGTGCGCTTTCACAGCTGACAGGGCTTCCATCTTCACCCGGTCTTCCTTCTGGGTTTGCGGGCTGTGGCCGCTTGAATGGCTGGCTGAGTCACGATGACATCATTCCTGCCCACGCCTGCAGGAGTTCAACCATGGCACAGAGCTCTGAAGGGATGGCACTTTAACTTTTTATAGGACATTTATGTCCAGAATGAAATAAAATTATTATTTTATTGTATACGGTAATGTGTTGGGTTTTGATGTCCTGCAGTTATGTATTATATAAAAGAAATAAAATACAAATATATAAACATTTCTGCTGAGCATAAGGTTAATATTTAATCTTCACAGTGAGGGTTAGGTGTTGCAAGTAAAATTAATTATTACCTGCTTTGCTATAAACATTGCTTGCTATTAAAAATATATGAAATTGACTTCCAGCTTAGTACTTCTGTGAAGAGGAAATTCACCTTAACCTAACATTTGGGTGGAGGATGATTTAAGGAAAATTCACTATTAAAAAATAAGCTCCTTCCCGACTCAGGCTTTAAGCCCCTCCTCACGATACAACCTATTTTGCATTTTTTACTGAGTTATTAGGAGTGAGTCTCTTGGCAAATGGCCAATGTATTTTTCTGCTGAATGGTATTTTCAAATGTAATCATTTTTTTTTTAACTTCATTAAACTATAGTCACTGGGAGGATTAGTCAGCTTTCTGTATTCTCAGTATTTTCTGTTAGCTTTGTATTTCTTTTTTGGTACTTTCTGAAAATCCTTAGGCCCCTTCCACACTGGGTGGGCTCTGTTGGAGTCCACCTGCTCATTGGGGAATCTGTCCGCTGATCCCCACTGAGCAGGTGGATGGCTGGTCCTTGTCCGCTCTGCTTATGCAGAGTGGATACAGACACAGCCACCTCTTTTATGGGCGGTCAGATGTAAACAGATCGCCTCTCCATTTACACCCAGCTGTCAGCCAATCCAATCTGCCAGACGGACGATGAATGGATTCCCATCCATCTGTTTTTAGAATATAAGATCGGATCAGATGTTGGCAGGTGTCAATGGACACATGTCCATTGACACCCGCCGCTCCATGGGGGAAATTGGAGGGTCCGATCCAGGGCTGAAACAACGAAACGATTATTAAATTAATCGATTACCATTTTCATAATCGATTAATCGGCCAGTAACATAACAGGGTTAAAAAAACTAAAATGAGCCCTTTATAATACAAAAAGAGCAGATTATTCGCTACTGTAACTATGCTTTTTTTCATCCGCTGCATATTTGGAAACGGTCAGGGACTTTTTTTTTTTTAACACAAAACGGTACTTTTTTGGTTAAATATACTTCAATGGAGAAGCTGCAGAAAAACATGTAATGCGTTTTTGCAGCAATCTGTGTTTCTTTCTCGAACATCACGGGACACAGAGCCACAGTAATTACTGATGGGTTATATAGGTATCACTGGTGATTGGACACTGGCACACCCTATCGGGAAGTTCAACCCCCTATATAATCCCTCCCCCTTGCAGGGATACCTCAGTTTTTACGCCAGTGTCTTAGGTGATGGACGTGTAAAGATGTCCTGTGCTGAGCTCCAAGATCCTATACTGGGGCAAGCCAGGCGAACCGGATCCATTCAAAGTGTCTTTTCATGGCCGAATTGAATGGTACCCGGGCCTCGTGTCCGAAGAAACGAGGTTTTACCCGTAATGCTTCTCTTTTTAGAGAGCTGGACCCCGCAGATCAGAAAATGGCTTTAAACTTCCTAATTTCTGGCGAGGTGCTTTACGGTCCCAGAACTGTTGGATCCCCCTACTGATGGGGGCCCCAGTCTCTGACGGTTTTTTCAAACGGAGCCCACCGTGAGAGGTGAAGATTGGGTCTGTGTAAACAGCACCCTGCGGCTGGATAAGGTAAGAGGAGATTCCACAGAATTTTTGAGTTCTAGTGGCTTTTCTCCTTTAAGGTAAATGCATGCTATGCCTATTGTGACCACCGGGGGCTGCCAAGAGCACAAACCTATACATGCTGACTCTGTCTCAGGTGTTGTAATCGCTGTTTATGTCCCAGCGTCTCAAGCAGGCTGCAAGCAGGTAAGGTGGAAAGGGGGATTTCTCATGTTTGAATGTTCCCCACAGGGGTCTAGAAAGTGGTTATACCACCCGGGCTCTGCGGCCTAATGGCCACCATCTCTCAAGATAGCCGTTCAGGCAGATCTTGTTACCAGCCTTCCCCCCCCCCCCCATCCCCAGCCTTTCTCCGGAAGCATGACAGGAGGGTCGGCAGCGTGGGAAGCGCTCGTTTTTTTCAAAACTCGAGGGGGGGGGCGGTAGAGGAGGGGGCGGGATGTCGGCACAGAGTGCTTAGACTCCCACTCAGGCCAGCTGCAGGCTATTAAAGGCACTCTGTACAGGTGCACTCAGCCTTCTGGGAGACACAGAGCTGACGGTCGCATGTAAGGTGGGACACAGGCATTCTCCTAGGCAGCATTTACTGAAGTAACACCAGACTGAGCATTGGGTAGCAAGGCTTTTAGCCAGACTACATCGCTCAGCGGGCAGTGTTCATTTGTATACCTCACACCTTGTTGCTTTGCACTATGGGTAGAAGAGGTTCAAGCACCCCAGGAACCAGAGACACTAGGGGATCTCGTTCAGGTTCTGAGGGCCCCCTGTCGGCAGCATCCTCCCCCCCTAAAGATGGGCCAGGGACGGCTAGCCAGGGAGAGCCATCGGGGTCAGGGGCTACACCTGCTTCTGGCACTTCAGCCCCTGTATATATTACACAAGAGGTTTTTTCCTCAACCATTAATGGTCTAGAGGAAAGATTAATGGCCTTGATTACGTCTTCACTCAGTGGAAGAAAACGCACTAGGCTTTCCTCTGTTCCCCAAGACCCTCAGACAGAGGAGCTCTGGGATAAAGGAGATGAATCCCTTTCAGAGGATCGGGATGGGACAGATGATTCCTCTTCGGAGGATTCAGGTGGAGAGGGACCCTCTGCGACTTCCCAAGAAGAGAAAGTCTTAGTGCAGATCCTCACTGGATTGGTCCGCTCCACATTTAAGTTGCCCATACCTGAAACTGCTAAAGAATCCTCTTCTGCTTTGGGGTCACTGAAACCTTTCCAAGCAGCACATGCTTTTCCTGTTCATACTTTACTTGAAAAGCTTATTTATTCTGAGTGGGATCACCCAGACAAACGTTTTTTTCCGCCGAGAAAGTTTTCAACACTTTATCCGATGGAAGAAAAGTTTATTAAAATGTGGGGAATACCGGCTATTGATGCCGCCATTTCCTCCGTAAATAATAGCCTGACTTGTCCTGTAGACAATGCTCAGATGCTCAGGGATCCTGTAGATAAAAGGATGGAATCCCTATTTAAGGATGTTTTCTCCTTAGCAGGATCAGTGGCCCAACCTGCAGTAGCAGCGATTGGAGTCTGTCAATACTTAAGAGACCATGTTAAGCAGGTCATCAAAGTATTACCTGAACAGCAGGCCCAGGGGTTTGCTAACCTTCCAGCGGCCTTATGCTTTGTGGTTGACGCCATTAGAGATTCTATCGTGCAAACCTCCCGTCTTTCACTGGGGTTGGTGCATATACGTAGAATCCTATGGTTGAAAAATTGGTCAGCCGAAGCACCATGTAAGAAGCTACTGGCTGGGTTTCCATTTCGTGGTGCAAGGTTGTTTGGAGAGGACTTGGATAACTATATCAAGAGAATCTCTTGTGGGAAAAGCACTCTCTTACCTGTCAAGAAGAAGAGTAAGCGTCCCTCTTTCAAACGGACTCTTTCCCCAGTGCCGGGGGCTTCAGCCTCCAGGCAGTCTCGACGGCCGCCTCCATCGGGGTCCAGAGACAAGAGTCAACCCCAGGGACAAAAGAAGTCCTGGGAAAAGAAGCCTACTAGGCAAAACACTAAGACCTCTGCATGAGGGGGCGCCCCCGCTCACTCGAGTGGGGGGAAGACTGCGACAGTTCTCAGAGCTCTGGCACGAGGACTTCCAGGACAGATGGGTAGTCTCCACGGTAACCTTAGGGTGCAATCTGGAGTTTCAGGAATTCCCTTCTCCTCGGTTCCTCAGATCAAATGTTCCCAGAGACCCAGAGAAGAAGCAGTCGTTCCTTCTAGCGTTAGAGCGACTTTTGTCGCAGGAGGTCATTATGATAGTTCCCGCAAAGGACCAGGGATTGGGCTTCTATTCCAACCTTTTTACGGTCCAAAAGCCAAATGGGGGTGTCAGGCCCATTTTGGACTTAAGGGATCTGAACCGATTCCTAAGGATTCAATCCTTCCGCATGGAATCAATTTGAACAGTAGTTCCCACCCTGCAGGGAGGAGAATTTCTGGCATCAATAGACATCAGAGATGCATATCTGCATGTGCCCATTTTTCCTGCTCATCAGAAGTTTCTGCGCTTCGAGGTAGGAGGGCGCCATTTCCAGTTTGTGGCTCTGCCTTTCGGGATAGCCACTGCACCTCGAGTGTTCATAAAGATCTTGGCTCCTCCTCTGGCCAGATTAAGGGCTCAGGGTATAGCTGTCATAGCATACCTAGACGACCTGCTCTTGATAGACCGGTCGGTAGCCTCTTTGAATGGAAACTTGAGGACCACAGTCAGGTATCTAGAACACCTGGGTTGGATCCTCAACTTAGAAAAGTCTTTCCTAAAACCAGTAAGAAGACTGGAGTATTTAGGTCTGATTATAGATACAAGCCAGGAGAAAATATTTCTACCCCAGGCAAAGATCACTGCTTTGAGAGAGCTGATTCTGACAGTAAGGACCAAGAAGGGTCCCTCAGTCCGCCTTTGTATGAGGCTACTAGGGAAGATGGTGTCTTCATTCAAAGCAGTTCCCTATGCTCAGTTTCACTCAAGAATGCTGCAACACAGTATTCTGTCGACCCGGAACAAGAAGGTTCAGGCATTAGACTTTCCGATGCACCTGTCGCATGCGGTGCGTCAGAGCCTCAATTGGTGGCTCATACCCGAAAACCTGCAGAAGGGGAAATCCTTTCTACCGGTTACCTGGACGGTGGTAACAACAGATGCCAGTCTGTCAGGTTGGGGAGCAGTTCTGGAACAGGCTGCGGTCCAGGGGGTATGGTCCAAAACAGAGAGGACCTTACCCATCAACATTCTGGAGATCCGGGCAATACATCTAGCTCTAAAAGCCTGGACTATCAGGCTACAGGGTTGTCCGGTCAGGATCCAGTCCGACAATGCCACAGCAGTGGCTTATGTCAATCATCAGGGAGGCACCCGGAGCAGAGCTGCTCAAAAAGAGGTGAACCAGATCTTAGTCTGGGCAGAGATGCATGTGCCATGCATATCGGCAGTTTTCATCCCGGGAATAGAAAATTGGCAGGCGGACTATCTAAGTCGCCAGCAGTTACTTCCAGGGGAATGGTCTCTGCATCCCGACGTCTTTTGGGCCATATGCCAAAGATGGGGGGTTCCAGATGTAGATCTCTTTGCATCCCGATTCAACAAAAAGATAGACAGATTTGTGGCAAGGACAAAAGATCCTCTTGCATGCGGGACGGATGCGTTGGTGATTCCGTGGCATCGGTTCTCACTGATTTACGCATTCCCGCCTATTCTGCTACTACCACGACTCCTTCGCAGGATCAGGCAGGAAAGGAAGTCGGTACTTCTGGTGGCCCCCGCTTGGCCCAGAAGGACTTGGTATGCAGAAATAGTAAGGATGACGGTAGGTTCCCCGTGGACACTACCGGAACGCCCAGACCTGTTATCTCAAGGTCCAGTGTTCCATCCTGCCTTACAAATGCTAAATTTGACGGTTTGGCTATTGAGACCCACGTTCTGAAGAGTCGTGGGCTCTCAGGTCCTGTCATATCTACCTTGATTAATGCAAGGAAGCCAGCTTCCAGGATGATTTATCATAGAGTCTGGAAGGCTTATATAACCTGGTGTGAATCCAGAGGTTGGCATCCCAGGAAATATGTCATAGGTAGAATCCTTGATTTTCTACAGATGGGATTAGAGATGAAGCTGGCCTTGAGTACCATCAAGGGCCAGGTCTCTGCTTTATCAGTATTATTTCAGCGGCCACTTGCTTCGCATTCTTTGGTCCGAAACTTTATGCAGGGGGTGATGCGTCTTAATCCTCCGGTTAAAGCGCCCCTAAACCCCTGGGACTTGAATTTGGTCCTGGCTGTGTTACAGAAACGGCCTTTTGAACCAATAAGTCAGATTCCTTTGGTCTTGTTGACAAGGAAATTAATTTTTCTGGTGGCCATCTCTTCTGCTAGAAGAGTATCAGAATTAGCAGCTCTTTCCTGTAAGGAGCCTTATTTGATTATACACAAGGATAGAGTGGTACTACGCCCTCATCCTAGTTTTTTACCGAAGGTGGTTTCTGATTTTCATTTAAACCAAGACATTGTTCTACCTTCCTTTTTTCCAGATCCCTGTTCTCCGGAAGAGAGATCTCTACATTCGTTGGATGTAGTAAGAGCAGTTAAGGCCTATCTAGGGGCAACTACTCAGATCCGCAAGACGGATGTTTTGTTTGTGCTGCCAGAGGGTCCCAATAGAGGACAGGCAGCGTCAAAAGCTACCATTTCTAAATGGATTCGACAGTTGATCATTCAAGCTTACGGTTTGAAACAGAAGATTCCTCCGTTTCAGATCAGGGCACATTCCACAAGGGCTATTGGTGCTTCTTGGGCAGTGCATCACCGGGCCTCTATGGCTCAAATCTGCAAGGCCGCAACCTGGTCTTCAGTTCATACATTCACCAGATTCTATCAGGTGGATGTGAGAAGGCATGAGGATATCGCCTTTGGGCGTAGTGTGCTGCAGGCAGCGGTACAGGGTCCTCAGGTCTGATTGCACCCTACTTGGTCGTGGTTCCCCCCCCTCAGGTAGCATTGCTCTGGGACATCCCATCAGTAATTACTGTGGCTCTGTGTCGCGTGATGTTCGAGAAAGAAAATAGGATTTTTTAAAACAGCTTACCTGTAAAATCCTTTTCTTTCGAAGGACATCACGGGACACAGAGGTCCCGCCCCTCTTCTAATACACTATATTGCTTGGCTACAAAACTGAGGTATCCCTGCAAGGGGGAGGGATTATATAGGGGGTTGAACTTCCTGATAGGGTGTGCCAGTGTCCAATCACCAGTGATACCTATATAACCCATCAGTAATTACTGTGGCTCTGTGTCCCGTGATGTCCTTCGAAAGAAAAGGATTTTACAGGTAAGCTGTTTTAAAAAATCCTATTTTTTTATCTGCCCAACAACAAATTGTCCAAAAAAAATGCGAAATCATGTGCGCAAAAAATCAAAACACACAGCAAAAAGCACTGCAGAAACAGATCAAAAGCAAATTGCATAGGTGTGTACTGAGCATTATGCTGGCCACATGGATCAATTTTCGGACGAAAAATCTTTGTACATTCGCTGAATGAAAGAATTTTTAATTTCATGAAATTTTCACTTGTTTTTAACAGTCTGTTTTTAAAACGAATGTAACTTCTGAACGAAAACCACATACACTGTCTGAAAATTCCTTTGACCAAGAAGTTTTCTATTATTTCCAAATTTTCCCATCAGTGTGGTTGAAAATGAATGTCGATTTGACCCCACTAACAATTAGAAAATTGAACGAACGTTCTTAAAATGACATTTTTTTTGAAGGAAGATTATTGTTTTTGTTTTATGAAAATAAAAAAATTGATCTCTGAGTCTAATGATATTTACCAGAGTCACCCTTTAATATACTGTTAGAGGATATATACTGTATATACTATCTCTCCTCTAACAGTATATATTCAGTATATCTCCTCTAATAGTATATACAGTGTATCTCTTCTATCTGTTATTCTGAGACTGGATTAGAGATTTTGCTCCCTAACCATATAGTTGGTTATTTACATTTACTACTGCATAGAGATATTTAAGAATAAATTACCTTTTTTTAAACTTTACATATTAACTAAATTATACACCACACTTTTTTTTAAAGGTTATTAACCAATTAATCGATTAATCTAAATAATAATCGGCCAACTAATCAATTATGAAAATAATCATTAGTTGCAGCCCTAGTCCGATCGGGTCCACCTGAAAAACTGACAGGTGGATTAGATCGGTCCAATAGTGTGAAAGGGGCCTTATGGAACAAAAAAAAAAAAAAAAAACAAGCTCCACCTTATCCTAATTTTCTAGTGAAGGATGACTAGGGAAACAAGTAAATTTGATGCTAGAGGCCGGAGAATTCTCTAAAGGCACCACCTCCCCTAAATATATTCAAAAATTACCAAGAAACAAAATTCGGAGTTTTGAGATGCAAAAAATCAAATCAAATTGATATTGCAAATTTCATAATTTTATTTAAACAAGCATGGTTAAAAAGAGAATGGCATTTGAAACCAGAGCATGGAAAGTAATGCGGTCACAATATAAAAGTTGGTTGCCTCTACATGTTTCACCACAGTCGTGGCTTCTTCTGGAGCTTTGTCACTGAAAGAAAACAATAAATTTAGAATTTTAATAAATCCAAATAAAAAGGAAAAAGACACTAGTACACACACAGACCCCCAAAGGATCTATCACATTTACAATTCATATATTCACATAATTACAATAATATATAGATCGTCTGATGGATGCACTCTCACCCCAAAAGTGATCAATGTTCCAAATGGTCTTCAGGGCCCACCAAGAGGTCCAATGAGGTGTCAGTAGCCCTACATTCACACCTGCAAAGGCATATAGTAGAATAAACTTGGTACACCACTCTTATTATCACTTAAGCCAACCATTTTAGCCATACTATAGTTCAACTTTGACCTACCCTGTTGTTATAAGAAGTCAAGGAATGCACAGGTCGATAATTATATCACTCCCAAAACGTATACTTCATATACTTATGGTAAGTTTTAAGGGGACTGTGCCATCTAAAAAAAACACACGATTCATCACAGAATTTTCTCATAAATCTAAGATTTTTCTAGATGGGTATAACAATAAATTTGGCAAGTTCCTCTCACCTAAACACTTCCTTCATTGAAGATAACCGTATTCATTTCCTTAGTATCAATATGATACCATTGAATCAGGGAAGATCAATGTTGATTAATATATCCCAAGGGAGTATCCCCTATAGAAGAAATGATAGGTTAGTGTCAAAGACCATGGCTATGTTCAACAATAAGCTGGAATCAGGTTGCCACAATCTTACACAAAATCGACTTACTTTTCACCTTGGGAAAAAAATCCTGCAGGTACCATACAGAGCGATCGACCACAACAACATCGCCTCCAACCTGAGGGTCTTAAGTATCCACTTAATCCGGCGGCATCTGACGTCACCGCCGGGATATGAACGCACTTTGGCTGGTCCCAAATCCCAACAGCTGTCTCCCATCAATAAAGAGACACGGAAACACTCGTGGCGGCATGCGCGAACCCACAACGGCCATTTTGGAAACTCCGTTTTCCCTTACTCTATTACTTTCTCCCCTTCGCTCGCGGATATGTTCCGCGCATGTGCGAACCCGCCGCGACCTTTTTGGAAACTACATTTTCCCTTACTTTGGTTCCCGCACATGATCCATCTGACCGGGACCACATTACAACATCGCCTAGTATTTGAACCCACACAGCGCCGTTCCTAAAACTAGAGAGGGGAAGAGGAGCCATAGTGAGAATACCCACAGAGACCTCCCACTAATCAAACATCCAACAGATGTCAAAACAGCCCTTTAGTGGCAGCAGCATGGGGATTCATTTGTAATTAATTAAACAACCCGCACTCTAACCAAATCTAATTTTTAAGCCCGGGTTCACACCTATGCGAATTAGATGTGCGTTTGCGCACATCTAATTCGCATAGCAGGAGAATGTGACTGGCTCCCTATGGAGCCGGTTCACATATCTCCGGGGCGGCTGCGGTGCGCACTGCACAAAAATGCTGTGCATCTTTGGCTGCATTTCAGGGCCGAATTCAGGCATAGAATCGGCCCTGATTCATCCCTGAAACGGTGAACAGGGACGCACAGCGCTCCTGTGCGGTCCGCAGCGAATTATGGTGTGAACCCGGGCTAAAGGGGCAGGACAATCATAAATAAAACAAAAAAATATATAGAACAGCAACAAAGTGGATATAATCCAGGGATTGGTATCAAAACCCAGGCGAACAAGCTAATTACCAAAGAGGAAGAACAGAGTGAGAGAGGGAGAAACACCAAGGACGCCATCCAAAAACAAGGCCACATACCTAAAGTGGGGTCCCAAGCATCCGGGATGGTGCCCCGGGCGCTCATATGACCACCTATTCCCCGGGCCGAACCCAGGCCCCAGGCCATAAAGGGACACCAAGGACCCAAACCACGTCAGGAGTCACTCCATCAGAAAAACTTCACAAAAATAATTTAATAAATTTGTGCATTAGAAATGCAGATTAACCATTGCCTAAGCCCCTTAATTCATAGGTATAAGAGTAGTGGGTGGCAAAGGAGATAGAAAACCAAAGCACCTTAGGGCGACAAATCATCCCAAGGTCATGGTTAAACCTATAAAAACGGCTTAAAACTTAACGCATCGTTTAGCCCTGGATGTTTGATGGCAGGCAGATTGAAAATCCATTTTGTTTCTCGCTGTAGAAGCAATTTGTCTACATCACCCCCTCTCTCATTTAGGGGGATGTATTCCAAGGCAAAACAAAAATCTTTCTAGCATCAAATTGGTGGTAAAGCCCCATGTGGCAACAGATAGGACTCTCAAATTTCTATGCATTTACCAATCCAACATGATCCCTAATTCTATGGAAGAATGGCCTCTTGGTCTTTCCAACGTAGAACATACCACATTGGCATTCCATATAATACACGATGCCTAGCAATTGGCAAAGTGAGGTCTATACATTCTGCCATTGGGCAACAAAATTTCCTGCGCCTCCAAAATGTATTGACAGAAGTTACATTTGCCACATTTGTCAGTACCACAACCTTTGGGAAATCTTTTCTTCCTGGAATGTACATGGTGACTATGGACTAGTTTGTCTCATAAGGATTCAGATCTCCTAAATGTAATTTCTGGGTATTCTTTTATATGTTTGGCAACTTTTTCATCCGTCCTGAAAAGGTACCAGAACTTGCTTATTATTTTCCAAACCTTACTTTGCTGCCAGAATAATGTGTAATTAATCTTGCATTACTATCCTCTGTCCTCAATCTTGATCCATGTATTAGGGAGTTTCTATCTTGTCTGTTGGCCCGCTGGTAGGCTCTCTTCAATAGATTTTTACTGTACCCTCTCTTTTTGAGACGTTGTTGTAATGCTTTAGACTCCCTCACAAAATCTTCCTGTTTAGAGCAGTTGCGTTTTGGACTCAAATATTGAGTATATGGTATACTTGATACCAAGGGTACCGGGTGGGAACTATTCCTATTAAGAATAGTGTTACCTGATGATGGTTTTCTGTAGAGGGTGGAGCCCAAACTCCCATCCTCATTCTTGTAAATCTCAATATCCCAAAAATTTACAGTCTTCAAGGCTTCCAAGAAGCACATCAAACTTCAAAGACCCCAACCAAATAAAGAGAACACCAATAAATCTCTTCCACATGGATATATTGTTCAAATATTCCTACAAATCCTCTCTGGAGAATAAGTCACGCTCCCCCCCCCAGGTACAGGTTGGCATACGATGGGGCACAACGAGTCCCCATTGCAACCCCCTGCAGCTGGAGGTAGTGGGAGCGGCTGAACATAAAAACATTGTTCACTAGAATACATCGCAAGCATGCGAGAATGAATCGATTATAGGGACCTGCTTTTGTATCACGCTTCGACAAGAAGGTCTCTACAACCCGCACCCCTCAATCATGGGGAATTGAGTTGTAGAGAGCCTCCACATCGAGGGCTACCAACCAAGCTCCCTCTGGCATATCGATGCCATCCAAGGCTTGGATGAGGTCGCTAGTGTGCTGAATATGGGAGGTGAGCGCTTTAACATGTGGTCTCAAGTAATCGTCAATTAATTGGCTAGTGGGTTCAGTTAGACTTCCATTTCCCAATACTATTGGCCTCCCTGAAGGTTTTATTAGGCTTTTATGAATTTTTGGTAACTCGTAAAAAGTGGGCGTTTTGGGAGTTCTAACATCAAGAAATTCAAGTGTTTTTTTTTTTTTGTCAATAGTGCCTTTTGAAAAAGCCTCATTAATAAGGCCTCTAAATTTGTTAGTCATTCTTTCCAAATAGATCTCAGGTATAACCTTCTATACCATTCTTGGTTGTCCAGTTTGTCCAAAACCATTTGTTCATACTGGGCAACCTCCATTACGATGATGTTTCCACATTTTGTCTGAAGGCTTTATAACTAAATGGGAATGGTTTCTTAATTCATCCAAGGATGACTAGGGAAAGTTTGCCACAAAAAAAAAATATTTATATATCCTTGCCAGCACTGCAAAGATCTATTGCTGTAAAGCTATTTCTTTCATATAATTTATTCTACTGCTGCAGCTACTTGTTTTGAGTATTTGTCGTGGCCACATTCAGGGAATTTTATAAACTGTGTTTAAGACACGCAGTACAATTCCAACATGCCTCCACACGACAAATGTCGCTGCAGGTGAAAGAATCGTATATCTGTTGTAGGCGCAGAAGGCGCAGTGGGGCGCTCTGACCCCATTGCAACTGTGCTTCCTCTCGCAGCTGCCGTTGTCACATAGTCTTGTATCTGAGAGGGTGGAGTATGATGAAGTCAACAGAATCCTTAACAAATGGTGACAGAGGGGGTACCGTTGGCAAATATGTCAATCTGTTGCACTGCGTACAGGGGCAGGCACTCTGCTTATCTATCTACTGGTGCGTACACCAACTTGGAGCAGGTCTTAAAGCGGAGTTCCACCCAAAAATGGAACTTCAGCTTTAAGTGATGGTGACCCCCTGACATGCCACATTTGGCGTGTCATTTTTTTGGGGGGGAGCGGATACCCTCTTTTTAGAGGCACTTAGCTCCCACTTCCTCCCGGGGCTCCGCGGTGCCGGATGGAAGTTCACCTCTCCCCGCTCCCTCCCTGCAATCTTCTGGGACATGTCACTGGTCCCAGAAGATTGCCTAGCCATTCACAGCGTGCAGCTCGCGCATGCGCAGCTTCACAGCCGGGTGCCCACAGTTACAATGTCGGCACCTCAGAGAGGGGCGGGGCTTCATTCGCCCGCATCCGTGGATCGTGGGATAGGTGAGTTAATTTGAACAAAGAATCCCCCTAGGATTGGGACTTTAACAGACAACCAGATTCATTCAAGTAAAAAAATTTCTTTTTATTGATCTACTTTAAAAAAGACGTAAAGGCGTCTATAGTATACAGTGTATTTAAAAAAAACAAAGAAATCAGGAAATTCATTCCATACAGCGTAAAAACAGAATCAAGAGCAGAGAAAAAAACTATAAGATGACAATAGTTAATGTACTCTCATGGGGGTGGTGTGCCCCAATACCCGACGCGTTTCCGGTAGCTCTGGTACCTTCATCAGGGGTTCTGAGAGTTGTGAATATGGTATACATGTATGGATTCTCTGGGAATGCCCTTGTGTTCATATAGCACCCATGGCCCCTCAGATCAAATATTGTATTTTCATTCGTGCCAGATCGAATTTGTATAACAATAGTATATATGTAGAAAAAATCAAGTCAAGATAAGTAGTAAGCGGGCTACCGGAAACGAGTCGGGTATTGGGGCACACCACCCCCATGAGAGTAAATTAACTATTGTCATCTTATAGTTTTTTCTCTGCTCTTGATTCTGTTTCTACGCTGTATGGAAGGAAATTCCACATCCTTGCTGCTCTTACAGTAAAGAACCCTCTATGTAGTTTAAGGTTAAACCTCTTTTCTTCTAATTTTAATGAGTGGTCACGAGTCTTGTTAAACTCCCTTTCGCAAAAAAGTTTTATTGTGGGGTCACCAGTACGGTATTTGTAAATTGAAATCTTATCCCCTCTCAAGCATCTTTTCTCCAGAGAGAATAAGTTCAGTGCTCGCAACCTTTCTTCATAACTAATATCCTCCAAACCCTTTATTATCTTTGTTGCCCTTCTTTGTACTCGCTCCATTTCCAGTACATCCTTCCTGAGGACTGGTGCCCAGAACTGGACAGCATACTGGCCAGCATACTGGCCGGACCAGAGAATCATCGTTTTATCTCTGGAGTTAATCCCCTTTTTAATGCATGCCAATATTCTGTTTGCTTTGTTAGCAGCAGCTAGCATTGCACACCATTGCTGAGCCTATCCTCTACTAGGACCCCCAGGTCCTTTTCCATCCTAGATTCCCCCAGAGGTTCTCCCCCCAGTGTATAGATTGCATTCATATTTTTGCCACCCAAATGCATTATTTTACATTTTTCTACATTAAACCTCATTTGCCATGTAGTTAATTGCCCACCCCATTAATTTGTTCAGATCTTCTTGCAAGGTTTCCACATCCTGCGGAGAAGTTATTGCCCTGTTTAGCTTAGTATCGTCCGCAAATACAGAGATTGAACTGTTTCCCCCATCCTCCAGGTCGTTTATGAACAAATTAAACAGGATTGGTCCCAGCACAGAACCCTGTAGGACCCCACTACCCACTCCTGACCATTCCGAGTATTCCCCATTTATCACCACCCTCTGAACTCGCTCTTGTAGCCAGTTTTCAATCAATATACTCAACCTATGATCCGTGCCAACGGACGTTATTTTGTACAGTAAACGTTTATAGGCAACTGTGTCAAATGCTTTAGTAAAATCCAGATACACCACGTCTATGGGCCTTCCTTTATCTAGGTGGCAACTCCTCATAGAAGGTTAATGGATTGGTTCGGCAAAAACGATTCTTCATGAGTCCATGCTGATTACAGCTAATGACACCGTTTTCATTACTAAAATCTTGTATATAGCCCCTTAACCCCTCCAAAAGCTTGCATACTATTGATGTTAGGCTAACTGGTCTGTAATTCCCAGGGGTGTATTTTGGGCCCTTTTTAAATATTGGTGCTACATTGGCTTTTCTCCAATCCGCTGGAACCATTCCAGTCAGTAGACTGTCAGTAAAAATTAGGAACAATAGTCTGGCAATTACTTGACTGAGTTCTCTAAGTACTCGGGTGCAAGACATCCGGTCCTGGTTATACTTGCCTGTTCTGTGTAACGGTTTTGCACAGAGCAATCCTGATCTACCTCTTCTCGGGTCCACCTCCTGTAGTGCCCCTGTAGCAACCTGCTTGCCATGAGACACACAGAGCGAGACTGGGCCCCGCTCCCACTCCCTCGTCACTGGCTCTGATTGACAGCAGCTGTAGGCAATGGCATGGAGGTAAGGTATGTATTTAGGGGCGGCTGTGGGGGAAGCTGCATGTAAAAGGTTTTTTTTACCTTACTGCATATGATGCAGTAAGGTAAAAAAAAAAAAAACCTTCTGCCTTTAGAACTACTAAAAAAAACCCAAGTAACAAACATTTTGTAAACCTTGGAAAAGTGATCTAGGAACAACTTTTAAGCCTCACAGATCACTTTTTCCTGTGTTTAGATATTCCTGCTTTAGATCCAATTAAACCCCTTTAGTTGTGTTTGCTCCTGTTTAGAGTGTCTAGTTGGATCTCGGATGCACAGAATTCTTTTTCTCTAAATGCAGGTAAACTGACCATACCTATGGTAATAATGCAGAAAAATACTTAATACTCATCCAGTGTGAATGGCAACATTGAAAATGCATTACACACATTTATATGGCTTTAGAAACATCCTCTAAACGCATATAAACACAGGTTTGACAGTGCCAGTGTCAATGAGGCCTTAGCTGTAGGAGCCATAGTATTGCTGTCTCTGGTTTTTAGTATGTAATACTATGAATGTTATGCTGCAGACGTTAGTAAAATCTCAGAATGATCCAGTCATTGCACTTTTCAGTTTAGAAAAAAATCAAGAATTAAAAATAATTGCCCTGTAGCATGCTGTCCTTTTCCACTCTCTGTGTCATTATATCTAAGCTATTTAAATACATCAGTTATCTGTTCTTATGAAGCCCTGTGGCCTCTTCTATTGGAGTCACGCTTCATGCGTCTTCAATAGAGACAACCCAGGCCTATTATACTTGCTGTCTGCACGGTGGCCTGTATGTTCTGATTAAATTCTGTGTACCTCGATAAATACCTTACCTTATTATGTGCAGAGAAAATTGCTGTATGGGATTTTTAAATGAAATGAATTTTAAATGTAGAAAACATTCAGAAATCTAGAAAACATTGGGATGAATGAATTCATATTCATGATTAACTTGTGAGGCCGGCAGACCCAGAAAGAATACAGTGACGGCTCAGAAGGCTGTTTTTTTTTTTTTTTTTTTTTGTTTTGGTTTTGGTTTTTTTGTTTATATATATGTATGTGTGTGTGTGTGTGTGTGTGTGTGTGTATATATATATATATATATATATATATATATATTTTGTGTGTGTATATATATATACTTTTAATGAACACATGCTCGCCTGTCCCAGCGCTATGCTCTCCCGATCCCTTTTTTTCATCGGTCTTCGGTCCCCGACAGCAGAAACGTAACTAGAGGCACCTGGCTGTGACAGTTTGCCGCTTCACAGCCGGGTGCCCACTGCACATGTGCGAGCTGCACTCCGCAGTGTGACTGGTCCCATGGTCTTCTGGGATCTGTGACGTGTCACAGAAGACTTCAGGGAGGAGAACTATTGCTCCGATTGCCTAGGTGATCCAAGCAGGAGTGGGAGCGTGCACCTGTCAAAACCAGGTAAAAAAGTGCCATTTGTTAAAGAGCAGCCGGGGAAGAGGCCTTAAAGCGAAACTTCCGATTTTTGGCGAAGCTGCACTTTAAGGCTGATCAGACAGATTTCAAACACCATTTTTCTGCAGTTGTATTTTTAAAAAGCAAATCTACTTTTACATAAAACTATCATACTTGCACTCATCTGTATTGATATCAGCTTCTGTCATTCCTGTATATACATCATCAGTGAGAGTGGAAGAGGATGCTGCATGTGCTAACTCCAAATGTGCTGACAGAAAGAGAGCAGGGATCAGGTTTACATTAGT
This sequence comes from Aquarana catesbeiana, assembly GCF_042186555.1. NCBI lineage: Eukaryota > Metazoa > Chordata > Amphibia > Anura > Ranidae > Aquarana > Aquarana catesbeiana. The sequence goes on along the minus strand of NC_133334.1, from coordinate 229,393,913 downwards.
TTGTTACTGCATGTGTATTTCATCTCTGGTTGTTTGCCTGGGGTTTAGCTATAAAGGATACAGTAGTGTTTCATTAAACAGTTTTGAACTTGGCAAGGTTACAGTTTACCAGGATTATTTTTAATATTGGTCACTATATGCATCTCTGAAGTTTTCGGCTTGGACAAGCCTTTCCGTGATCAATTATTTTCTACTATGAAATATATCATTTCTGGAGCTGGTCAAGTCTATTCTACCTGTTTAATTGAACATGTTTTTCAGCTTTCAAAATAGAATAAAACAATCACTCTCTGGCCAGGAAACATAACCAGGATAATGACCACTTTTTTTTCTGTTGTAGCTAAACAATAGAGCATTGTCACTGACTATCCCAAGCCTGATGACTGAACTGTAAAGCTGGCTATAGACAGTTTGAATCTGGACCCCTTCAGCAGGGACCACCTGAGATTCACACCTTGCATGGGCATCAATCAATCAACTTGGGTACAACCAGCATGTCAGATTTTAAGATGCGATTATTGCCAACGGCTGTAGCCACTAGCAATAATCACTGTGTTTTCCTGGCAGGGGGAGCCATCCCTGAACACAATAGCTTTAAGGCAGGGATTCCCCCATTAACACTGACTGTGTTGATGGAGAAATTAAGCAATTTTCTTTCCTGCAACCCGTGGTTTGTCTGATATATAAAGTGCACATATTTCTTTCTCGAACATCACGGGACACAGGGCCTCAGTAATTACTGATGGGTTATATAGGGTATCACTGGTGATTGGACACTGGCACACCCTAACTAGGAAGTTCAACCCCCTATATAATCCCTCCCCCTTGCAGGGATACCTCAGTTTTTACGCCAGTGTCTTAGGTGATGGACGTGTAAAGATTGTGCTGAGCTCCAAAGTGATTATCCTATATCCTATACTGGGACAGGCCAGGCGAACCGGATCCATTCCAAAGTGTCTTTTCTAGGCCGAATTGGATGGTACCCGGGCCTCGTGTTCGAAGAAACTAGGTTCTACCTGTAACGCTTCTCTTTTTAGAGAGCTGGACCCCGTATATTAGAAAATGGTTTTTCTAGCCTAATTTCTAGCCGGGTGCTTTACAGGGCCAAAACTGTGGATCCCCCTATTCGTAGGGGGCCCCAGTCTCTGATGGTTTTTTCAAACGGAGCCCACCGTGAGAGGCGAAGATTGGGTCTCTATAACAGAACCTTGCGGCTGGATAAGGTAAGGGAGATTCCACAGAATTTTTTAATTCTAGTAGGTTTCTCCTTATAGGTAAATGCATGCTATGCCTATTGTGACCACCGGGAGCTGCCAAGAGCACATACCTTCTCATGCTGATGTCTGTCTCAAGTGTTTGACGCTGTACAAGCTCCTCCGACCGGCTCCAGATAGGATGGGATGGGGGGCTCTCCTCAGGGATATCTCCCCCCAGACTAGGGGGAAGCCGCAGGTGATCTGTAAGGCGGTTAGACACCGCATTTTCACCGCCGTCGCCGCCGCCATTACACAGGCAGGCCCATCATTACCAGCCTCTATCCCTCCTCCCCCTCCCCCAGCCTCCTCCATGTTTGGTTTAGAAGGGTCGGCTAGCGCGGGAAGCGCTCGTTTTTTCAAAAAACGAAGGGGGGGCGGGGTGTCAGCACAGCGTGCTCAAACGCCCACAGGACCGGCTGCAGGCTATTAAAGGCACTAATTACAGGTGCACTAAGCCTTCTGGAGGGACACAGAGCTGACGGTCGCATGTAAGGTGGGACACAGGCATTCTCCTAGGCAGCATTTACTAAAGTAACACCAGACTGAGCATTGGGTAGCAAGGCTTTTAGCCAGACTACACCGCTCAGCAGTCAGTGTTCATTTCTAATACCTCCACCTTGTTGCATTGCACTATGGGTAGAAGAGGTTCAGGCACCCCAAGAACCAGAGACTCTAGGGGATCTCGTTCAGGTTCTGAGGGCCCCCTGTCTGCAGCATCCTCCCCCCCTGAGGGGCCAGGGAGAGCCGTCGGGGTCAGGGGCTATACCTGCTTCTGGCACTTCAGCCCCTGTGTACATTACACAGGAGGTTTTTTCCTCAGCCATTAATGGCTTAGAGGAAAAATTAATGGCCGTGATTGCGTCTTCACTCGGTGGAAGAAAACACAATAGGCCTTCCTCTGTTCCCCAAGACCCTCAGGAAGAGGAGCTCTGGGATAAAGGAGAGGAATCCCTTTCAGAGGATCGGGATGGGACGGATGATTCCTCTTTGGAGAAATCAGGTGGAGAGGGACCCTCTGCGACTTCCCAAGAGGAGAAAGTCTTAGTGCAGATCCTTACTGGATTGGTTCGCTCCACATTTAAGTTGCCCATATCTGAATTAGTTAAAAAACCCTCTTCTTCTTTAGGGTCACTGAAACCTCCTCATACAGCACAGGCTTTTCCTGTTCATAATTTACTTGAAAAGCTCCTTTATGCTGAGTGGGATCACCCAGATAAACGTTTTTTTCCGCCGAAAAAATTTCAACACTTTATCCTATGGAAGAAAAGTTTATGAAAATGTGGGGAGTACCGGCCATTGATGCCGCCATTTCCTCCGTAAATAATAGTCTGACTTGTCCTGTAAACAATGCTCAGATGCTCAGGGATCCTGTAGATAAAAAGATGGAATCCCTATTGAAGGATGTTTTCTCCTTAGCAGGCTCAGTGGCTCAACCTGCAGTAGCAGCGATTGGAGTCTGTCAATACCTAAGAGACCATGTTAAGCAGGTCATCAAGGTTTTACCTGAACAGCAGGCCCAGGGGTTGGCTAACCTTCCAGCGGCCTTATGCTTTGTTGTTGACGCCATCATAGACTCTATCGTGCAAACCTCCCGTCTTTCACTGGGGTTGGTGCATATACGTAGAATCCTATGGTTGAAAAATTGGTCAGCCGAAGCACCATGTAAGAAGCTCCTGGCTGGGTTTCCATTTCGTGGTGAAAGGTTGTTTGGAGAAGACTTGGATAACTATATCAAGAGAATCTCTTGTGGGAAAAGCACTCTCTTACCTGTTAAGAAGAAGAGTAAGCGTCCTTCTTTCAAACGGACTCTTTCCCCAGCGCCGGGGGCTTCAGCCTCCAGGCAGTCTCGACGGCCTCCTCCATCTGGGTCCAGAGACAAGAGTCAACCCCAGGGACAAAAGAAGTCCTGGGGGAAGAAGCCTACTAGGCAAAACACTAAGACCTCTGCATGAGGGGGCGCCCCCCGCTCACTCGAGTGGGGGGAAGACTGCGACAGTTCTCAGGGCTCTGGCAGGAGGATTTCCAGGACAAATGGAGAAAATTGAGTACTGTCCGTGATACTTTTTTTATTTGCACTAACATACAATTTTTCAGGACAAGCTTTCGGGGTATGTCCCCTTCTTCAAGGTCCAAGCAGTACTGAAGAAGTTTCAGTACTGCCTGGACCTTGAAGAAGGGGACATACCCCGAAAGCTTGTCCTGAAAAATTGTATGTTAGTGCAAATAAAAAAAGTATCACGGACAGTACTCAATTTTCTCTGTCACAATTGCACTAATACGGCTACAACAAATCAGGACAAATGGGTAATCTCCACGGTAACCTTAGGGTACAAGCTGGAGTTTCAGGAATTTCCTTCTCCTCGTTTCCTCAGGTCAAGTGTCCACAGGAATCCAGAGAAAAAGCAGTCGCTTTTTCTAGCGTTAGAGCAACTTTTGTCGTAGGAGGTCATTGTGGTAGTTCCCGCGAAGGACCAAGGATTGGGCTTCTATTCCAACCTTTTTACGGTCCAAAAACCAAATGGGGATGTCAGACCCATTCTGGATTTAAGGGATCTAAACCGATTCCTAAAGATTCAATCCTTCCGCATGGAATCAATTCGGACAGTAGTTTCCACCCTGCAGGGAGGAGAATTTCAGGCATCGATAGACATCAGAGATGCATATCTGCATGTGCCTATTTTTCCCGCTCATCAGAAGTTTCTGCGCTTCGAGATAGGAGGGCGCCATTTCCAGCTTGTGGCACTGCCTTATGGGATAGCTACTGCACCTCGAGTGTTCACAAAGGTCTTGGCTCCTCCTCTGGCCAGATTTAGGGCTCAGGGTATAGCTGTCATAGCATACCTAGACGACCTGCTCTTGATAGACTGGTCGGTAGCCTCCTTGAACGGAAACTTATGGACCACAGTCAGGTATCTGGAGCACCTGGGTTGGATCCTCAACCTAGAAAAATCTTTCCTAAAACCAGTAAGAAGACTGGAGTATTTAGGTCTGATCATAGATACAAGCCAGGAGAAAATATTTCTACCTCAGGCAAAGATCACTGCTTTAAGAGAGCTGATTCTGGCAGTCAGGACCAAGAAGGGTCCTTCTGTCCGCCTTTGTATGAGGCTACTAGGGAAGATGGTGTCTTCATTCAAAGCAGTTCCCTATGCTCAGTTTCATTCAAGAATGCTGCAACACAGTATTCTGTCAGCCTGGAACAAGAAGGTTCAGGCATTGGACTTTCCGATGCACCTGTCTCATGCGGTGCGTCACAGCCTCAATTGGTGGCTAATACCCGAACACCTGCAGAAGGGGAAATCCTTTCTACCGGTTACCTGGACGGTGATAACAACAGATGCCAGTCTGTCGGGTTGGGGAGCAGTTCTGGAACAGTCTGTGGTCCAAGGGGTATGGTCCAAGACCGAGAGGACCTTACCCATCAACATTCTGGATATCCTTGCGGTATACCTAGCCCTAAAGGCCTGGACTATCAGGCTACTGGGTTGCCCGGTCAGGATCCAGTCCGACAATGCCACAGCAGTGGCTTATGTCAATCATCAGGGAGGCACCCAGAGCCGAGCTGCTCAAAGAGAGGTGAACCAGATCTTAGTCTGAGCAGAGAAGCATGTGCCGTGCATATCGGCAGTTTTTATTCCGGGGATAGAGAACTGGCAGGCGGACTATTTAAGTCGCCAGCAGTTACTCCCAGGGGAATGGTCTCTGCATCCCGATGTCTTTTGGGCCATATGCCAAAGATGGGGGGTTCCAGATGTAGATCTCTTTGCATCCCGATTCAACAAAAAGATAGACAGATTTGTGGCAAGGACAAAAGATCCTCTTGCACACGGGACGGATGCGTTGGTGATTCCGTGGCATCGGTTCTCACTAATTTATGCATTCCCGCCTATTCTGCTACTGCCACGACTCCTTCGCAGGATCAGGCAGGAAAGGAAGTCAGTACTTCTGGTGGCCCCCGCTTGGCCCAGAAGGACGTGGTATGCGGAAATAGTAAGGATGACGGTGGGTTCCCTGTGGACACTACCGGTACGCCTAGACCTGTTATCTCAGGGTCCAGTGTTCCATCCTGCTTTACAAACGCTAAATTTGACGGTTTGGCTATTGAGACCCACGTTCTGAAGAGTCGTGGGCTTTCAGGTCCTGTGATATCTACCTTGATCAATGCAAGGAAGCCAGCTTCCAGATTGATTTATCATAGAGTCTGGAAAGCTTATATATCCTGGTGTGAATCCAGGGGTTGGCATCCCAGAAAATATGTGATTGGTAGAATTCTTGATTTTCTACAATTGGGATTAGAGAGGAAGCTGGCCTTGAATACCATCAAGGACCAGGTCTCGACCCTATCAGTATTATTTCAACGGCCACTTGCTTCGCATTATTTGGTCCGAAACTTTATGCAGGGGGTGACGCATCTTAATCCTCCGGTTAAGGCGCCCCTAAACCCCTGGGACTTGAATTTGGTTCTGTCTGTGTTACAGAAACAGCCTTTTGAACCAATACGTCAGATTCCTTTGGTCTTGCTGACAAGGAAGTTAATTTTTCTGGTAGCCATCTCTTCTGCTAGAAGAGTATCAGAATTAGCAGCTGTTTCCTGTAAAGAGCCTTATTTGATTGTTCACAGGGATAGAGTGGTACTGCGCCCTCATCCTAGTTTTTTACTGAAGGTGGTTTCACATTTTCATCTAAACCAAGACATTGTTCTACCTTCCTTTTTTGCAGATCCCTGTTCTCCGGAAGAAAGGTCACTACATTCGTTGGATGTAGTAAGAGCAGTTAAGGCCTATCTGGAAGTGACTGCTCAGATTTGCAAGACGGATGTTTTGTTTGTGCTGCCAGAAGGTCCCAGTAGAGGACAAGCAGCATCAAAAGCTACCATTTCTAAATGGATTCGACAATTGATCATTCAAGCTTACGGTTTGAAAGGAGGATTCCTCCGTTTCAGATCAGGGCACATTACACAAGGGCTATTGGTGCTTCTTGGGCAGTGCATCACCGGGCCTCTATGGCTCAAATCTGCAAGGCTGCAACCTGGTCTTCAGTCCATACATTCACCAGATTCTATCAGGTGGATGTGAGAAGGCATGAGGATATCGCCTTTGGGCATAGTGTGCTGCAGGCAGCGGTACAGGGTCCTCAGGTCTGATTGCACACTACTTGGTTGTGGTTCCCCCCCCCCTCAGATAGCATTGCTCTGGGACATCCCATCAGTAATTACTGAGGCTCTGTGTCCCGTGATGTTCGAGAAAGAAAATAGGATTTTTTTAAAACAGCTTACCTGTAAAATCCTTTTCTTTCGATGGACATCACGGGACACAGAGGTCCCGCCCCTCTTCTAATACACTATATTGCTTGGCTACAAAACTGAGGTATCCCTGCAAGGGGGAGGGATTATATAGGGGGTTGAACTTCCTGGTTAGGGTGTGCCAGTGTCCAAACACCAGTGATACCTATATAACCCATCAGTAATTACTGAGGCTCTGTCTCTCGTGATGTCCATCGAAAGAAAAGGATTTTACAGGTAAGCTGTTTTAAAAAATCCTATTTTCGATATTCAGACGTTCATGAATATACCTGAGGGCTGCAATAGCCTCTAGGCCTTGCTGAAATAATGAACTATTCTGACAGGAAAAACAGAGATTTGTGGTAGTCTCCCATATCCCACGCATTCCTGTTGGCCCATCCCTATGATGAGCTGCCTTAGTGGCCAGTAGGAATGTGAAGGAGGAGAAGGGGCATGCAGCACGCAACCTTCAACACTACCAGAAGTGCTGGTCCAGTATACAGCATGGTAAGGCTTGCAGGTTGCTGCAGGTTTATATTCCAGTGAGTTCAGTCCAGCCAGGAAATCCTGTTTTAGGGCTTGTTATTTTATTTTAGACCAAAGTAGAAGTTCCACAAAAACAAATGGTTGTCTTCACGCAGGTTTTTACCATCACTTCTGAACACAAAAAAAAAATGACCTGAAGCCTCTTGGAATTCTTTGTGCAGTCCCGCTGCTCAGGCCTCAATCTGAAACGTTTACCCCCCCCAAACCCTTACACAGCATCATTGTGCTCATGTGCAACCTCCGCACCTTTCTTTCACTCTCGCAGGTCTCTCTTTCTTTTGCAGTTCCTTGCAGCTCTGGCCCATGCCCTGGCTTCTGGGCAGGGATCTTCCTGTCTTCTGGGTAGAGCCCTGAACTGCAAACAGCCCCTTGAATTTAAGAACTGTATACAGCCTGCTGATCTCTTGTATGACCTTGACACAGGGTTAGAGGCTTCCCTCCCAAGACACTTTGAAGTCTCTGGACTCCAGGCCCCAATCTGGGAATTACAAAACCTTGAGATAACCGAAAAACCCAATTTTCTCTGTTCATAACAGCCATTCTGGAGCCCCTCAATCTGTCTCCTTGAGAAGCCTTTGTGCCCTTTACCTCTTTTTACACAGTGGCAGGGCATAGCACTGTCACAATACTATATACATTACAGTGTACACTCACTGGACACTTTATTAGGTGCTAGTACCGGGTTGGACTCCGTTTTGCATTCAGAACTGCTTTCATTCTTCATGGCATAGATTCAACAAGACGGTGGAAACATTCCATTGAGATTTTGCTCCATAGTGACATGATAACATCACACAGTTGCTGCAGATTTGTCTGCTGCACATCCGTGATTTGAATCTTCCGCCACATCCCAAAGGTTCTCTATTGGATGAGATGTGGTGAGTGTGAAGCTCTATTGGATGAGATCTGGTGAGTGTGGAGCTCTATTGGATGAGATCTGGTGAGTATGGAGACCATTGGAGTACAGTGACCTCATTGTCCGGTGGTGAGATGATTGGAGCTTTGTGACATGGTGCATTATCCTGCTGGAAGGAGCCATCAGAAGATGGGGACACTGTAGTCATAAAGGGATGGACATGGTCAGCAACAATACTCAGGTAGGCCGTGGTGTTTAAACGATGCTAAAATTGGTACTAAGGGGCCCAAAGTGTGCCAAGAAAATATACCCCACACCATTACACCACCACCATCCACCAGCCTAAGGCAGGATGGATCCATGCTTTCATGTTGTTTACACCTAATTCTGACCCCACCATCTGAATTTCACAGCTGAAATCGAGACTCATCAGACCAGGCAACGTTTTTCCAATCTTCTATTGTCCAGTTTTGGTGAGCCTGTGCAAATTGTAGCCTCAGTTTCCTGTTTTCCTGCTCTTAGCTGACAGGAGTGGCACCCAATGTGGTCTTCTGCTGCTGTAGCCCATCTGCTTCAAGGTTCGATGTTTTGTGCATTCAGAGATGGAATTCTGCATACCTTTGGTGTAAAGGGTGGTTATTTGAGTTACTGTTGCCTTTCTATCATCTGCCCATTTTCCTCTGACCTCTGACATTAACAAGGCATTTTCCTCCACACAACTACCGCTCACTGGATATTTTCTCTTTTTCAGACCATTTTCTGTAAACCCGAGAGATGGTTGTGCGTGAAAATCCCAGTAGATCAGCAGTTTTTGTAATACTCAGACCAGCCCGTCTGGCGCCAACAACCGTGCCACGTTCAAAGTCACTTAAATCCCCTTTCTTCCTCAATCTGATGCTTGGTTTGAACTTCAAGTCATTTTCACCACGTCTAGATGCCTAAATGCATTGAGTTGCTGCCATGTGATTGGCTGATTAGCAATTTGTGTTACCAAGCAATTGAAAAGGTGTACCTAATAAAGTGGCCGGTGAGTGTATGTGGGGGCCAAGTAATGACAGGTCCTGTTTCATACAGTGTGTGCTGGGGGAGGACCTGTCATTTAGGGTGTATTGATTTCAAATGGTGGCCCTGGATATAACAGTCGATCTGGTTAAAACTGACCATTTTATTTGGGCTTTTTGGGTGTCTCCGGCTCTGCTCTGCTCCCTCCACACACCACAAATCCATTTGTCACCACTGTGCGGAATTAGCAGGAAAAATCTCCCCGTCATGATGTTATTGTATTATCCCTCATTTCTGCGGAGAGGCTGCAGGTCGATGGTGGCCATTTGTTTTCATTATAGGCTGGGAAAGCTATTGCAGCACATTAACGCATGATTCATGGGGGCCGCATGTGAGTTTGTCATCGCAGAATAAGCTTCACATCTGAATCGTGGCGCATTACGCAGGATAAGTCACGCTGACCTTTTCCCGTGCGTCATGCAGAAGAGGCTCTGCTAATAGATCCCCTTGTCTGTTACAAAATAAAACCACTGGCTTGTATAATAAGGAGTGTTAGGGATTTTACTAAATACCATTCTAAACTTCCTCCAATGTCTGTCTACCCTCCAGCAGAGGTGTATATTTCCATTGACACGGGATACAACACAAATCCTGAACACAGAAAAAAACTGCAAAATAAAGGCATTTTATTAAAGGGTACGCTCACCTTTTTCAGGGAAAATGAATTAACTCCAAATATCCTGGCCACCTCTCTGGACCCTGCTGCTCATAGCGGCTCTGATGTCCCATGCTCAGGGCTTTTTTTCTCGGAGAATAGGTGCAGGAACTCAACCATGCCCCCCACCTTCTCCGCAGCAAATAGGTGTGGGAGGGTCTTAAAGGGATAATAAATACTAGTAGTGTGCTACATACAGAGTGCAGGGTTCAGGAGGGTGCTACATACAGAGCGAAGGGCTCAGGAGGGTGCTACATACAATGTGCAGAGTTCAGGAGTGCATTTGTACAGAGTGCAGGGTTCAGGAGGGTGCTACATACAGAGTGCAGGGTTCAGGGGGGGCTACATACAGAGTGCAAGGTTAAGGGGGGTGCTATATACAGAGTGCAGGGTTCAGGGGGGTGCTACATACAGAGTGTAGGGTTTAGTGGGGTACTACATACAGAGTGCAGGGTTCAAGGGGGGTGATACGTACAGAGTGCAGGGTTCAGGAGGGTGCTGCATACAGAGTACAGGGTTCAGGAGGATGCTGCGTACAGAGTACAAGGTTCAGGAGGATGCTGCGTACAGCATGCAGGGTTCAGGAGGGTGCTACGCACAGCGTGCTGGGTTCAGGGGGGTGCTACGTACAGCGTGCAGGGTTCAGGAGGGTGCTACGTACAGCGTGCAGGGTGCAGGAGGGTGCTATGTACAGCTTGCAGGATTCAGGAGGGTGCTACATACAGTGTGCAGAGTTCAGGAATTTGCTTTGTACACAGTGCAGGGTTCAGGAGGGTGCTATGTACAGAGTGCAGGGTTCAGGTGGGTGCTACATGCAGTGTGCAGAGTTCAGGAGTGTGCTTTGTACAGAGTGCAGGGTTCGGGAGGGTGCTACCAGTGAAGTGCAGGAGGGTGCTACGTACAGTATGCAGGGTTCAGGAGGGTGCTACATACAGAGTGCTGGGTTCAGGGGGGGGGTTGATACGTACAGTGTGCAGGGTTCAGGAGGATGCTACATACAGAGTACAGGGTTCAGGAGGATGCTGCGTACAGCGTGCAGGGTTCAGGAGGGTGCTACATACAGCGTGCAGGGTTCAGGAGAGTGCTACGTATAGCATGCAGGGTTCAGGAGGGTGCTACGTACAGCGTGCAGGGTGCAGGAGGGTGATACGTACAGCATGCTAGGTTCAGGAGGGTGCTACATACAGTGTGCAGAGTTCAGGAGTGCACTTTGTACACAGTGCAGGGTTCAGGAGCATGCTATGTACAGAGTGCAGGGTTCAGGTGGGTGCTACATACAGTGTGCAGAGTCCAGGAGTGTGCTTTGTACAGAGTGCAGGGTTCAGGAGGGTGCTACCAGTAAAGTGCAGGAGGGAGCTACGTACAGTATGCAGGGTTCAGGAGGGTGCTACGTAAAGAGTGTAGGGTTCAGGAGGGTGCTACATACAGAGTGCAGGGTTCAGGAGGGTGCTACGTACAGTATGCAGGGTTCAGGAGGGTGTTACGTAAAGAGTGTAAGGTTCAGGAGGGTGCTACATACAGTGTGCAGAGTTCAGGAGTGCACTTTGTACACAGTGCAGGGTTTAGGAGGGTGCTATGTACAGAGTGCAGGGTTCAGGAGGGTGCTAATACAGAGTGCAGGGTTCAGGAGGGTGCTACGTACAGAGTTCCTTCCGCACACCCTTGATAGGATTGTCTTCCCCCGGCTAGAACAAGTCCCCCCAATCACCCCACCCCCCTTCCTGTACAAATGCCAGCATTAATGCTTTTTTTTTCCTGAACCTCAAATCTCTTCTCCCATCTCCCAACACAGACTTCAGATACAGTGCGGCTCAATGCAACAGGGGGGATGTTCTTCCTCCCAGGCTACTCCTCATGATCTGTCATAAGAAATGTCAGAGCCGAGGAGGAGCCTAGCGGAAGCTTCCCCGCCTCTTATGTGACAGGGCAGGCAGCGGTGAGAAAAGCTGGGGGTGCCGACAATCGTAGCGAGGCAACGCCTGGATGCCCAGGATTAGTAGTGATGCCATTGGCGCCTCCCTGTACATAACATCAGCTGCCCCCGGGGAGGATTTGTTGCAGCAGCTGGGACAGGAGCGCTGTCACTTCTAAATACAGTCGGTATTCTTTAGAGGTGACAGTAGTGATTGGAATGCACAGGGCAGTGCTAGAGGTGCGGGAACAGTGTTCCGCCATGTTCCAGGTGAAAAAAAACCTGCCCATGGTACACCATGCATGGCAATATACAACCCCTGGATTGACTATCCATCATAATGCTTGCAATGGCAGGGAGTCACTGGTCAGCATGACCACACTGACCAATGAGAAGCACTTATTTCTTTTGGAGCACCTTATTGGAAGAAGTGCTTCTCATGTAGATGTGATGCACATTCCTGCATGTAGATCATTCTAAAATGCTTATTGCAGGTGTACAGTCATAGATTATTGCCACCAAATGTACTCAGTTTATTGTTCTAAATGTAAAAAGTATACATGAGTGTCTAAAATATGCATACATACAGTGCCTTGAAAAAGTATTCATACCCTTTGAAATTTTCCACATTGTGTCATTTTACAACCAAAAACGTAAATGTATTTTATTGAGATTTTATATGATAGACCAACACAAAGTGGCACATAATTGTGAAGTGGAAGGAAAATAATAAATGGTTTTCAACATTTTTTACAAATATGTGAAAAGTGTGGCGTGCATTTGTATTCAGCCCCCCTGAGTCAATACTATGTAGAACCATCTTTCGCTGCAATTACAGCAGCAAGTCTTTTTGGGGATGTCTCTACCAGCTTTACACATCTAGAGTGATATTTTTGCCCATTCTTCTTTGCAAAATAGCTCAAACTTTGTCAGATTGGATGGCGAGAGTATGTGAACAGCAATTTTCAAGTCTTACCACAGATTCTTAGTTGGATTTAGGTCTGGACTTTGGGCCATTCTAACACATGAATATGCTTTGCTCTAAACCATTCCATTGTAGCTCTGACTGTATGTTTAGGGTTGTTGTCCTACTGGAAGGTGAACTTCCGCCCCAGTGTCAAGTCTTTTGGAGACTCTTAACAGGTTTTCTTCTAAGATTGCCCTGTATTTGGCTCCATCCATCTTCCCATTTACTCTGACCAGCTTCCCTGTCCCTGCTGAAAAAAAGCATCCCCACAACATGATGCTGCCACCACCATGTTTCACAGTGGGGATGGTGTGTTCAGGGTAATGTGCAGTGTTGGTTTTCCACCACACATAGCGTTTTGTTTTTAGGCCAAAAAGTTCAGTTTTGATTTCATCTGACCAGAGCACCTTCTTCCACATGTTTGCTGTGTCCCCCACATGGCTTCTTGCAAACTGCAAACAGGACTTCTTATGGCTTTCTTTTAACAATGGTTTTCTTCTTGCCAGTCTTCCATAAAGGTCAGATTTGTGGAGCGCACGACTAATAGTTGTCCTGTGGATAGATTCTAGCACCTGAGCTGTGGATCTCTGCAGCTTCTCCAGAGTTTCCATGGGCCTCTTGGCTGCTTCTCTGATAAATTTTCTCCTTGCCTTGCCTGTCAGATTAGTGGACGGCCATGTCTTGGTAGGTCTGCAGATGTGCCATACTCTTTCCATTTTCTGATGATGGATTGAACAGTGCTCCGTAAGATGTTCAAAGCTTGAGATATTTTTTTTATAACCTAACTCTGCTTTAAACTTCTCCACAACTTTATTCCTGACATGACTGGTGTGTTCCTTGGTTTTTATGACACTGTTTATTCACTAAGGTTCAAGCAAACTTCCAAGGGCTTCACAGAACAGCTGTATTTTATACTGAGATTAATTTACTAATTAGGGTGACTTCTGAAGGCAATTGGTTCCACTAGATTTTAGTTAGGGGTATCAGAGTAAAGGGGGCTGAATACAAATGCACGCCATGCTTTTCAGATATTTTATTTGTAAAAAATGTTGATAACCATTTATCATTTTCCTTTCACTTCACAATTATGTGCCACTTTGTGTTGGTCTATCACATAAAATACCGAAAAAATGCATTTACGTTTTTGGTTGTAACATGAGAAAATGAGGAAAATTTCAAGGGGTGTGAATACTTTTTCATGGCACTGTAAAGCCATAAACTTTACCAAGTTGCCTATAAAGATTAAAGAGCAGGTCCACTGTAAACATAAAAACACCAGGCAACTACATAAAACCCATTTGTTCAGGTACACTTTAGTCATAAGATCATTTTGGATTCCATCTAGCATTGTTATCAGTATATCTGCTTTTACATGGATTTGCCGCATGTCTGCTAAAATTAGAAATCAGGCCTGCAGTGAGGATGACTGTTGAGTTGAAGGGGAAAGTACTTAGGTTTTCCTATCGAATGAGACAAGGTTGACCATGTTTATAAGTGGTCTAAACCACACGCACTACATGATGCTGAGTTGCCTACAAAAGTACAGATTTTTAAAGTGTTGTCATCCCCTTTGTCATGTATGACAGATAAAGCTGTTCTTCGAAATCTTTGCCAGGATTCTGACTGAGTGGTTTCTGTACTTTCTGATCAATTGACACAGAAAAATGTTCTGATCAGTAGTCAAAAGCTCTGATATGCTCACTTGTTCTGGGTCAGGGAATCAAGTAATCAGAACTTCATGACAACAAGTGACCTGGGCTCAGAGGAAGTGGGTAAATGATTCCGGTGCCTAGGTGGGCCACACACCCTCTCAAACCCTGTTGTGCCAGGTAATTCCTTCAGCTCACAACGCTGAATGCAGTGGCAGCAGACCAAAGCAATAGTAAGTATATATTCCCGGGGATAGGGGGGTTTAACGTAAACCTGTTTCTTTTTTAAAAGAGGATGCAAAGATTACCAAATGTGTATAATGTGATTGAGTCTTTCACAAACTCTTTGTCTCTTATCAGGATCTTTGGAGGATCCGGAGTCCGTGTGGAATCTGTGAAGGGTTTGACGTCTCTATTATGGATGCAATGATCAAGGTTTCAGTATAGCTTTTACTTTCTCTGTTTGTAATCGTTAGATCTTACATCTAATGGTGGGGTGTAGGTTAATGCACTTTGATAAATGTCCACTCACCTTTAGCCTTCATGCTGTGCAGCACATCCAGATGAATCCCAGATTTCAGTAAGGCCTCATTCAGACAGGTGCTGACACCTGTAGTCTATGAATGAGCACCCTGTTTATGTGGCTTTAGCTGCAAGGTGCTGCATGCAGGCAGCCAATTTATGTCTATTGGGAAGCACTACAGCACCGACTCAGCCACTCGTCCTAATCTGACAGCTGTCGGTGCAGGTGAGCAGCCGTGAATGCAGGCAGTCTGTGTTCAGGGCCTCTTGCCTGCACGCCTGTCAAATTGGTCTGAGTATCAACAAGGTGCTCATTTACAGACTATAGATGTCAGTGCCCATCTAAATGAGCCTTAATACCATTCATTGTGAGCCATTCCATTTGATTTTTCTTATGGTTAAATTGCCGACAACGTGCATGTTTTTGAGGACAAAGAAAAATCAACTCTTGTGTTGCTGCTCATACCTGGTTAATCCAGTATTAAAAGCTCTGTTGCTATCATTTCAATTTAGCCCCTGCCTTCAAGGATCTTTCTAGAGGCTTGCTCAAAAGGAGGAAGGGAGAACAGAGGGGCTGCAGTATTTTCCACTGATGTTAAAAGAAGGCCCTGCCTTAGCTTTGAGACTAAACAAATCTAAATGAATACCTTGGATGCTTTATCTGTATATACCTCTGTATATGCAGAGAGCCCTTTGTCTGCAATTGTCTTTATCTGCTAGTAGACAGGAAATTTGAACTGGCGGAATCACTGATGTTTCTGAAACTGCTCTCAGAATACAGTAGGAACATGGAAAATGATGAAAGATTATATTTTCAAATATTCTTGGTTACCTTGAATATAAAAAGCTAAGCTCGGTTTGAAACCCAATGTATTCATTAAAAGATATCTAAACCTAAGAATAAAAAATGTAATCTATTACGGCTTATCAGTCTTTAGATGCATTGGCTGCATTCGCTTTCACTTTCAGAAAGTACAAAAAAAATACCTGTTGATCTTGCCAGAAATGTATCACTGTGAGCTGAACTGAAAGTACAATATTATCTGTAAACTACCAACCCCCCCCCCCCCCCCCCCAATCCCCCATGTGATGGAGCTAAAGAGAGGAAGACATATTTAAAGTGCAGGCTTGGTGACAACTATGACTTTTCCATACATACAGTACAGTGATTGAGCATCGTCCGTCTAGGAAAGGAAGTGTGTTACAGGCAGGATCACCAGGTGAAAAAAAAAGATAACTAATGCAGCTACTGCATCTAAGGATTGGTAATCTGTGATACATGACATTCTATTTTGGTTTAGATACACATTAAGAGTTACTTGCACATACATGATTTAAATGGCAGTTGTGTTATAAGAACTACTGAAGCCCTTTCTGTATATGCAGGTCTGAATTATATGAATGAGTCTGCAGGTACCTTTAAAACTGCACAAAATCATCGTGGAAGGTGCAAAAAATGCCTGCTGAGATACTGAAACTGGTTTATGGATAGCAGATCAGTAGGGGTGTTCAGCTAACAAATTAATTTCATATTGTGTTCTTCAGATGTGCCCAGTCCTGTACCTCTTTGATTTCTTTTATATTCCCGTTGACTGAGCATGTATAGTTCTCTGGATATGGCTGCTCACCTCATATATCCTGCTGGGCTGAAAGGAGAGCTCTCAAAACTCCAAATGTAAAACAAGAAGACTAAATTGATGTTTCGTTTTTTGTTACACCACCCCATTTTCAGTGGAGTAGCAAATTATAGTCTTTGCAATTGCACCCTATCTGTGACGTAATTACCGTACATAATTTATTTTTATCCTGGCCAGAGTCCTAAACAGAAGTGACTTTTGAAATGATTTCCACTGAACTCAATGTGAACCTGGTAATGCCGTCAGATATACAATATGATGAAATTCTGCTCTCAGTATGTGTGTAAGGCTCTTTAACCACTTCCGGAAGGATTTGCCTCTTTAATGACCAGGCTATTTTTTGCGATATGACACTGCGTCACTTTAACTGACAATTGTGCGATGCTGTACCCAAAAAAAAATGACATCCTTTTTTCCCACAAATTGAGCTTTCTTTTGGTTGTATTTGATCACCTCTGCGGTTTGCTATAATACATATCCAAAAAATATATATTAAAAAAAATGTATTTGTGAATTTAGGCCGATATGTATTCTTCTACATATTTTTGGTTTAAAAAAAAATTGCAATAGGCCTATATTGATTGGTTTGCGCAAATGTTATCACATCAAACTATGGGATAGATTTAGGGACTTTTATTTATTTTTATTGTTTTTACTAGTAATGGCGTCAATCTGCGATTTTTAGCGTGACTGTAACATTGCGGCGAAAATTCTGATCCCAAACAGACTCTTTTTGGGGACCAATGACATTAAAACATTGATCAGTGCTATAAAAATGCACTGATCAATGTAAAAATTACACTGGCAGGGAAGGGGTTAACAATAGGGGCAATCAAGGGGTTAAGTGTGTTCCCTGGGTGTGTTTTAACTGTGGTGGGAAGGACTGGCAGGGACATGACAGAGATCACTGTTCCCGATCAATGGGAACAATAGATCTCTGAAATGTCCCCTGTCAGATTGGGGATCCACTTGTTTACACAGGCAGATTCCCGTTCTGCCTCTGTACTAGGCGATCGCGGGTTGCCGGCTGACATCGAGTCCGCTCGACCCGTGGGCACGCTCCCACAGCAGTGAGCTGCGGTACAGCTACGGCGATTTGCGCAGGAGAGCCGACCTGCCAACGGTGGCTGGTCAGCAAGCAGTTAAAGTGGTTCTAAAGGCTAATGTTTTTAACCTTTATTGCATTCTCTGCTTTAAGGTAAAAAAAACCTTTAAAATGTTGCTCCCCCTCTTCCCAAATACCTAAGCTCGATCCAGCGCTGTGCCTGAGAGCAGCGATGCTCTCCAAACTCTGTCTCTTTCTTTTCACTGCTGTGAGTGGAAAAGAATGAAAAGAACACAATTTCACATATTTCAGCAAAGAACAAGTGCTCCTCGCAAGGTTTCTGACAATAATTATCAGAAGAGTTGTCCAAGAGCCAAAGACCCTTTGTGGAGAGCTTCAGAAAGACCTGGAATTAGCAGGTACAATTGTTTCAAAGAAAACAATAAATGATGCATTCAACCTCCGTGGCCCTTATGCACGCTCACCACGCAAGACTAGATTGCTGAAGAAAAAGCATGTTGAAGCTCGTGTAAAGTTTGCTGCAAAACATTTAGACAAGCCTGTGAAATTCTGGGGGAATATAGTCTGGTCAGATGGGACCAAAATTTGACTCTTTGGATGCCATAATACACACCATGTTTGGAGGTCAGATGGCACTGCACATCACCCTAAAAACACCCCCATACCAACAGTGAAGTTTAGAGGTGGGAACATCATGGTGTGGGGCTGTTGCTTTATCGAACATTATGGAACACAGAGCCTTAAGTAATTACTTAATGGGTTATAGGCCACCTTCAGGTGATGGGCACTGGTTATACCCAATCCAGGAAGTTCACTCCCTATATAACCCCTCCTCCTTCCAGAAGCACATCAGTTTTTTGTCATGCCTTAATTTTCCACTAGAGAGAGTTTATGCACATACCTTACTCTGTTGTCTTCACTGTAAATCTCATTCTGTGTGTGGTCACAGCAGCGTGTGCAGGGAGATTTTTTTCAATGTAAAAGAAATCTGCAAAATGTTTTCTTTCTTCCCCCTGAAGGGAACAGAGGGTTATGGAGACATAAGCGCTGTACCCCCCCTTACATTAACCCCCCCACCACCACCACCACCGCAGGGGTTGCGGATGTCACGCTGGTACTGCTAATTTTATTAGACCCCGTGTTTACCCCTTGTTGGGTCTGTGGTCTGTCAGTCTCTCCTCGGCTGACGAGAAGGAAACAAGCAGCCTGCAACACAGGGACACAGGAGCTGTGGGACACGTGAGGGTTGCAAACTGGCATTCCTGATACAGGAAGGACACCTTTTTCCCAGCACTAGGCTGAACTTTATATCGGCGTTAAATGTCATGACTATATTCAGCGATTAAGTGCAATTTTGTATAGTGCCTCTGTTTTTGTACTTTATGCCTACCAAAAAAGACACCGCAAAAAGCAAAAAAGTAAAGGTTTCCCCCCCAGGCGTTAGAATCTCGAGTCGCATTTCCATGCTGTCATCCTCGCCTGAATTACCAGTTATGGCAAGCCAGGGTGAGCCATTGGAACAAATTGATGGTGATGAACTGCTTCTCACATTTCAGCCCCTGTATACATGACTGAAGATGTCCTTTCCTCCTCCCTGCAGGGTCTGGAAGGAAGATTAGCAGCTTTAATCGCATCCTCCATTCAAATGGATATGAAGTGTTTTAGATCCCCCTCCCCCACTTCAGAACCTTTGCAAGGGGAACAGTGGGCACAGGATGAGGTGTTACTCTCAGTCGATCAGGAAGAAAAACAAACTGATGATTCCCCTGTGGAGGAAACAATGGTAGATGAACCTTTTTCAGCCTCACAATCTGAGAAATTGCTGATACAAACTGTTACGGAGATGGTTCATTCCACTTTCATGCTGCCCCAACGCAGTCTCCTGAAAGCTCAGTTTCTTCCTTGGGTTCCTTAAAACCTTCTCAGCCTTCGCATGTGTTTCCTGCACATGCATTACTACAACAGCTTATTTTTGCTGAATGGGATCACCCGGATAAGCATTTTCTCCCTCCTAAGAGATTCTCAATTCTCTATTCCCTGGAGGAGAAATTCTCCAAAAAATGGAAAGTACCAGCAGATGACGCTGCAATTTCCAGTGTGAATAAGGGCCTAACTTGTCCTGTAGACAATGCACAAATGCTTAAGGATCCAACAGATAAAAAGTTGGAATCCCTGTTAAAATCGACTTTTTCCTTGGCAGGTGCCGTTACTCAGCCTGCAGTCTCTGCAATAGGCGTCTGTCAATCACTAAAGGACCAATTTAAACAGGCCCCTTAGAGAGATTCCTGCACAACAAGCTCGGGATTTGGCTGAACTACCAAAAGCATTATGCTTTGCCATAGATGCCATTAAAGATTCTATTCACCAGCCTTCTCGCCTTACGCTTATGCTTGTGCATATGAGTAGAATCTTGTGGTTAAAAAACAGCTGAAGCACCATGTAAAAACCTCCTAACTGGGTTCCCTTTTCATGGGGAGCGACTATTTGGAGAAGACTTGGACAAATATATCCAAACAATTTCTAGTGGGAAAAGTACTCTTTTGTCAGTCAAAAGAAAGTATAAATGCCCTTCATTTAAATGGGCTCTTTCCCCTGCGCCAGGGGCTTCCGCCTCTAGGCAGTGGCGACGGCCTCCGCCGTCAGACTCTAGAGGAAAACCTCAGGGTCAGGCCCAGACTGAAAAAAAGTCCTGGGGTTGGAAACCTGCAAAGCAGAATCCTAAAGCCTCATCATGAAGAGGCAACCCCCCTCACCAAGGAGGGGGTAAGACTTCTGTGGTTTTCAGAAGATCTAAAAAATCTAAATTAGTTCCTGAATATCTGTTCCTTTTGCATGGAGACGATCAGGTCAGTAGTTTCTATCCTTCTAGGCATCATTTAACATCAGGGATGCATATCTGCATGTCCCTATATTTCCCGCTCACCAAAAGTTTCTGCGGTTCGAGTTAGAACATCAGCATTTCCAGTTTGTAGCCCTGCCCTTCGGGCTAGCCACAGCACCCCGGGTGTTCACAAAAGTGCTGGCCCCACCTCTAGCCAGGTTAAGGGCACAGGGCGTACCTAGACGATCTATTACTAATAGATCAGTTGGTGGCTCGTTTGGAGCAAAGCGTACGCACTACAACCAACTATCTGAAGAGTTTGGGTTGGATTCTCAACCTAAATAAATCTTCCTTAATACCGCTAAAAAGGCTGGAGTACTTGGGTCTGATCATAGTCACAGCCCAGGAAAAGGTGTTCTTGCCTCAGGCAAAGATCAACTCCGTAAGAGAGCTGGTGCGGATGGTCAGGTCAAAAGGTTATCCCTCCATTTGCCTTTGCATGAGGTTGCTAGGAACCATGGTGGCTTCATTTGAAGCAGTTCCCTATGCCCAGTTTCATTCAAGACTGTTGCAAAAACAGCATCCTGTCTGCTTGGAACAAAACAATTCAAGCTTTAGACTTGCCAATGCGGCTATCCCCAAGAGTGTCCCAAAGCCTCGCTTGGTGGTTACCAACCCAGAATCTGTTGAAAGGAAAATCCTTCAGACCAGTCATCTGGAAAGTGGTAACTACGGATGCCAGCCTTTCAGGCTGGGGAGCAGTACTAGAAAAGACAACTGTCCAGGGACAGTGGTCAAGAACCGAAAGAACCTTGCCCATCAATATCCTGGAGATTCGGGCAGTGCATCTGGCTCTAAAGGCCTGGACTTCCAGGTTACGGGATTGTCTTGTCAGGATCCAATACGACAATGCCACAGCTGTGGCCTATATCAATCACCAATGGGGCACCAAGAATGTCTCAGCGCAGAGAGAGGTGAACCATATTCTAACTTGGGCAGAAAGGAATGTTCCGTGCCTATCATCAGTCTTCATTCCGGGGGTAGAGAATTGGCAGGCGGACTACTTGAGTCGCCAGCAGTTATTCCCAGGGGAATGGTCTCTTCACCCCGACATATTTCGGGCTGTTTGCCAAAGATGGGGGATTCCGGATGTAGATCCTCTAGCGTCCAGGTTCAACACAAATTTAGTCAACTTTGTGGCCAGAACAAGGGATCCACTCGCATGTGGAACAGATGCGTTTGTGACCCCATGGGATCAGTTTTCACTGATCTATGCATTTCTTCCTATTCAGTTGCTGCCTCGACTTCTTTGCAGGATCAAGCTGGAAAGAAAGCCGGTAATTCTGGTGGCACCAGCATGACCCAGAAGGTCATGGTATGCAGAAATCGTAAAGATGGCAGTGGAGGGCCCATGGTCCCTCCCACTACGGCCAGATCTGCTCTCACAGGGACCGATATTCCATCCTTCCTTACGGTCTCTAAATTTAACGGCTTGGCTATTGAAACCCACATTCTATAGAAACGTTTTCTGGGTCAGTTATCTCTACCCTGATTAATGCAAGGAAGCCAGCTTCCAGAACTATATATTATAGGGTCTGGACTGCTTATGTTTCCTGGTGTGAATCCAAGGGTTGGCACCCTCAGAGATATATCATAGGCAGAATTCTTGCCTTTCTATAATTAGGCATAGAGATGAAATTGGCCTTGAGTACTATTAAAGGCCAAGTCTCAGCTTTATCAGTCTTATTTCAAAGACCACTTGCTACACATTCTTTAGTCCGGGGTTTTATACAAGGGGTAACGCGGCTTAATCCGCCCGTCAAACCTCCCTTGAACCCTTGGGACTTGAACTTGGTTTTGTCTGTGTTACAAAAACAGCCATTTGAACCGATACAACATATTCCCTTAGTCCTTTTGACAAGGAAGTTGGTATTTTTGGTTGCTATATCCTCAGCAAGGAGGGTTTCGGATTTGGCTGCTCTTTCTTGTAAAGAGCCATATTTGATTTTTCATGAGGACAGAGTGGTGTTGCGCCTTCGTCCAGACTTTTTGCCAAAAGTAGTTTCAGGTGTTCACCCGAACCAAGATATTGTCCTGCTATCGTTTTTTCCAAAACCATGTTCCAGGGAAGAAAAGTCACTACATTGTCTACATGTGGTGAGAGCAGTGAAAATCTATTTAAAGGCAACTGCTCAGATTCGTAAGACTGATGTCTTTATTTAGTCTGCCAGAGGTTCCTAAGAAAGGACAGGCAGCGTCGAAATCCACTGTCGCCAAGTGGATTCGGCAAGTGATAATTCAAACTTATGATTTAAGGGGTAAGATTCCCCCTTTTCAAGTTAAGGCGCACTCTATCAGGGTGGTTATTGCTTCTTGGGCATCAAGCCTCCATGGCTCAGATCTGTAAGGCCACAACTTGGTCTTCAGTGCATACATTCACAAAATTTTATCAGCTGGATGTAAGGAGGTATGAGGATATCACCTTTGGGCGCAGTGTGCTGCAGGCAGCAGTATAGGTCCTCAAGTCTGGGGGTACCCTCCGGGTTGTGTCTCCCTCCCCTCAAGTAGCATTGCTATGGGACGTCCCATTACGTAATTAAGGCTCTGTGTCCCATGATGTACGATAAAGAAAATAGGATTTTTATAACAGCTTACCTGTAAAATCCTTTTCTTGGAGTACATCAAGGGACACAGAGGTCCCTCCCCTTTTTTTGGGGATTTAAGTATATTGCTTTGCTACAAAACTGATGTGCTCTTGGAAGGAAGAGGGGTTATATAGGGAGTGAACTTCCTGGATTGGGTATAAGCAGTGCCCATCACCTGAAGATGGCCTATAACACATTACATAATTACTTAAGGCTCTGTGTCCCATGATGTATTCCAAGAAAAGGATTTTACAGGTAAGCTGTTATAAAAATCCTATTTTTTCAGCATACGGTACTGGCAAACTTCATTTCATTGAAGGAAGGATGAATGGAAAAATGTACCAAGACATTCTTGATAAAAAATCCGCTGCCATCTACCAGGATGATGAAGATGAAACGAGGGTGGGCATTTCAGCAAGACAATGATCCCAAACACAAAGCCAAGGAAACTCTCTTTAAATTGGTTTCAAAGAAAGAAAATAAAGCTGCTAGAATGGCTTAGCCAGTCACCTGACTTGAATCCAATAGAAAATTGTTAGAAAGAACTAAAGATCAGAGTTCATAGAAGGAGGAAAAACATGATCTTACAGAAGCAGGGTAATCGGTCTGTATTACAAGGACTCTTGTATGGAATCCTACCTGTAAAATACCATTACGTGACATTGAACTCCACTACTAATTAATCTTTGAGACAAACCGTATATACTCGAGTATAATTCGACCCGAATACAAGCCGAGGCACCTAATTTTACCACAAAAAACTGGGAAAACATATTGACTCGAGTATAAGCCGAGGGTGGGAAAATGCAGCAGCTACCGGTAAACAGTGCCCATCTGCAGTCTCACTGTGCCCATCTGCAGTCTCACTGTGCCTAGTTGCAGTCTCACTGTGCCTAGTTGCAGTCTCACTGTGTTCAGTTGCAGTCTCACTGTGTTCAGTTGCAGTCTCTCTGTGCCCAGTTGCAGCCGTACCTTTTATTACTAAAACAGTATGTGTCGCCCGCTGTGTAGTGCATTCTGTCCAGCCGTCCATTGAAACAAAGCCGCCCCGCCTCCTCCTCGTCCATCCGCATTACACAGTGTGTCTCCCGCTGTGTAATGCATTCTGTCCAGCCGTCTATAGGCAGAACACTGATACAGTTTCCCAGCATCATATCAGTGTTCCTCTGTCAAGGACGGAGGAGGCGGGGCGGGATTTGTTTCAATGGACGGCTGAACAGAATGCATTACACAGTGGGAGACACGTGCTGTTTTAGTAATAAAAATTACGGCTCACTCGAGTATAAGCCAAGGGGGAGTTTTTCAGCCTAAAAAATGAGCTCAAAAACTCAGCTTATACTCGAGTATATACGGTAAGTTGGAGTGCCAGATGGCTAAACCAAAGAAAAAAGTTGAAAATTTACCATTTTCCCTATATAAAGATAAACGTTAAAGACTTGTATTTAGTGTCTTGTGCTTGAAGATTAAATTAAAATAATATTTTAATGTTATTCAGTTTGATGCACCCTTTTATTTTCACTGTTTTGAATATCTTTTTCAGAAATCCATTGATTTTCGGGAGTCACAGGAGGCGGAGCCCCATGCTCTCTGGGAATATCCCTGCAGAGCACTTTCGCAACCAGTAAAGGTCTTGTCATTTGACTTTATGGAGACAGTCCCAGCTAATGACATGAAGGCAGAGGGTTCTATGAGCTTAGTGAGGTATGTCATTAAAATGTAATGACACACACACTTTAGTTTGTCCAGTACAAGGTTTTTTGGGGCCCACTAGCAACTTACCTGGCATGATATTTAAAGAAAAGCACACGAAAGGCTTGTTTATACCAGATGCAGTCAAACACGTTTTTAAACGCAGTACAAACGTGTATGCAAGAAAAATGAATGTACTGTATGTCAAAAAGCTTAGTTGACACCATTGCTGTACTCTCATTTGCGTTTAAAAAAAAAAAAGTACAAAATGATGCATCGTTTGGTATTTAAACTTACCAGAATGCACGTGGGCACACTGCAAATGCACATAAATATATTATCAAATCCGTAAAAAAAAAAAATAAAAAAAAGATCCCATAAAAAATGCTAAAATATGTATCGCAGGCGCACCACAAATCCATGTAAACGCTCATGTAGAACTGCACACTGAATGCAGGGATTGCAGTAAAAATAGGCCCAGGCAGTTTACCTTCCTTGTCTATACATTTTTTTTTTTTTTGGAAGAGACAAGAACTTCAGTTAGGTGGTCTGATGTCTCCTAAAAGGTGGCGACTGATTTAAGTCACAGAACAAAATAGATTACAGCGCACACATACAAAAATGACATTTAAATCCTGCAAGGCTATTTAAAACACCTGGACATATTCAAAAATATGGGGATTTGGTTACACCATATGGCCATGTAGTGCTAAGCCCAATACTGCATCAAAGTACAACATTATCAGTGGGTCCTACACTTTTCATAGAATGAAAGGTCCTGCATCTCAACCAATGGAGACAAACTCCTCTTTATGGGAGATCTATAAGGACTCCTCCTATAACACAGGTGGACACTAATAAGAGGTAATACATTTTAGAATATGTTCAGGTGTTTTAAATAGCCTTGCAGGATTTAAATGTAATTTTTGTATGTGTGCGCTATAATCTATTTTGTTCGGTTTGCGGTCTTATAGCGGCACCATCTTGATTGTAAACTAATTTTTAGGGTGTGCCCCCCCCCCCAAGTCTGAGTCAAGTCACAGGTCTTTAATAAGTACATCTTAGATTTTCAGGAGAGCAGACCCTTTTATATGAAAGTAACACATCTATATTCCCACACATTCACTGGAGGGCAGATCCAACACAGGCTGACCTTAATGAAGGGTTGTACGACATGTGATTCATGTATAAACACTAAAAAGCAGCCCGTCATGATAGAACCCCTGAGGCCGGGTTCACACTGGTCCGACAAACGCTCCGACATTGGGAGCTCATGTCGCATGACGTGTGAAAATCAATGTTTTCCTATGGAAGCCATCTTAACTGGTTCAACACATGTCGGTCCGACTTTAAAAATGCTCCCTGTACTACTTTGGTCCGACTTTGATCCTACTTCAGCCCATTGACTATCATTGAAGTAGGATCAAAGTCGGATCCTTGTCCTAACCATCCGACTTTGGCATCAGACATTGTGTTATTTCCTGCCCCTGCTGTAGCCCCTCTCATTGTGTGTTAGTTTTGATTGGTCAAAGGACAAGTGTACTATCTGAAAAGTCGGATCAAAATAGTATCCTGTTCATGAAAGTCGGATGGATGTAGGACCAATGTAGGACTGATGTCGCAGAGCAAAGTAGGATGAAAGTTGTACTACTGTCGTGTAGTATAGTGTGAACGCAGTCTCAGGAAGTTTTCTTGATTCAGCCTATATTTTGTAAATCTATTGAGTTGCACTGTCCAGCTATGCAACACCCAGATCAGATGTCATGATGATAATCTGAGATCTCATGATGATGATCTCAGATGTCATGTGGTGGGTACTGTAGTGGACCTGCCACCACATGAATAAGAGGGAAGAGGATGATATCAAAGGTAGACACAACAGATCATACATATGCCCAGTTGAGAGCGTTGCCAATTCTTCTGCTGTAGAATTAAGTAGTTACTTTATTCTACTGAAAACTTCATTTCAACAGACCTATTTACCTTTCGGTGCTGCTCTTATAATATTTCTCCCTTGATAGGTCAGGAAGGTGTCATGGGATTGTACTTTGGATGGAATATCAGCTCACAGAAGACATTTCAGTCAGTACCGGCCTGTTGGAAGTGTCTGAAGAGAAGGTGAGCGACTGAGCAGCGTGATTTGTTCCCCTTAAAGTATAATTCTGGGCTATCACTAACTAATCTTAAACTTCTTCCATCCCGCTTCTAGCACTTATACTAACTACCCTGTAGTAGAAAGATGCATATACTTACCTATTTTCAGGGCACTCCTGTCTGGTGCGGTAAAGTCACGGGTGGGCTTACTAACACATATATACAGAATCCAGGAAGGGGGCTTTAAACCTGAGTGCTGCATATGTGTTTTAGAGTTTGTGCTGGGAGCATGCTCCGAGCACAGAGACGGGTCTGCCTATGACAGCCCCGGGTCTATGCTAACAATTGGGATTTGGGGAAACCGGATCCAAATCACATGATTGCTGTGAAAGCCTCTGATTGGCTATCATAGTGACCATTTACTCTGTAGCCTGCCATTGTGTTGTTCATCCTCGGTGGAGAAGAGAAAATACAGAGGAGGAGAAGATATGTTTTATCTTTTCCTCCTCTAGAGGACATTTCTGTAAAAAAACAAAAAAACCTTTAATTCATTCAATGTTAAGTATAATGTGGTAATAACCACCTATAGCTTTTTTTTTTTTTTTTTTTTTTCCCCAAAAACAACTGTTTAAAATCATTAGTGGCTGAACATGTTTGTACATTGGTAATCATGGTGATTATCCCCAAGCCCAGACCGGACTCAGAACAGAATACTACATTTATGAACAAGGTCCATATGCTGGTAACCCTAAGGTGTTTCTCGTTCAATATTTTTATTGAAATTTTGCAAAGCAAGAGATACATTGGCATATCAGACATAAAGAGACTCCTTGTTGACCAAAGAGGACAGAAGAGGTGAAAACAGAAAACTTACAAATTATCTCTTACAGTAGGAATATAGCAATAAGGCACTGGTAAGCCTGCAAAAGTGTATTTCAAAATAGCAACAATCCCTTCTTAAAACTGGGAAACTATAGCTCTCAAGATGGAAGCCAGGAGTAAAAAAGAGAAAAAAACAACCTTCAAAGATAATAAAATAATAACTAGGGAAAACATTATATCTCAGGGTATAATTGTTTCCCATATGCAGACTTTCTACTATATAAGACGTGTTAAGCAAAGTAGAGTAGACACCCTTGGGCACCAAGGGGTCGCCAGGCGGGGAGGTACAGAAAGGTCTGACCCCCCCCCCCCCCCCCGCGCGCCTGCCGCCCAGCCCAGCGGGACATTACAGCATTCTACCACAGCTGATGGTCAGCTTGAGAGAAGTTTTGACAGGGACGTCCCCCAAAGTGAGTCCCCGAGAACCACACTCCACCCCAATGGGAACACACTGTGGAGTGAGGTAGCTCGAAGATCACTCCCGGCAGGAAAACCCCGTCTAACACCCATCGGCTCCCACCGGAGGACAATCCCGCCGGGAAGTTCCCCAGGCCTTGCGCTCCCCGTGAAGGAGCCGAAAGTACCAATGACTAGTTCGGATGACCAAAAGCGAGGGACTGTTCTCAGTGCTGGGTTATTCAACATACTTTTGTGGGCATCCCGCGTGGGGCCCACGAGAAGGTGAACACCCTGTAAATCCAGAATCTGGTGTTAAAGATTGTAGGAAAGAAGAAGGAACAGAATAGAGAAGAAGAAGTGAGTAAGGAGGAGAGGAAAGGGGTGGGGTGGGGTATGAGATAATGAAGTATGGACTCGCTGGACCGCCCCCTACTTCAGTAAGTGGCCTGGGTAAAGTGGAACCCCCGACATGTGTGGCCCAAGGTTCCCAGATCCCTTCAAAACGCTGAACCGTGTCTCGCAGTTTCGCCACTGTTTGTTCTTGTGACATTATCCACAATATTTTCCGTTTGGCGGCCAAGATGGACACTGTGGGAGTTTTCCAGGCTTTTGCCAAAGTGATCTTGGCTCCCAAACACATAAAGAAGATGAGCTGTTGTGTGGACTTAGGTGTATTGTGTACTCTGCAGTTTAGCAGGATGTATGTGGGATCCTGCGGAACGTCAATCCCGGTCACCTTCCGTAAAAGGTGGAGAAATTTGTTCCAGTAGCTCCGTATGCGGGGGCATGCCCACCAAATATGAAGCATTGTGCCCATATGGCCACATCCTCTATAACAAAGAGGGGAGGCATCCGGAAAGATCTTGGAGAGCCTGGTGGTGACGTAGTACCATTTAGTGAAGACCTTAATGTTAGCTTCTATCAAAGCAATATTTAAGATACCTTTGGACGATCTGCTGAAGGCCTGAAACCACATGTCTGGATCCCACTGGATGTCCAGATCCGCTTCCCAGGAACGGGCGTATGCTGGGGTGTCTGTCCTATCTGCCAGGGAAGCATAAATAATAGCGATCCCGCCTTTTTGAGGTCCTATTGAAGAGCACCACTGCTCGTAAATCGTGGCCTTAGGGTCGCTCAGCTTGTCAGACCAGAGCGTGCGGAGGAAGTGCCTTATCTGCGAAAGTCTAAATGTTTCCGAAGAAGGCATTTTTGGTGTGTTTAGGCAATGGCTTAAGGAGATAGGACCATTAGGCGTGAGAAAATGGCCTATCCTGAAGAGGCCTTTGTTCAGCCACCAGTGAAATGCGTGTATATTCATTCCCGGGAGGAAGTCAGGATTATGAAATAGGTGTGTGAGGGGCCTTAACGGGGAGATCAAGTGTGTATTTTTATGTAATTGATCACAGAGTGCCAAGGAGTGAGACAAGGTAGGGGCTAAAATGGCCGGTCTATGTTTCGAGGGTCGCCATGCTAAAAAATCTAGAGTGTAATGTGGTGCGGCCTGCCTGTCAAGGGAGATCCAGTCCGGCCTGCAGTTTTTGGCATAGATGGCAGAAAACTGAGCAGGCTGAGCTGCCTGGTAATAAAGCCATAAGTTCGGTAGGCCTAGACCACCCTGAGTCTTAAGTCGGAACAGGATATCCCTTGCAAAGCGGTGACCTCGGTCTCCCCAGACAAATCTGACCACCCTGGATTGAAATTTTTCGATAGGATAGATTTTTTGATTGGGATAGGGAGGGAACGGAACAGGTACAATAGGGGGGGCAGAAGATTCGTTTTGACTGCGTTGAGTCTACCTAGCCAGGACAGGCCCTCCTTAGACCATTTCTGAAGGTCCGACTCTAGTGAGCGGAACATGGGGGGGTAGTTGGCCGTGAATAAATCACCAACGCTTTTAGTCAGCCTTATGCCCAGGTAGGTCATTGAGTCTGCTGCCCACATGAAGGGAAAATGTTGTTTGAGTTGATTGAGAAGTGGAGCATGGACCGAGACGTTGAGGGCTATTGATTTAGTAACATTCACCTGAAGCCCCGAGACGGTACCAAAGTCACGGAGAAGGCGGAAGACATTTGGGGCAGATATAAGGGGAGCAGTCAAGAACAATAACATGTCATCGGCAAAGAGGGCACACTTGTGTTCCTCGAGTCCACCGAGTTTAACCCCTTTTTATGTTCTCATTTGTTCTTATGGCTATGGCCAGCGTTTCAATCGCTATAGCGAAAATTAAAGGCAAGAGAGGGCAACCCTGTCTAGTCCCTCTGAGAATGTCAAAGGACTGGGAGTAGTGACCCATTAATTGTACCTGTGCTGAGGGTGATTAGTATAGTGCACGTATTATAGTAAGAAACCCGTCCCCGAACCCCCAGCGTTCCAGAATGTTGAAAAGATAGGGCCATGACACCGAGTCAAAGGCCTTCTGCAGATCCAGTGACAACAGGAAACCCTCTTGAGTGGCGCCTCCATCCCACTGAGTCTGCAGAAGGGAAATCAAATCAATTGCTCTTTGGACCTGGTCCTGACCCTGTCTCACCGGAATGAAGCCCACCTGGTCTCTGTGAATGTAACTTGCTATGAAGTTAGACATCCTATTAGCGAGAATTTTTGTCATAATTTTGAGATCGTTATTGATTAACGAGATGGGGCGGTAGCTACCCACCTCGCTAGGATCTTTACCCTGTTTGGGAATGACCGATATAAAAGCTGCGTTCAAATCACTTGAGAGGGGGGCTCTATCCCTGAGGGAGTTGAAGAACCGGGCCATGTAGGGAGCTAACTTTGGGCCAAACTTCTTGTAATAAAAAAACGAGAACTTGTCCGGGCCAGGAGCTGAGGACGGTTTCAAAGATTTAATGACAGCCAAAATTTCTTCTGATGAGAAGGGAGCGTCGAGAAGCTCTCGATGCAGTTGCTGCAGGCGAGGTAGGTCAATATCCCGGAGGAACAGCTCTCTGGCCTTGGATTGAGTGTGAGGGGGCCTCTCATAAAGGTGTGAGTAGAAATCACGGAATGATTCCATAATGCTCGCTGGATTCTGTGTTAGGTTGCCTGTTGTGGTACGAATTTTGGGGAATGCCGAGGTGCGAACCCATGGGTTCAGTTTGGCCGCAAGCTTGGAGCCTGTCTTATCTGATTGGTAGTAGAAACGTGCCCCCGACCACCTCAAGTGTTTCTCAGCTGAAGTGGTGAGAGAAAGATTAAGTTTCACTCGGGCCGAGTCAAGTTTGGCCAGGTTGTCAGGCGTGGGATTCTGTTTATGTCTCTTACTCACCAGGCGAAAGTCCTCGGTGAGTTGTGAGACTTCTGCCCTGCTCTCCTTCTTGAGTTGAGAGGAGAGTTGTAAGAGCCTACCCCGCATCACCGCCTTGTGTGCTGCCTAAAAAAAACCCCTGGAGAAGTAGGCTCCGTGTCGTTTTCACGGAAATAATCCGGTAAAGCTGTTTCTAGGATTTTGAAATGTATTGGGTTACTCAGGATGGTTTCGTTGAGGCGCCATCTAAAGGGTCCCTTCTCAACCATCCCTCCCTTTAGCCTCAGTGTCATTATAGAGTGGTCGGACAGCGGCGTGTTATAGATTTTGGAGACTACCACCCTCGGGATTACGTGTGTTGGGACAAAGATGTGATCTATCCTAGAGAAGGTATGGTGGGGGGCGGAATAGTACGTATAATCTCTCGAATGGGGATTCGTTTTCATCCAGATATCAATCAGGCCGAAGGATTGGATGGTCTGAGCTACAGGAAGACTGCGTTTAGGGGGCCGTTTGGAGCTCGGTTTCCGGGGGTCAGATTTGTCTGAGTAATAGTCGAATGGGATGTTAGAGTCACCCCCCACTACCACTGTGCCCACGAAGTGAGGTTTTAATATCTTCAGGGTGGCATCAAAGAATAGGTCTTGGTGCGTGTTTGGTGTATAATAAGAGACAAACGTGTAAGCCTCTCCGTTAATCGTACCGGATACTAATATGTAACAACCCTCGGAATCCATGGCGGTGTTCGAGTGAGAAAAGTGAGTTCTGTTGGAGAAGCAGACTGCCACTCCTCTCGTTTTGTTGTTGGCGTTAGCTAAATTAAACTGCGGGAAGTTTTTGTGAAGAAACTTGGGGTGGTAGGTAGCCGGGAAATGAGTCTCTTGGAGCAATACTACATCTGCCTTCAATGTATGGAGCTGTTGCAGTATTTTGCATCTTTTCACGGGGGAATTGAGACCCTGCACGTTGTGGGAAAATATCTTGAGTGTCCCGGCCTTCAGTGTGGTGTCAGACATGGGGTAGTAAAAAGTGTGGTACTATGTGCAGGGGAGTCTTACCTGATCTCATTGCTGTCCCTGTCAGATAGGTGGTGACCCCAGCAGAGTTGTAGACTTGATCTGCAATCCAGAAAAAGGGAGATCCAGCGAGACCCTGCATCTGAAGGGGAGATGAGAAGGAGGTGGGGAGGATAGGGGAAAGGAGAGTGAAGAAGAGAAAGAAGATAGCGACAGACAGAGGAGTGAAAAAAGGAGACATTAGATAGTGCATCAAATAGTAACAACCACAGCCCCCTCGGACCAGAGAGGGACCCATCCCTGCCTGGACCGGAACCCAAATGAAATGTACAGCGACCTGAGGGTCAAAAGCATCTGGGTCCGACTGAAGAACGAACGTTCGACTATCGGGGCCAGAGGGAGGCGCACTACGACCACTCCGGTCAACGCCGCCTTGTAGCACACCTATGGCGGTATATAAATAGAGCAGTCTAAGCTCTGCTTGCATTTAGTGGAAATGATCACACAGCCTAAAGGGGGGGGGGGGGGAATAAATTTAAAAAAAAATTAAACGTCTAAGGATCTGTGGGGCATGTAACCCCATAGATCATGTCGGTAAAGTGAGTTGCCATTAGAATGGCATGAGACGGGTTACCGACTCAGACCAAAAGGAAGTCCATAGACAGGTTGAGAGAAGGCTGCAGTCTTGGTCATGGAGGGAAGGATTCTTTCGATTGTTTGGGAAGTTGTTTCTGCCACACTGGAGACACGAGACTGGTAGGTGATGGTCTTTTGGATGACGAAGCTCCTCGGGACGATGACCTAGGTGGAATTTCCTGGGTTATCAAACCGAGGTGTAGGAGAAGACGTTCCCCTTCTTGGAAGGAGGAGAAGCAATACGGTTTGTTGCGGTATGAGAAATTCAGTCGCAGCGGGAAGGCCCATCTATAAGTGATCTCTTTGCCCGCCAGGACTTGCAGGAGCGGTTTCAGTGCCTAACGCTTTTGCACTGTGTAAGGGGATAGGTCTGTGAAGACGTGAATCTGTTGTCCCATGATCGTGAGTTTTTCCGCCGATCTGGAATGTTTCATCACTACTTCCTTTACCGCGTAGAAATGCGGTTTCACTATGATGTCCCTTGGGAGACCGTCGGAGCGGGGGGGTTGTAAAGCCCTGTGAGCCCTGTCCAGCTCCAAACGATGTGCCGTAATGTCAGGAATTAAACTTTTAATAAAGTCCTGGACTGCCGTGCGGGTGTCCTTTACGGTTTCAGGGAGACCTCTAATGCGGAAGTTGTAGCGTCTAGACCTGTTCTCAAGGTCGTCTATTTTAGAGGTGGCAATCTCAAGTTGGTCCTGGAGCTCCTGGATCCTAGCAGTATTTTGATTGATTTGCAGAATAGCTTGGTCAGATTTTTGTTCAATCACCTCTATCCTGACACCAATCTGCTGCATGTCAGCATGTATGGAGGCTGTAATCTGAGCTGCCGTTTGGGATAGGCCTTTTGAGAGCATCTGGGAGAATGCAGCCATCATGGAGGGAAAGTCAGTGGGGGGGAGGAAGGAGTCTCTGGCCTGTGTGTCCCATGGATCTGGGCTGTGAAGGATGTCCTGCTGAGGAGTGAGAGCTCCCCCTCCCAGTGTCCTCCCTAGTTGAGATTCTGTGGAAGCTGGTGAAAGGGCCCCAGGGAGGTCACTCACTGTGGCATCCGATGACTGGGAGGAGGGGGGAGCATCCTGGTCCTTGTCTGCAATGGAATCTGTCAGGCCAGGCAGGCCTCGTGAGGGGGCGTCCGCCATTTTGGGAGGACCGGATCGCGCTGTGGAAGTGTTCAGAGCGGCTGTTAGGTTCCTCCGTGCCGCACTGGAGGACATCTGGCTGTTGTCCGGTGTGTCCCCGGTCGGCAGAGAGTCGTGCCAGGCAGGGACGAGGGCTTAGACCGCCGCTGTGACGAGCGCTAGAACGGAGTGGCACGGAGCTCCCGGTCTAAGCGGCCATCTTGGACGCTGACGCGCATGCGCCTCTCAACCCTAAGGTGTTTCAACGTTATTTCTTTTCTTTTTTTTTTTTTTCTTCCTCAGGGGTGAGGGTCCACCACTTCTAAAATAAGTCCCACATATCTCATGCTAATTACAGATTGTAACCATCTTGGAAAACTTACATAGTTGTGCAAAAATAATTTTACCAACTGTACTATTCATAAATGCCAAATTCCAAATGACCACCTCAAAGAACCACCCTGAAAATAATGTAATGTATGGTATTATTAAATCACACCTGAATCAGTTACCATATAGCAGCGACCCCAGAGGCACCAATGGCAAGTAAAATCCAATCACAACTATGTCCTTATATTTAGTCCATTGCTTTTGGGGAACAAGGCTACTGTGCATGGAGAACCGAGAATCATTCTTATAAGGGAATGTACAACGGCTGGCCTGATTCATCAATGACAACAAAGAGATTATTCTCCACTAGTTAATCCAGAGCAAATCCTTCTATTTCTTTGATTAAACCAAAATGATCAGTCACAATATGACAAAATATATACTGGACTTAAATATTTCTACCATAAATTTCCACATGCTTTAAACAACTTCAAATTAAATCAAATCCCCAAATAGTCCCTAAAAAAGACATTTCATTATTTAAATCTTATATGGACACGTTCATCCACTAATGGATTGAAATAATTGTTTTTAGAAAAATGTGCTATACAGTTGTGCTCATAAGTTTACATACCCTGGCAGAATTTATGATTTCTTGGCCATTTTTCAGAGAATATGAATGATAACACAAAAACTTTTCTTTCACTCATGGTTAGTGTTTGGCTGAAGCCATTTATTATCAATCAACTGTGTTTACTCACTCAAATCATAATCACAACAGAAACTACCCAAATGACCCCGATCAAAAGTTTACATACCCCAGTTCTTAATACCGTGTATTGCCCCCTTTAACATCAATCACAGCTTGAAGTCTTGTGTGGTATTTGTGGATGAGACTATCTTTTCAGATGGTAAAGCTGCCCATTCCTCTTGGCAAAAAGCCTCCAGTTCTTGTAAATTCTTGGGCTGTCTTGCATGAACTGCACATTTGAGATCTCCCCAGAGTGGCTCAATGATATTGAGGTCATGAGACTGAGATGGCCACTCCAGAACTTTCCCTTTTTTCGCTGTAGCCAATGACAGGTCAACTTGGCCTTGTGTTTTGGATCATTGTCATGTTGGAATGTCCAAGTATATCCCATGCGCAGCTTCCTGGTTGATGAATGCAAATGTTCCTCCAGTATTTTTTGATAACATACTGCATTTATCTTGCCATCAATTTTAACCAAATAGCCCCTCCCCCCTCCTAGTCCCCTCAGAGCAAGTAGCTTGCAATGGGGTCACCCGAGCCACGGCTCTGCGTGTCCATTCAGACACAGAGCTGTGGCTCGGCCCCACCCTCTCTCTCCTCATTGGCTCAAGGGCTCCTGCTGCTGTCTCAGCCAGTGAGGAGGGACAGTCCCCGGAGAGCGGAGGCTCTCGTGCACATCGCTGGATTGAGATGGGGCTCAGATAAGTGTTGGGGGGCTGTTGCCCCCCAATAGAATGCTGGGAGGTAAAAAAAACTTCAGTCTACAAACACTTAATTGTAAAAAATTCTATTTTTTTTTCTATTTTAGGCTAGTTTTCCTTTCACAATAAAACAAAATCAGGAGATATCCATTACTATTTTATCAACAAGTGAAAGCCCAATTTGTCCTGGAAAAAAAAACAAGTTATAACCCACCTGGATACACGAAGTAGTTACGATGATATGTACAATTTTAATTACATTTACAGTTAAAAAACTAGGTTGGGGTCTTAAAGTCTCAGGCGGAATGTGGGAGGGATATTTTTTGGGTAGAGTAATCCATATCGGACTACCTTAATGTCTGCGTTGTCACTAGTTGTATGAGCTTTTGTCGTGCAAATGTCCGCTAACTGGCTTAATGTATCATCCTGCCTACATTCCTGTCTGTATTTTTTAAAACTGTTAAATAATATAAAAAAAGAAGAAGAAAGAAAAAATGGGTTAGGGTGTTAAGGTTTTTTTTGCCCTTGGTCATGAAGGGGTTAAACTAGTGGAATTTTTGTGTTTTTTCCTAAAATCCAGAGATCATACACAGTTTAACCAACAAGATATTGCATATTTTCTATGTTAAATAATTATTTCTTTCTCTTTTTATATTATCGCAGGGTGACTGTCGGTGGTATCCACACAGCAAACAAGGAATCTTCTTCCTAAATCATGTCCTGGAGCTGGGACCGTCTTCTACACAGACATATAGTTCTGTCTCTTATCAGTTGACTTTCAGTCCTAAACTGGGGGACATTCAAATGAGTTTTGTCCCTAACTCTTAGCACTCTTTTTTTACTTCCAAAGTGCAAAGTAACTTAAAGGGCATTTCTTCTTGAAACCGATTTTAGCATTATGAATGAAATGGTATAGATTTCAATTAATTGATGGGTCTTTATTGTTTGTCTGGGTTACTAATGCTGATATCTACTTCCACCACTGGCACTGTGAGAGGCCAATTCTGGCTTTTCAGCCAAGCTACTGTTAACAGCTGCTTAAAGAGGAATTCCACCCTTACTATCAAAAATAGAATTTTTAAATCCTAAAACATGTCCCTGTATAAAAGTTGGAAAAACCATACTTACTAGTCTATGGAGTCCAGCATTGTCTTGCTTGTAGGGAAAGTTCTCCCTACACCGCTGCTGTTCAGTGATGCCATCTTGAATTCAGATCTGGTGTATGCATAGACATGCCATAGGGATCTTTGCCAAGTCTACGGGCCTAGCAGATCCCCGTGACATGTCTGTGCAGATGCGCTGTGGACCCTACCGATAAGTTTATCGGTAGGGTCCACAGCGCATCTGCACAGACATGTCACGGGGATCTGTCACGGGGCAGAGACCCGTCTGCATTTCTGAGCGAGCATGTACAAGATCCCGTGAGCTGTCTGCTGAGATGGGTGATGTAAAAATCCCAGAAGGCAGCTTGCAGGCTTCTGCACACGTGCAGAAACACCGCAACGGATCCAGGGATGACCAGTGGCATTCCTGTGCATGCGCAGGGTCCAGGTACTTCATCCTCACCTAGGGTTACTAAAGGCTTGTTTTTCCTTTTTTGTTTTAACCACTTGAATTCCATAGGATTTACACACACCCCCCCCCCCCCCCTTCATGACCAGGCCATTTTTTGCGATACGACGCTGAGTTGTGTGGTTGTGCTACGCTGCATTTAAATAAAGTCCATGTCCTTTTTTTCCCCACAAATAGAGCTTTCTTTTGGTGGTATTTGATCACCTCTGCGTTTTTTTATTTTTTGCTCTATAAACAAAAAAGACCAACAATTAAAAAAAACAAAAAAGAATAAAAATTTTTTTACTTTTTGCTATAAAACATAAGATGTTAAGGGTTAGGGTGTTAAGGTTTTTTTTGCCCTTGGTCATGAAGGGGTTAAACTAGTGGAATTTTTGTGTTTTTTCCTAAAATCCAGAGATCATACACGGTTTAACCAACAAGATATTGCATATTTTCTATGTTAAATAATTATTTGATCACCATAAGAAAATTGAAAAAAATCTAATTTATTCATCAATTTAGGCCAATATGTATTCTGCTACATATTTTTGGTAAAAAGCGTATATAGAGTGGTTTGCGCAAAAGTTATAGCGTCTACAAACTATGGGTTATTTTTTTTTTTTGCTAGTAATGGCGGCTTATAGTGGGACTGCGATATTGCGGCAGACAAATTGGACAATAACTGACACTTTTTGACACATTTTTTGGGGACCAGTGCAACTAATACAGTGATCAGTGCTAAAAAAAATATGTACGGTCACTGTACTAATGACACTGGCTGGGAAGATGTTAACATCAGGGGTGATCAAAGGGTTAACTGTGTGCCTAGCCAGTGTTTTCTCATTGTGGGGGAGGTGCTTTTACTATGGGAAGGCATGGCTCCATATCCCTGCTTTGCAGTAACACAGGATCAATACCTTCCCTACTGACAGAACGGCAATCTGCCTTGTTTACATAGGCAGATCGCTGTTCTGCCTGTGTACTGTCTAATCGGTGGGAGCGGGTTGCCTGCGGCGTGTGCCCTAGACCCGGAAGTGTAAGATCACAAACTAGGTACGTGATCTGGCACAGAATGGCCGTCCTGCTGCAGTATATCTGGGTGGTCAGGAAGTAGTTAAAATAACAAACATGTTATACTTACCTGCTCTGTGTAATGGTTTTGTACAGAGCAGCCCCGATCCTCCTCTTCTCTGGCACCCAGCCGGCACCCCAACCCCCCCTCGCCAAGTTTCCCCACAGCAAACCTTTTGCTATGGGGACACTTGTGCATGCTCACTTCCGAGCCCTGCTCTTTGTGTCCATAAGACACACAGAGTGGGACTCAGTCCTGCCCCCCCACTCCCGCCTCACTGGTTCTGATTAACAGGAACAGGAGCCAATGGCTCCTGCTGCTGTATCTGAGCCAATGAAGAGCGAAAGACCCAAGGGAAAGTGGAACTTCCGCTTATCTGATTCCTCCCCCCCCCCGCCTCCGGTGCCACATTTGGCACCTTTCAGGGGGAGGGGGGGAGCCGGTATCTGTTTTTTACAGGTACCCTGTCCCTACTTCCGGGAAACCAGACTGCAACAAAATACGTCAGCAGATCGGCCTCCCTTCCCTTCTGCCGAGCCAGTAAGAGAGCGCAGCGGGCTTCGCATGTGCTGTGTAGGGACCCGGCCGCGAGCTTTAGAGAAAAAAAAAAAATCTTTGAAAAAAAATTGTGTTATAGGGAGGAGGGGAATGCAGTAGAGAGAAACATTTAAAAAGGGGTGCATATCCTCTTTAAGTGAATGCTCAATATTTTCCTATGCAAAATTCCTTCAGAGGGTATGATACAACTGGTGGCCTGGACACCAGTAAAGACCTGTAAAATGGAGAAATCCAATTTTGGATGGACTTGCTCTTTTAAACAGACCCATAAACATGAATTATGTCAAACTGGTTTAACAACGTTCATGGATAAGAATGTGATCATGTAGGTGAAACATTATACATTTTATCAATACAGGATATTTTTCAAATAAAGATTGCCTACAGGGAAACAGTATTCTAAAAAGACAGACCATATCAATATGTATTATGAGATTATGTAATGTATTTAATAAAATATATATTTTGCTGTGCACCGTGCTCATTTAATAGTAAAAATGTATACATGCATTGTAATTAACTATTCTCTGGATTGTAACTGTCAACCGATCATACTTAATTTTAAATGCCATTTTAATACAGCAAAAATAATAGAAAGAATTGTGCAGAACAAGAGTTCTGTCCTCAGTTGCTACGTACATGGTCAAAACTGTATAACTACGCTATTAACCACTTGCCAACCAGGCCAATTCTGACACTTATCATATGTAAAAATCTACTTTTTTTTATTTTGTTAGAATATATATATTCTAAAAAAATAGAAAAAAAGTATATTTTTACATGTGATAAGTGTCAGAATTGGCCTGGTTGGCAAGTGGTTAATAGCGTAGTTATACAGTCCATGGGACGGGTGATCTGTCTATCAAAGTGCCCGAACAAGGGGGAGGGGCTGTATGTGACGGCACGCAGCGGGGAACACACAGCTATTGAAATGAAAGCTGTGATGTTCCCGGCGCTGTAATCAAACAGGCGGCGGCTCTCCTCTCCCTTCACTGGCTGCACTACTGGGGACACTGGCTGGCTGCATCTGATGGGCACTGATGAGGCTGCATTGATCTCTTGTATCATGTCCGCAATCTCTGACCATCTCCTGTACCATGTCCCCAGTCTCTGACCATCTCCTGTACCATGTCTGCAGTCTTTGACCATATCCTGTACCATGTCCCCAGTCTCTGACCATCTCCTGTACTATGTCCCCAGTCTCTGACCATCTCCTGTACCATGTCCCCAGTCTCTGACCATCTCCTGTACCATGTCCGCAGTCTCTGACCATCTCCTGTACCATGTCCTCAGTCTTTGACCATCTCCTGTACCATCTCTGCAGTCTCTGATCATCTCCTGTACCATCTCTCCAGTCGCTGAGCATCTCCTGTATAAAAATATTTTAAAAAACAGTCACTTTCGGTTTTCGGGATCAAGGAAGATTTATTATCGGTTTCGGCACCAAAAAACCCATTCGGTGCATCCCTAGTCATACATGGACTTCTTGGTGGGATGGTAGTGGGGGTAGAATGTGCTGGGACATATCTTCTCCTGCTTCATGACCAGTTTGGAAAAAAAAAAAACATAATGTAATACTGTATGTCAATGCAAATGTTATTGTCCAATTATAGGAGTTTGAAACGACCCTGTTCTATTTCCATAATAGTTACCCATGTGGCTATAGGTAACTTCTGGTTCCTAGATAATAAGTGAAATGCCTTCAATGTTTCAGAACAAGTCCAGTTGACTCACTGCTACTAACTATACAACACTAAACATATTTCTGCACCTGAAAGCATTGGGATGGCTATTGTTTGGTGTCAATTGCATAGTGATTGTGAAAACGATGCCTTTGCCTGCTCATAGAAGTTGTTCATTTTTATGGTGCAATTGTGGTCGTGGAATAGGTGAGAATGGTTTCATGTCTGTGGCAGTGGCCTAATCTACATGCAGGGCGCCAGGTGCATGGATTCCAAATGTTTTTTTTTTTTCTTTTTTTTTTTTAAGCACATGATTAGAGCCTGAGGCTCTAATTGCCTTCAAAAAAGGGTGGGCTCGGTGCACAGAGCACTGCGCACTGAGCCCACCCAGTTGTGTCACTATAGCCAATTAATATTCGCTATTGTCTTCCTGATTCTCCTCCCAGCCAATCAGTAAGGGGTCCTAAAACCCGATTGACTAGGGAGTCTTAGGACCCACTTCCTGTTAGGCCGGGAGGAGAATCATTGCAGTCCTAGCCCTCTCTGTACCTCTGCTGGAAGAGGGGGTTCTTCGCAATCTGCCTCCGCAGCTCATTCTTTATCCCCCAGAAGTCTCCGTCCAGGTTTTTGGGAGGTGTCTGTTGCCATGCAGGAGAAACCAGCAAATACACAGTAGAAACGCATCAAAAACATAAGCACTGTGTTTTTGATGGGTTTCCGTCAGTCTATGGAACCAAAAACAAAACCTGCTGCAGGAAAAAAGTCCCTGATCCTTTCCCAAGAACACACCAGTTGAGGGTGCACAGATGTGAATGTGACCCATAGGAATTGAGGTTAAATGAACTGTAGTGCATTTCTGCAAAACTGAAAATCCACTGCAAAACGCACAGGTGTGAACCTACCCTCAAAGTGAGGGAAACCCCTGGTAGTCACCATAATTATGGTCCCCATTGAAAGATTTTCTTCTATTTCTGCTCTGGTATCTGCATAAAATTTGGGAATTTCTTTCACAATCACTTTCGCTGATAACGGTCACAAGGACAAGCAGAGAGGATGACTCTACCGGGGACACAGACAGTAGTAAAAACATGAGAAGGGCTCTAATCCTCTCCTCTCTATCCAAAACTAAATAAATAAGAAAAAAGTTTTGCCTTCAGTTATTCCTGATTTGTACCATGCTTTAGAAGAGTACATGAGAGTACAGGCACAGTGGTGGACTTTGAATTGATCATTCATCTGAAATATTTAGTTGCTCCATCTTCAGATCAGTATGTAGAAATATAATTTTGGAGTTGTTTTAATCCAATATCTTTTCATGTCTGCTCGTGTCATCAGCATTTTCTTTACTTGGAAGATCTGTCAATACCTGGCAACATCTATTTTGTGAACGTCTGTTTTTTTGATAGAGAAAGTCGAGTTTTTTTGAACAAGCTCATCAATTTCCTATGGGCCCAAAAAAATGCACCTGACTTATTTTTTTTTTATCTGGCTGATGATTAGGTGCATTTGTTTTGAATGTGACATGTGAAATCCATTTTAAGCAGAGACCAGCCTCGCCTGTACATAGTGCCTGCTGTCATACCCTCCACACTTCTCTCCTATACATACTGCCCCCTGTCATACCCCCCACAATCCTCTCCTGTACGTACTGCCCACAGTCATACCCCCCACACTCCTCTCCTGTACATACTGCTCACTGTCATACCCTCCACAATCCTCTCCTGTACATACTGCCCACTGCCATACCTTTCACACTCCTCACCTGTACATACTGCCCACTGTCATACCCCCCACACTCCTCTCCTGTACATACTGCTCACTGTCATACCCTCCACAATCCTCTCCTGTACATACTGCCCACTGTCATACCCCCCACACTCCTCTCCTGTACATACTGCCCATTGTCATACCCTCCACACTCCTCCTGTACATACTGCCCCCATCATACCCTCCACACTCCTCTGCTGTGCATACTGCCCACTGTCATACCCCTCACACTCCTT
This sequence comes from Aquarana catesbeiana, assembly GCF_042186555.1. Classification (NCBI taxonomy): domain Eukaryota; kingdom Metazoa; phylum Chordata; class Amphibia; order Anura; family Ranidae; genus Aquarana; species Aquarana catesbeiana. The sequence goes on along the minus strand of NC_133334.1, from coordinate 229,351,303 downwards.
TCCTGTACATAGTGCCCACTGCCATACCCTCCACAGTCCTCTCCTGTACATACTGCCCACTGTCATATCCTTCACATTCTTCTGTACATACTGCCCACTGTCTTACCCTTCACACTTGTCTCCTGTACATACTGCTCCCTGTCATACCCTCCACATTCCTCTGCTGTGCATACTGCCCACTACCATACCCTCCACACTCCTCCTGTACATACTACCCATTGTCATACCCTCCACACTCCTCTCCTGTACATACTGCCCACTGTCATACCCTCCACACTCTTCTCCTGTACATACTGCTCACTGTCATACCCTCCACACTCCTCCTGTACATACTGCCTATTGTCATCCCCTCCACACTCCTCTCCTGTACATACTGCCCACTGTCATATCATTCACACTCTTCTGTACATACTGCCCACTGTGTTACCCTGCACACTCGTCTCCTGTACATACTGCTCACTGTCTTACCCTTCACACTCATCTCCTGTACAAACTGCTCAGTATCATACCGTTCACACTTCTCTCCTGTACATACTGCCCACTGTCATACCCTTCACACTCCTCTCCTGTACATAATGCCCACTGTCTTACCCTCCAGACTTGTCTCCTGTACATACTGCCCACCGTCATACCCTTCACACTCCTCTCCATACTCATCCATCATACCCTTCACACTCCTCTGTTGTACATACTGCCAACTCCTCTACTGTACATAGAGCTGGCTGTCCTACCCTCCCCACTCCTCTCCTATGCATACTGCCCGCTATCATACCATCCACACTCCTCCTGTACATACCACCCACTGTGATACCCTCCACACTCCTCTCCTGTACATACTGCCCCCATAATACCTTCCACACTCCTCTCCTGTACATACTGCCCCTATCATACCCTCCACACTCCTCTTCTGTACATACTGCCCCATCATACCCTCCATACTCCTCTCCTGTACATACTGCTAACAATTTTCATACCCTTCACAAGCCTCTCCTGTACATACTGCCAACTGTCTTTCTCTCCACACTCCTCTCCTGTACATACTGCCCCATAATACCTTCCACCTTCCTCTCCTGTACATACTGCCCCTATCATACCTTCCACACTCCTCTCCTGTACATACTGCCCCCATCATACCCTCCACACTCCTCTCCTGTGCATACTGCCCCCATCATACCCTCCACACTCCTCTACTGTGCATACTGCCCACTGTCATACCCCCCACACTCCTCTCCTGTACATAGTGCACACTGTTATACCCTCCACACTCCTCCCCTCTACATATTGCCCACTGTCATCCTCCACACTCTTCTGTACATACTGCCCACTGTCTTACCCTCCACACTCGTCTTCTGTACATACTGCTCACTGCCTTACCCTTCACACTCGTCTCCTGTACATACTGCTCACTGTCTTACCCTTCACACTCGTCTCCTGTACATACTGCTTAGTATCATACCATCCACACTCCTCTCCTATACATAGTGCCCATTGTCATACCCTCCACACTTCTCTCCTGTACATAGTTCCCCCTCTCATACCCCCCACAATCCTCTCCTGTACATACTGCCCACTGTCATACACTTCTTTCCTGTACATAGTGCCCACTGTCATACCCTCCACATTCCTCTCCTGTACATACTGCCCACTATCATACGCTTCTCTCTTGTACATACTGCTCAGTGTCATACCCTCCACACTCTCCTGTACATACTGCCCACTGTCATACCCTCCACACTCTTCTCCTGTACATAATGCCCACTATCTTACCCTCCAAACTTGTCTCCTGTACATACTGCTTCCTGTCATACCCTCCACATTCCTCTCCTGTGCATACTGCCCACTACCATACCCTCCCCACTCCTCTCCTGTACATACTACCTACTGTCATATCCTCCACACTCTTCTGTACATACTGCCCACTGTCTTACCCTCCACACTTGTCTCCTGTACATAATGCTCAGTATCATACCATCCACACTCCTCTTCTGTACATACTGTCCACTGTCATACCCTTCACAATCCTCTCCTGTACATACTCCATCATATCCTTCATACTCCTCTCCTGTACGTACTGCCCACACCTCTACTGTACATAGAGCTGGCTGTCCTACCCTCCACACTCCTCTCCTGTACCTACTCGTCCATCATACCCTCCACACTCCTCTCAGGTACATACTGCCAACTGTTATACCCTCCACACTCCTCTTCTGTACATAGTGCCCCCGTCATACCCCCACAATCCTCTCCTGTACATACTGTCCACTTTAATACACTTCTCTCTTGTACATACTGCCCACTGTCATACCCTCCACACTCCCCTGTACATAATGCCTACTGTCATACCCTCCACACTCTTCTCCTGTACATAATTCCCACTGTCTTACCCTCCAAACTCGTCTCCTGTACATACTGTTCCCTGTCATACTCACATTCATCTCCTGTGCATACTGCCCACTACCATACCCTCCACACTCCTCTCCTGTACATACTACCTACTGTCATATCCTCCACACTCTTCTGTACATACTGCCCACTGTCTTACCCTCCACACTTGTCTCCTGTACATACTGCTCAGTATTAGGGATGAGCTTCATGTTCGAGGTGAACCCATGTTCGACTCAAACATCGTCTGTTCGCCCTTTTGTCGAATTGCGAACGATTTGGGCCGTTCGCGCCAAATTCGTGTGGCGCGTCACGGCCCATAATTCACTGCGGCATCGCAGTGCATTGCTGGTTGATGATTGGCCAAGCATGCACTATGACCCGCATGCTTGGCCAATCACAGCGCCATCTGAACAGAGAGCCGTAATTGGCCAAAGCCAAGGAGGCTTTGGCCAATTATGGCTCAGGGGATTTAGTACACGCCTCACACTATATAAGGCCACCTGCACGGCAGCCCTGTGTAGTGTGTGTTCTGGCATTGAAAGAGAGACAGTGTCATTTGATTTAAGTTAGATAGATTAGGCAGGACAGTCAGTGAGTTAGCTGCACTTACAGTGTATTGTGTATATATATGCATCCCAGGTGTTGTGTGTGTGTGTGTGTGTGTGTGTATATATATATATATATATATATATATATATATATATACACTGTATTCAGTTTAGCTAGATCCATTCCTGTTATCTTCCTACTGACAGGCAGGCTTGTCTTGTTACAGTATTTACAGCTACCTGAAGAAAATTGCTGGTGTTCTTTTGATCCTATTAGTACCACAGTCAGGCAGCTAGACTATTTACAGTTAGTGTAGTGCGTCCTCCTCACAGTGTTCAGTTAAAGCTACAAGTTAGTTTAGTGTGACCTCTGCACAGTGTTCAGCTAAAGCTACAAGTTAGGGTAGTGCGTCCTCCTCACAGTGTTCAGCTAACGCTCCAAGTTAGTGTAGTGCATCCTCCTCACAGTGTTCAGCTAAAACTACAAGTTAATGTAGTGCGACCTCTGCACAGTGCTCAGCTAAAGCTACCTGTAGAAGGTTGGTGGTGTTTTCCTGATCCTATCACTACCACAGGCAGCTAAATAAGCTACAAGTTATTTTTTTGCGAGCTCTGCACAGTGTTCACCTAAAGCTACCTGCAGAAGGTTGGTGGTGTTTTCCTGATCCTATCACTAACGCAGGCAGCTAAATAAGCTACAAGTTATTTTTTTGCGAGCTCTGCACAGTGTTCACCTAAAGCTACCTGTAGGTTGGTGGTGTTTTCCTGATCCTATCACTACCGCAGGCAGCTAAATAAGCTACAAGTTAGTGTAGTGTGTCCTCCTCACAGTGTTCAGCTAAAACTTCAAGTTAGTGTAGTGCACAGTGTTCAGCTAAAGTTACAAGTTAGGGTAGTGCGTCCTCCTCACAGTGTTCAGCTAAAGCTACAATTTAGTGTAGTGTGTCCTCCTCACAGTGTTCAGCTAAAATTACAAGTTAGTGTAGTGTGACCTCTGCACAGTGTTCAGCTAAAATTCCAAGTTAGTGTAGTGCGACCTCTGCACAGTGTTCAGCTAAAGCTACAAGTTAGTGTAGTGGGTCCTCTGAACAGTGTTCAGCTAAAACTACAAGTTAGTGTAGTGCAACCTCTGCACAGTGTTCAGCTAAAGCTACAAGTTAGTGTAGTGCGACCTCTGCACAATGTTCAGCTAAAGCTACAAGTTAGTGTAGTGCGTCCTCTGAACAGTGTTCAGCTAAAACTACAAGTTAGTGTAGTGCGACCTCTGCACAGTGTTCAGCTAAAGCTACCTGTAGAAGGTTGTTGGTGTTTTCCTGATCCTATCACTACCGCAGGCAGCTAAATAAGCTACAAGTTCGTTTTTTGCGAGCTCTGCACAGTGTTCAGCTAAAGCTACCTGCAGAAGGTTGGTGGTGTTTTCCTGATCCTATCACTACCGCAGGCAGCTAAATAAGCTACAAGTTAGTTTTTTTTGCGAGCTCTGCACAGTGTTCACCTAAAGCTACCTGTAGAAGGTTGGTGGTGTTTTCCTGATCCTATCACTACCACAGACAGCTAAATAAGCTACAAGTTAGTGTAGTGCGTCCTCCTCACAGTGTTCAGCTAAAATTACAAGTTAGTGTAGTGCACAGTGTTCAGCTAAAGCTACAAGTTAGGGTAGTACGTCCTCCTCACAGTGTTCAGCTAAAACTACAAGTTAGTGTAGTGCGACCTCTGCACAGTGTTCAGCTAAAACTACAAGTTAGTGTAGTGCGTCCTCTGAACAGTGTTCAGCTAAAGCTACAAGCTAGTGTAGTGCGTCCTCCTCACAGTGTTCAGCTAAAACTACAAGTTAGTGTAGTGCGACCTCTGCACAGGGTTCAGCTAAAGCTACCTGTAGAAGGTTGTTGGTGTTTTCCTGATCCTATCACTACCGCAGGCAGCTAAATAAGCTACAAGTTAGTTTTTTTGCGAGCTCTGCACAGTGTTCAGCTAAAGCTACCTGTAGAAGGAGGTTGGTGTTTTCCTGATCCTATCACTACCGCAGGCAGCTAAATAAGCTACAAGTTCGTTTTTTGCGAGCTCTGCACAGTGTTCACCTAAAGCTACCTGTAGAAGGTTGGTGGTGTTTTCCTGATCCTATCACTACCGCAGGCAGCTAAATAAGCTACAAGTTAGTTTTTTGCGAGCTCTGCATAGTGTTCAGCTAAAGCTACCTGTAGAAGGTTGGTGGTGTTCTCATACTACAGGCAGGCAGTTGATTTTGCTAGCTGCAGTATCAGTATATATATATATATATATATATATATATATATATATATATATCCCAGCTTAGTGCAGCTACAGGCCATTAGTATGTCTGGAAGGCCAACAAGGAGAGGCAGACAGTCACGAGCCAATAAAAGAGGGCAAGCAGGCTCTGTGTCTAGAGGCAACAGTGCTGGTCGTGGAGACGGTGCATCCTCATCAGCACGTGGCTGTGGGACACGCTTGGCCTTTTTTTCAGCAGCTGGCCGTGTTGAGCCGCAACATGCGAAAGACTTGGTCGAGTGGATGACCAAGCCTTCCTCATCCTCCTCATCCTCTCTCACCCATGCTCAGGGTACTTTGGCAAAGCAGCTGCCAACGCGGCCTCTTCACTCGGCTCAATGGCATCAGTGACTCCTTGCCTAGCCCCACCATGTCCTCCTGAGGAGTCCCTCGAACTGTTTGACCACAGTGTTGGGTACATGCTCCAGGAGGATTCCCAGCGTTTAGAAGGCTCTGATGATGATACTGAGCTAGATGAAGGCAGTAACGTGAGCACGGACAGAGGGGGTGCCCAAGAAGGACAGCAATCTGGCAGTCATGCTCCCCCTGCTGCAGCCTACTGCCAGGTTTGCTCCAGTGAAGAGGAGGGAGGGGATGATGAGGTCACTGACTCAACGTGGGTGTCTGATAGGAGAGAGGAGGAGGAGGAGGCACATCACCAACGAGGCAGGATGCCCTCCAGGGGCCAGCCTAAGGGCAGCACACTGACTGCATCACACCCCAAAGCTCCGCATGTGCAGGGCACTGCTGTCTCTGCGCGTTATTCCAAAAGTTCTTTGGTGTGGGCCATTTTTGAGACGAGTGCATCAGATCGCACCACTGCTATTTGCAACATATGTCTCAAGCGTATCTCGCGTGGCCAAAACATCTCCCGCTTGGGCACCACATGCTTGACCAGACATATGTTGACCTGCCATGCAGTTCGTTGGCAAGCGTATCTAAAAGACCCACACCAAAGAACAAAGAGGACCTCTCCTTGCTCCCCATCAGCTGAGATCTCCAACCCCACTATACCTTCAGTCCTCTCTGAGACCTGCACTGAGAGGAATGAAGGTGTAGAATTAAGTGTGTCACAGCCAAGTACTTGTGGGCAATCTGCTTTTGGTACACCGACGTCAGATTGTACCAGGCAAATCTCCCTGCCCCAGCTGCTGCACCACCGAAAGAAGTTCGCTCCCAGTCATCCACATGCCCAGCGGTTGAATGCTAGCTTGGCAAAATTGCTAGCACTTCAACTGCTGCCTTTTCAGTTGGTAGACTCTGCCCCCTTCCGTGAGTTTGTGGAATGTGCAGTTCCTCAGTGGCAGGTACCCAAACGCCACTTTTTCTCACGGAAGGCGATTCCGGCTCTCTACCGGCATGTGGAAGACAATGTTAATGCCTCGCTGGATAGGGCGGTCAGCGGTAAGGTGCATATTACCACTGACTCATGGTCCAGCAGGCATGGACAGGGATGTTACCTAAGTTTCACCGCGCATTGGGTGACTCTGCTGGCAGCTGGGAAGGATGCAGTACAAGGTGCAGTAGTGTTGGAGGTTGTTCCGCCACCACGCCTCCAAAATGCCACTACTAATGATTGTGACACACCTCTCTCCTCCACCCCCTCCTCTTCTTCTTCCTCCATGGCCTCTTCCTGTGCTTGGTCCTCGGAACCAGCGGTGCTCCATAGCTGTTCAAGGGGCTACACAAGTATGCAGGCCAAAAGATGCCATGCGGTGCTTGAGCTGGTGTGCTTGGGGGACAGGAGCCACACTGGGGCAGAGGTTCTGTCAGCTCTGCAGGGGCAGGTTCAGAGGTGGTTGACGCCACGCCAACTTAAGCCAGGAATGGTGGTTTGTGACAATGGCACCAACCTCCTCTCTGCCCTCCGACAGGGACAAATGACCCATGTGCCCTGTTTGGCTCATGTCCTTAACTTGGTGGTGCAGCGGTTCTTGGGCACGTACCCGGGCTTACAGGATGTCCTGAGGCAGGCCAGGAAAGTCTGTGTGCATTTCCGCCGGTCATATAATGCCAGTGCTTGACTGGCAGACCTCCAAAAGGAGTTTAACCTGCCCAAGAACCGCCTAATCTGGGACATGCCCACCAGGTGAAACTCAACGTTGGCCATGCTGCAGCGACTGCACACGCAGCAGAGGGCCATCAATGAGTACCTGTGCGACTATGGCACCAGGACAGGGTCAGGGGAGCTTGTTTTTTTTTCCCCACGCCAGTGGGCCATGATCAGGGATGCATGCACTGTCCTGTTACCATTTGAGGAGGCCACGAGGATGGTAAGCAGTGACAGTGCATGCATCAGTGACACTGTCCTCCTTGTCCACCTGTTGGAGCACACGCTGCGTGGAATGATGGACAGGGCACTTGAGGCAGAACAGAGGCAGGAAGAGGAGGACTTCCTTAGCTCTCAAGGCCCACTTTATTCAGACAGTGTTCCTGCGTGCCCGCCGATTACACAGGAAGAGGACGAGGAGGAGGAGGATTGTGTCAGTATGGAGGTGGAGCCTGGCACTCAGCATCAGCAGCAGTCTTTAAGGGATCAGTCCCAAGAAACACATGGACTTGTACGTGGCTGGGAGGAGGTGGCTGCAGACCATGTCGTCCTTAGTGACCCAGAGGACTCCGGACCGAATGCCTCAGCAAACCTATGCTGCATGGCCTCCCTGATCCTGCAAAGCCTGCATAAGGATCCTCGTATTTGTGGTATCAAGGAGAAGGACAAATACTGGCTGGCAACCCTCCTTGATCCACGTTACAAGGGTAAGGTTGTGGACCTTATCTTGCTGTTGCAGAGGGAGCAGAGGATGAAACATCTTTGGGAGGCCTTGCAGAAAGGTCTGTGCAACGCGTTCCCAGAGACTGGGAGGTTACAAACTCCTGTTTCTGGACGTGTTGCTGAGGCTTCGGTCAGTCAAAGAAGGAGCGGTGGAGAAGGTGGCCGTCTGACCGATGCGTTCAGACAATTTTTTAGTCCGCAGCCCCAAGGTATATATAATCAGAAAAGAGGTCCCAGGGATTTTATGGGTGGGAGGAAGATGGGGAGTAAAGGTGTGTATAAAGGTAAGAGGAATCAAGGTATATAAAACTATATAATGCTTTATTCAATTTTTTGGGATGTGGTGAGAGGTGAGCTTCATGTTTTTGTTTACCTGACCGTCTATTTAGACTGACTTGGTGGTCCAACCATACTTATGTGATTTCAATTTAGGTAGCAGCCCCAAGGTATGATCGGTTCCAGCAACCATCGCCAGCATCTGTTTTACATGGTGCAGGAATACCTAGGGGCAAGATCTGACTTGGACACCTTTCCCACCGAAAATCCTCTGGGATGGATCACTGGCCAGAGCTTGCACAGTATGCAATTGAGCTACTGGCCTGTCCTGCATCCAGCATTCTTTCGGAACGCACATTCAGTGCTGCTGGAGGCTTTGTAACCGATCACAGGGTGCGTCTGTCCACCAACTCGGTCGATCGACTGACCTTCATAAAAATTAATCAGTCTTGGATCACCACCATCTACCAAGCACCTGATGCTGATGTAACCGAATAATTTTTTTTGAAATCTCAGATCCCTTCAAAGACTGCCTATGCTGATGCTGAGTGACTATCCTGAGTAATTATCCTCTTCCTCCTCAATGATCACACTGATAGCTTATAAGAAGATTTTTGGTTCTGGCCACCGCCACCAGTGCCTAAGGCCCAATTTTTCAGCCCCTGTTTAACAGGGGCGTGTAATTACAATTTTTGATGCAATACTTTGCAGCAGGCCTCATTTTTGCGTTCCAACTAGAGTATCTGTGAGGGGTTGCAGTGTTGTGGCACCAGTGCCTAAGGCCCAATTTTTCAGCCCCTGTTTAACAGGGGTGTGTAATTACAATTTTTGGTGCAATACTTTGCAGCAGGGCTCGTTCCTGCGTTCCAACTAGAGTATCTGTGAGGGGTTGCAGTGTTGTGGCACCAGTGCCTAAGGCCCAATTTTTCAGCCCCTGTTCAACAGGGGCATGTAATTACAATTCTTGATCTAATATTTCACAGCAGGGCCCGTTTCTGCACCCACCAAGAGTGAGTGAGGACTTACAGTGTTGTGGCACCAGCACCACCACCACCACCAAAGGCCCAATTTTTCTGCCCGTTTAAAAGGGCGTGTAATTAGAATTTTTGATGCAATACTTTGCAGCAGGGCTCGTTCCTACATTCCAATTAGAGTATCTGTGAGGGGTTGCAGTGTTGTGGCACCAGCACCAGTGCCTAAGGCCCAATTTTTCAGTCCCTGTTTAACAGGGGCGTGTATTTACAATTTTTGATGCAATACTTTGCAGCAGGGCTCGTTCCTGCGTTCCAACTAGAGTATCTGTGAGCGGATGCAGTGTTGTGGCACCAGCACCAGTGCCTAATGCCCAATTTTTCAGCCCCTGTTCAACAGGGGCATGTAATTACAATTCTTGATCTAATATTTCACAGCAGGGCCCTGAGAGAGCTTACAGTGTTGTGGCCACAACAACACCTAAGGCCCAAATTTCTGCTGAGTATATAGGGCAGGCCCCTACTTTCAAACATCCAACTTACAAACTACTCCTACTTGCAAACAGAAGGAGACAACAGGAAGTGAGATGAAATCTACCCCTAGGAAGGGAAATTCTCTCCTGTAAGAGTTAATATGGGAAAAACGTTTCTCCTTTCCATTGATGCTTTATCACCAATCCTTGTTTCACAAAAAAACCCACATTTTCAAAAAACATTTGTCATTGGGACAAAAAGTGAGGTGAAATCTTCTGAAGAGGAGCACAGACAGCAAAACAAATGTCACAGGGGTGATAACCCTTCCCTATGTTTTCCAAAAAGCTTAAAATAGATTTTTTGGCTGGAGCTAAACACGTTAAAAATGTACCAGTTCAAAATTACAAACAGATTCTACTTAACAACAAACCTACAGTCCCTGTCTTGTTTGCACCGCCTGTATACTGCTGTTCAGAGTACAGAGCCTGTATCCTGCTGTTTCCTTTTTTAATTTGGGTGCAGGGTTCCCCTTAATATCCATACAAGACCCAAAGGGCCTGGTAATGGACTGGGGGGTACCCATGCCGTTTGTCTCACTGATTTTCATCCATATTGCCAGGACCCGACATTACATTAAAGCCGCAAGCAGTTTTAAATGACTTTTTTTCCTTTAAAAATGACATTTTGTGCAGGGACTGTTCTAAGCTCGGGAAACGCGCGCCACAGGCATACTATAGACACCCCCAGGCATACTATAGACACCCCCCAGGTACGATATTTAAAGGAATATTTCACTTTTTTTTTTTTACTTTAAGCATCTTTAAAATCACTGTTCCCGAAAAAACAGCCGTTTTTAAAAGTTTTTTTTGCATTGATACATGTCCCCTGGGGCAGGACCCGGGTCCCCAAACCCTTTTTAGGACAATACCATGCAAATTAGCCTTTAAAATGAGCACTTTTGATTTCGAACGTTCGAGTCCCATAGATGTCAATGGGGTTCTAACATTTGTGCGAATTTTTGGTCCGTTCGCAAGTTCTGGTGCGAACCGAACCGGGGGGTGTTCGGCTCATCCCTACTCAGTATCATACCCTTCACAATCCTCTCCTGTACATACTCCATCATACCCTTCACACTCCTCTCCTGTACGTACTGCCCACACCTCTACTGTACATAGAGCTGGCTGTCCTACCCTCCACACTCCCCTCCTGTGCATACTGCCCACTATAATACCATCCACACTCCTCTCCTGTACATACCGCCCACTGTGATACCCTCCACACTCCCCTCCTGTACCTACTCGTCCATCATACCCTCCACACTCCTCTCCTGTACATACTGCCCCCATAATACTTTCCACACTCCTCTCCTGTACATACTGCCCCTATCATACCCTCCACACTCCTCTTCTGTACATACTGCCCCATTATACACTCCACACTCCTCACCTATACATACTGCCAACAACTGTCATACCCTCTGCACTCCTCTCCTGTACATACTGCCAACTGTCTTTCTCTCCACACTCTTCTCCTGTACATACTGCCCGCATAATACCTTCCACACTCCTCTCCTGTACATACTGCCCCTATCATACCCTCCACACTCCTCTCCTGTACATCCGGCAGAATCATACCCTCCACTCTCCTCTCCTGCACATACTGCCCACTGGCATACCCTCCACACTCCTCTGCCGTGCATAGTGCCCACTGTCATACCCTCCACACTCCTCTCCTGTACATAGTGCCCACTGTCATACCCTCCACACTCCTCTCCTGTACATAGTGCCCACTGTTATACCCTCCACATTCCTCTCCCTCACCTGCACATACTTCCCACTTTTATACCATCCATACTCCTCCCCTATGCCTTTTACCCACAAAAACAATATGAAATGTTGGCAACTATGCACTTGGGCACTGCCCAAGGGCCACTAGGTCAGTAGTGGGCCCCATGAGTGGCTCCTGGGATCCTGTGATATTAAAGCGGTAGTAAATTTCACTAACATTACTACTTTTTAGAGGGCCTGAGGTAGATTATGCCATAATGTACAGCATATTAGCACATTAGGGTACATTTATCTGTCAGACTGAGCCCCCCAGCGATGCGCTGTGATCAATCTGTTGGGTCCCAGGTGCTTCCATCTTCACCCGATCTTCCTACTGGGTTCTGTGCCTTCGGTCACTTGCCTTGGCCGGGCTGCGGTGATGTCACTCTCACGTATGCTCATGCGGATCCTCTCTCATCCCCATTCTCTTTCTCATCCTCCCTCCCTTATGCCTCACCCCTCTCTCATCCCCTTTCTCTCTCTTGCAAGGCAAAGCAAAAGCAGGTGTAAACTGGACTGTGAACTAACCATTTAATTTAGTGACAGGAGCTTTGACTGGCATTCAGTGAGGTTTAACAAAACCTGTCCGAAGCCATGTTTTGAAGCAAGTGTAAACTAACGCATTCCAGATCCGTTCCAGATGTGTTTCTGCATGTGCGTTTTTACCATGTTTTTGATGTGTTCTGGTGCATTTTTGATGTGTTTGAGAATGCATTCCAGGTGCTTTTTTTTTTTCTACTTTTTTCCTGTTTTTTTTTTCCCCCACTATACTTGGGTCCAGTGTGTGTCAGTGCATTTTTGATGTGTTTTACTGCTTTCCAGTGCAGGAAAAATGCAGCGTGTTCTACTTTTTTTTTCTGGAAGTGAAAAGCCCTGAAACTAACCGCTCTGATGTGAAACTATGCCATTGGAAACCATATAACCTACTTTCTATGCATTTTTGATGCAGAACAAAAATGCACTGGACTGCATGTGGTGTGAATTGACCCTTAAAGTGGTTGTAAAACTTCCCAAACAACTTTACCTTATTGAAATCCTCATAAAAAACACTGATTACTGCTTGTAGCTGTCTCCTTACCTGTTTAGTTTTGTTGTAATCCGTCCCGTTTTGTTTAATGACGTCACAAGCTGATTTGCTTCCCTCAATTCACGGCACACTCTGTGTGCAGTCCATCTATTGACAAGGTGCCATGAATTGGATTTCCTCTTATAGCGGCATAGGTGTTAAATCGCGTGAGACTGCAGAATGTTTCCCAGCATCCTGGAACTCCCCATGTGACCGCGTGACATCACACGGGGAGTAAACCTTCTGTATCTTGCGCGGCGATCAGCTGCAGCAAAATAAACAGGCACGCATATACCCAGAATGGGTATTTACCTGTTAATAGAGCACAAAAACAATGCAGCAGGTCAACTATGAGTGGCGGCGCTCGGTTACCGCAGTAATGTCAGATCGCGCATGCGCAAGATTACGTTGAAGGGAAACATGATAGGGCGGAAATGATATTCTACATGGACTGAGAAAACCATACTGAAGATGGCGCCTTATCTTGATAGAATTTTTTTTCAAAGTTAGAAAAAAAAGTAAGTAATCGGCTATTGTGTGCTATTAGACTATGTAATGTTTGCTAAAGCGTGATTAAAAATAAATATACGAAAAGCAACATAGGGACTGCAGAGTTTACTTCCTCTTTAAATGTGTGTTGAAGCCGAAGCAAGTGTAAATGAGCCCTTACTGTTCTGTACATACCCCACCATGCTGCAAACGTGACAAGAGACTGCAGACTGAAACTGGGAATCAGTCAACTACCTGGTTGGCTTTTATAGGTTATCAACCCCCCCTCCCTATCAATACTAGAAACTGAGAGCTGTCTATGAGAGTGGTCACTGTGCTGGGATCATGCAATGGGTGCGCTTTCAGAACAGAATCCCAATGTACATGTGCAGGAGTTACAGGAAAAAGGGGAATATTTGGGACTTTAAAAGAGACGCAGGGGAAGGTTTGTGCCTCCATCCCTAATTGCTATGCAAAAAAGAATCCCCCCCTCCAGTTGGTAGTTATTTCTAACTATAATGGCAATTTTTATCGCCCCTTTAGTATATCGATGCACTTGCTCCTGATGAATGGATAGAAGTCCATGAAACGTCGTCAAGCTTATTTTGATGCATCCACTTTATATTTATGACTCTGGATGGTTTTATTGCTTTATCAACCCTGATATAATGTCAATATCTACTCCATTTGGGGGATTGTGATGTATAATATTTATTTTCTGTGTCATGTTGGTTATAACCCACAATATGTATGTTGTTTTGTATTTTTATATGCCAATGTGCTATTATGCATTTATACGGGTTGATCCATTCCCTATTTTGGTCTATTAATAAATATATTTATTTACATATACATATAGATTTGTATGGCTCTATCCCACGCACCTCATTTAAAGTCCCACCCTCCCCCCTTCTTTTTTGCATGTGCAGGAGTTAGGCCCATCCAAGCAAGAGACTGAAGGTTTCAAACCCAGAAGTGTGGGAGAAGATGGAAGCGACGGAAGGGAACTTTGCTAGTCCCGTTGCTGCCTTAATGTGCAAACTTTTATATTGAGCAAGACAAAAAGCTCCTCAGGCTCAAAATGTTGTATTTGGTCTGGCGTTTACTTCCGCTTGTAAGAGCTTTTACCACAAATTTAAACTTTCAGCATTTTCCTACAGCTGACTGATGTCTCCCCAGCAGGAGCTGCAGAATAAATATATCGATCAGAATGGTTCAGTATAAACAGGCACTCAGAAAAATGATGGATTCTTTTAGTAATGCTGTAAAATGTTGAAGACTGCTTTGCGTGCCTTATTCTTTGTATTCCCGTATCTCTGCTGGGTGCCCCTGAAACCACCAAGAAGTTATTGATGCATAGGCTTATGAAGGGAATGCAGGGCTGACTGCTTGTGGAAAGGGGTGCAATCAGAGTGGAACAGATTACGCTAATAACAGACTGTAGGAAAGATACAGAGGCATCCATAATATATTTATTATTATTATTGTATTTATATAAGGCTTTATATTCGCATCAAGGAGCTTACAATCTAAGGTCCCTAGCACACAACATACAGTACATACTAGGGCCAAGGTTGAGAAGACCGCTGACAGACAGTTTAGGTAACTGTGTGGTCACGCTTGATGCGTTTCGTCATCACTTCGTCAGAGGGCGTGGCCACACAGCACCATACTTTTATACTCAGCGAGCACTGGATTTAAACCCCACGCTCGCTCACTGTCACTTTCTATTGCAACCTATACTACTGCGAAGGCACATATGATTGTAATAACCCTCGGTGTATAAAGACAAACAAACAAATTTCTTAGGAATAAAACAAGGTTCTGTTAATAACAAAAAAAGATATCACATCAATTGGCATTGATAGAGGATTAACCACTTAACAACTGACCCATAGCCGAATGACGGCTGCAGGGCAGTTGCTTAACCCTGGGAGGGCGTACTATGACGTCCTCCTAGAATTCCCCTCTCGTGCGTCCCCTGGGGCGCGCACCCGAACACATCTGTGACCGGACCCGGCGCATCACGGATCCCGGTAAATGGCCGCTGATCGCGGCCTTTTACCATGTGATCGCTCCGTCAAATCTCATGACGCCGGTTCCTGTCCTCCCCTCCTGTGTACCGATCGGTACACTGTGAGCGGAGAGGGGGATGGATGGATGGCTGCAGCGCTGTGGGCTGGATGTGTAGTGCCCACAGCACTGCACAGTGACATCCAGCCATCCATCCATCGATGCTCACCCATCCCTAATGCTCTGCAATGCCCTGCACTACTCTGCAATGCCCCACAATACTCTGCAATACCCCCACAATACTCTGCAATACCCCCACAATACTCTACAATACCCCACAATACGCTGCAATACCCCGCAATACTCTGCAATACCCTGCAATACTCTGCAATACCCCACAGTACACTGCAATACCCCGCAATACTCTGCAATATCCCGCAATACTCTGCAATACCCCACAGTACACTGCAATACCCCACAATACTCTGCAATACCCCGCAGTACTCTGCAATACCCCACAATACTCTGCAATACCCCGCAGTACACTGCAATACCCCACAGTACATTGCAATACCCCGCAATACTCTGCAATACCCCACAATACTCTGCAATACCCCACAATACCCTGCAATACCCCGCAGTACTCTGCAATACCCCGCAATACTCTGCAATACCCCGCAATACTCTGCCATACCCAGCCATACTCTGCAATACTCGGTGATACCCAGCCATACCCAGTCATACTCGGCGATACCCTGCCATACTCTGCAATACCCCGCCATACTCTGCAATACCCCGCCATACTCTGCAATACCCTGCCATACCCTGCAATACTCAGCCATACCCAGCCATACCCAGCCATACCCAGCCATACCCTGCCATGCTGAGCCATACTCAGCCATACGCTGCCATGCTGAGCCATACTCAGCCATACCCAGCCATGCTCAGCCATACTCGGCTGTACTCGGTCTCTGTATGTGGCCAGACTGTGGAAGTCTCATACATGTGGTATCCCCGTACTCAGGAGGAGTAGGAGAATCTATTTTGGGGTGTCATTTTTGGTATGTACATGCTAGAACGTGTTAGAAATATTGAATAAATGGACAACTTTGTGTTAAAAAAAATTTGTTTTAACCACTTCCCGCCCGCCGGCTGTCATACAACGTCCTTGACTTTGTGCTGGGATATCTGAATGATGCCTGCAGCTTTTTCAGCCGGCGATTCCCTACACCATAAGAATGATCATAGCGGCTGTTCCACTGCTTGATCATTCTTACGGGAGGCGAGAGGGGATGTCCCCCCCTCCCGCCGCCCTCCGGTGCTTCTACTAACTCACCGCTATGATCGAAGCCAGGTTCTTTTTTTTTTTTTTTTTTTTTAATTTCAGGCTTCCCAGCCTAGAGGTGAGATGTGGGGTCTTATTGACCCCATATCTTACTGTAAAGAGGACCTGTCATGCCATATTCCTATTACAAGGGATGCTTACATTCCTTGTAATAGGAATAAAAGTGGTCAAAAAAATTTTTTTGGGGAAAAAAGCATCAAACTAAAATAAATAAAGTAAAATGGACAAAAAAAAAAAAAAAAATTTAAAGCGCCCCTGTCCCTGTGTGCTCGCATGCAGAAGCGAACGCATACGTAAGTCCCGCCCACATATGAAAACTGTGTTCAAACCACACATGTGAGGTATCGCTGCGATCGGTAGAGCGAGAGCAATGATTTTGGTCCTAGACCTCCTCTGTAACTCAAAACATGTAACCAGTAAAAAATTTTAAAGAGTCGCCTATGGGGATTTTTGAGTAGCAAAGTTTGGCGCCATTCCACAAGCGCGTGCAATTTTGAAAGGTGACATGTTGGGTATCTATTTACTTGGCGTAACTTCATCTTTCACATTATGCAAAAACATTGGGCTAACTTTACTGTTTTGTTTTTTTTTAAAGCACAAAACTGTTTTTTTTCCCAAAAAAAGCGTTAAAAAAATTGCTGCGCAAATACCGTGCGAGATAAAAAGTTGCAATGACCACCATTGTATTCTCTAGGGTCTTTGCTAAAAAAAATATATAATGTTTTGGGGTTCTATGTAATTTTCTAGCTAATAAATGATGATTTTTACATGTAGGAGAGAAATGTCAGAATTGGCCTGGGCACTCCAGAACGCCTGAAGGTACTCCCCTGCATGTTGGGCCTCTGTATGTGGCCACTCTGTGTAAAAGTCTCACACATGTGGTATCGCCGTACTCGGAAGTAATAGCAGAATGTGTTTTGGGGTGTAATTTGTGGTATGCATATGCGGTGTGTGAGAAATAACCTGCTAATATGACAATTTTGTGAAAAAAAAAAAGTAAAAAAAAAAACTTGATTTTGCAAAGAATTGTGGTAAAAAATGACAACTTCAAAAAACTCACCATGCATCTTTCTAAATACCTTGGAATGTCTTCTTTCCAAAAAGGGGTCATTTGGGGGGTATTTGTACTTTTCTGGCATGTTAGGGTCTCAATATGAAGAAAAATTACTAATTTGCAAAATTTTATAACAGAAATGAAGAAAAATGCATTTTTTTACAGATTTTTCAGTCTTTTTTTTTTTTATAGCGCAAAAAATAAAGAACCCAGTGGTGATTAAATACCACCAAAAGAAAGCTCTATTTGTGTGAAAAAAAAGGACAAAAATTTCATATAGATACAGTGTTGCATGACTGAGTAATTGTCATTCAAAATGTGAGAGCACCAAAAGCTGAAAATTGGTCTGGTTATTAAGGGGGTTTAAGTGCCCAGTGGTCAAGTGGTTAAAGAACAGATCCTTGTTTAATCCCCCACAATCCTCCAATAATCATGTGGAAGTCTTTAAACAAATGGTCTTAAAAGATGTAGATAATTTAATACTCAAAAAGAACATTAATTCTAAATATTATTGAGGATGGGATTACATCTTTAGAAAATAGAATGGATGTGGTAATTAGACCAGCAGACAAAGGAGGTGGGGTGGTGATTTTAGAAAGAAACTACTATCACTCACAGTTACTAAGCATGTTGGCAGATGGCTACACTTATGCAGAATTGGATCACAATCCTACCATAGGAGAGATTTGAATAATCTGATAGATTATGGTTATGATAAGTGAGTGCTAAAGAAAAAAGATATTTAGTGCCTAGCTTTAGTAGGGTGCCGGCAATTTACACATTACCCAAAGTCCACAAGGATCCTGTAAACCCCCCCGGCAAAATCAATAGTTAACAGTATTGGTTTTGTAATATCAAGGGTGGGTCAATATCTTGACAATTTCCTCCAAAAAAGTGTGCTTCAAACTAGACCTTATTTAAAAGATACAAAAAATTTCTTACAACTTTTAAAGGGTATACATATTCCTAAACAAACAGAAGTATACTTAGTAATGGCTGATGTTGCGTCATTATATACAGTGATACAACACGATCACGCTTTGCATGCTCTGAATTGGGCATTGAGCCAGAGGGGAGATTTACCTTATATACAAAAGAAGTTTTAGGAATAGCTTTACAATTTTGTTTGTCCCACAATTACTTTTGGTATGCAGGCAAGTTCTTCACTCAGAAAAGAGGTGTAGCTATGGGCACTAAATTTGCGCCGAGCTTAGCAAATCTTTCCATGAGTGAGTGGGAGGATAAAACATATTTATGATAAACAGAGAAGTGAGCTATTATTCTATAAGAGATTTATAGACGATTTGTTCTCCATTTGGGTTGGTGCTGAACGATCTCTAGTTGCATTTATTGAAGGGCTTAATCACAACAACAATAATAATATCAAATTAGATTGTCATTTGAGCCGTGAGCAAATTCATTACTTTGACGTTACAGTCATGATACATAACAGCAAATTAATTACCAAGGTATATTTTAAATCTGCAGACTGTAATAGTTATCTGCCCATCCAAAGTGGCCACCACTCAACATGGCAAAGGAGTATAACTAAAGGGCAATTTATGAGGATCAGAAGAAATTGCTCCTGAGATGAGGACTATTTGGAACAAACTCAGATTATTAAAAAACTATTCATTGAGAAAGGATATAAATCCATCTATTTAGTCAATGACATACAGAAAGTCAGTCAAACAACACAGGATATGTGCTTAGCAGACAGAGAAAAATCAAGTGACACCAGGCATGAATGATGCTTTATCAGCAATTACCATACTCAGTATAAAGCGGTAGAGATGATTTTTAGGAAATAGTGGCCAATACTGAGTATGGATAAAATGCTGAGAAAGGCAGTACATAAAGATCCTGTCTTTATCTACAGAAAGGGCCCTTCATTTGGTGACAAAATGTTGAAGAAAATATTAGATCAATCCACCAAACCTGTGATGTTTTGGAACAGAGCAGGTTTTTTTGCTTGTCGAAGATGTCTATCATGTAGACAAGTACACATTCATGTAAGGGGACTTTCTGAATTTAGATCCACATCTAATGGGAAATCATTTGAAATTAGGGATTTTATTTCATGCAACTCAACGCATGTAGTATATGCACTCCAATGTCCATGCAGCCTAATATACATTGGCTGAACTAAACGTATTGTTGGCAAAAGAGTATCTGAACATATAAATAATATTAAAATAGGATACAAAGACCATAGCGTATCAATGCATTTTCGACAGAAACACAATAGGGACCCTTGGAGGACTCCAATTTTGGGGAATAGAAAAAATGGTAGCCAATATGGAAAGGATCCAATAGAGTCAGAAAGTTGTCAAAATGCAAAACAAATTGGATCTATCTAACACTTTATATCCCAATGGAATGAACATCAAATGAGATCTTAACTGTTTTATCAGTGATTTTTGACTTATGGAATAGGCTTTGATAGTGATGATCTACTTTACAGTAATTTTATTAGTGTATACAATTTAATTTGAATACAGTAATATTGGAAATTGTTATTTACCTGTTATGGAATATTGATTTATGGATTCAATATTTTAAGTGATGAAAACAACTGATCATAATGTAGTAAGATCATAAATTGTTGAGTATATGTTATATTAATGAATTTTAAAGGGTGTATTAATTTTATTATAATTTTATTAACATTTTATTAATAATGATTTTATGTTGTAAAATAGTCATAACAACTGGGGGAGGCATGTACAATGTGGAACCATAAATAAAAATAAAAACACAGACAAATTTAAAATGTAATTTGTAGGATGATATTATTACATGGAGCGACCGCTCAATATCGATCGTGACGTTATGGGATAATATGATGTGCTTTTAAGGAGTTGGCTAATTGGCGCCTTTGAGACACTAAGTGCATCAATAATATACATATATATATTAACTTATCCATGTTTGTCTTTATACACCGAAGGTTATTACAATCATATGTGCCTTTGCAGTAGTATAGGTTGCAATACAAAGTGACAGTGAGCGAGCGCGGGGTTAACATCCAGCGCTCGCCGAGTATAAAAGTATGGTGCTGTGCTGTGTGGCCACGCCCTCTGAAGAAGTGATGACGAAACGTGTCAGGGCGTGACCACACACTTACCTAAACTGTCTGTTTGCGGTCTTCTCAACCCAGGTACGCCGCTCTTCGTGAAATCTGTGGAGTGGTGAGAGATAGACGAGTGACTAAGAGACAGTATTGTGAATTTTTTACTACGCTTTTAAAAGTTTGATACATTGTATGTGTGCAATTGTAAAGGTAGGGTTGTTTTTAATAAAATTACATGATGGAATTATGCTATGTGCACACATCTGTTTTCATTTTAGAGAGACATCTAGAGTGGCGGGAGCCATCCTAGATGCAAAGATAAAGATTGAGACAGGCGCAAGTTCTGAATTTTTCTGGTGAGTGCGTGACCATAGGGGTGATTACTCACGCAGTGTGGTGATGGGATCCTAATTTGGAGAGCACACTCTTCAGGAACAATTTTTCTTAATTTGGACTCTTTTGAACAATTGAACATTCACTTTATTTGTTTAAAGTGGATCATTTTGAGCATTGCTAATGTTATAGTTTGACTGTAGCATATGTTTGAATGTTTATTTTGGTTTATATCGGCTGCTATTCATGTTTATACAAAAATTGCCATTCTTAATTGATGACCCATGAGCACTGGGAGAGAGAGATCATTTAGCTACTTGTTCATTGATCACTTTCATTTGATTACATAACCTACCAGAATGTCTTTGGAGCTTGGGAGGAAACCTAGTCAAGCACAAGGAGACCATGCAAACTCCATGCAAGGGGTGTCCTGTTTTGGATTTGAACCAAGGACCCTAGTGCTGCAAGGCAGAAGTGCTGACCACTAAGCCTCTATGCTGCCCAGATGGTTCAGTAAGTTTAGCTCCAGCCGAGGGATCAATACTGCACAGCACAAACTCTTTAGGTTTGAATGATTTGGGGTGTGGCCAAGATGGCGGACTGAGCAGACGTGCTTTCTGAGCTCTGCTGGAGTGTAATCCAGGTTATTATCTGCACCTGGGTGAAATTGTGCTATTGCAGTGCCTGTGGTCTCTGGATGCGTTCTAGGACTTGTGAGTCGGCTGAAACCAGCCCGGTATCCGGCACATCAGGATCACCAGTGCGCCTTTGCAATATGGCATCACAAACGGACCACAAGGAGGCTGCTGACTCTGCACCACCTGGTATTCCGGAGGTGATGGAGGCTAATATCACCTCCTGTCAGACTGCGTTAACCTCCAAGATATATACAGTTCAGCTGGATGTGGGCTTACTCCGGCAAGATCTGGACAAGATTCGTACCAAGCTCTCGGCTGCTGAGCAACGTGTTGGACATGTGGAAGACTCAGTGACCGACCACGCTGCCTCTATCCAGGCCTTGAAAACTAAGGAATATAGAGCAGAGGACACCAAGAATCGAAGCCGTAGAAACAACCTCAGCATTGTGGGACTGCCGGAGGGTATAGAGGGCCGGAATCCTATGGTCTTTACTGAGGAATTGCTACGGTCCCTGCTGCCTGCAGCCCAGCTCTCCCCATATTTTACAGTGGAGAGGGCCCATCGTGTCCCGCCTAGGCCTCACCTGGAAGGAGCCCCACCTCGCACCCTCATCCTCCGGCTGCCTAATTTTAGAGACAGAGATGAATTACCGTGGGCTGCTCGAGTGGCGGAAGAGTTGCCCTACCGCAATGTCAAGCTCCTGTTCCCTGACTACACCATGGAGACCCAACGACAACGCCGCTCCTTTGATACCATCAAGGCTGTTCTGCGCATTAAAGGCATCAGGTATAGCATCCTGTTACCGACTAAATTGTGAGTGGTCAACGGTAAAACCGTGAGTTTCTTTACTAACCCCAGGGAAGCCAATGCGTGGCTGGAAACGCTACCTCCATAGAGGTGTCGGCGCTTGTGAGATTAATGCCATTCTCATCTTCCTTCAGGAGCAGCTCTTTTCATGCTGCTGCAGAGGAAGGGTAAGTTCTAACATGTTCCCCTGAGACTACCTCATGGTTTCTGTTGTCCCTTGAGCACCGTTGCTGGCTTCAGAAGTTTAGAGGGGTGGCTGGGACTTCACCCCTGGCTCTGATGATATATTCTGGGCTGACTGTGACTCTTGGAAGAACTTAAACTCAGCACAAGCCTCACTGTTTTTTGTTCCCTGTTTTATTGCAACAGACACTAAGTATGTGCCCCTGCTCATTCAGGTGAAAAAACAAAAACTGCTTGTATATACAGGACTCCAGCATCTCTGGGACAATTCACTTCTGTGCCTCATACAACACATTTACATCACATCTCTGAGGCTTAGGAATGGTTACACGACTCCCTCATATGTTTTTAGTCCTTGGACTAACTTTGGGACTTAAGTGCCTCTCCATGTTCTGGGATGCACGGGGTGGGGGATGGGGAAGGTTGGCCATTGCTGACCATGGTTGGGCTTGTTTAATGTTTTTCCCTATATTTTGTTGGTCTTTTTTTGCTTTTACTCAATGCTATCAGTAAAATTTTCAGATGGGCTACTACCGCCCATTACAGAAGTAATAAGGGGAGGTTATGGCTTTCATGTAACTCCTACATCCTTTATCCCTTCCATTATGGGGGAACCCCTCCATTCCTCGCTTTAGAATGCTTCCAGATCCACAAATTTGGGCCTGGTTTTGGATAAAGGTATTGAAGGATATTATGCCCACAGGGGAATTACTCTCCTTCCGAGATCTCACTATTAAATATAGACTCCCTGGATGGATGGTCTTCTGGTACTATCAGCTGCGTCACGCGGCCAAAGCACAGTTTCCCACTGCCCCTAGTCTTAAAGCTGACGCTATTGAAACGTTGCTATCTTTAGACAAACCTCTCTCTACATTATATCTAGCGCTTCTCAGGGTAGACTCACCCAAAATGAATGCACTGTGGGAAAGGTGGAGGGCTGATATCCCAAGTCTGGACAGAGAGGGAGGACACCTGGGAGGAGTGCTTTGAGGATAGCTCCAAGCTGGTGATTTCCTCTAGAGACAAGTTGCTGCAAATAAAATTCCTGCATAGAATTTAGAACACGCCTCAGAGACTGCATAGAATTTTATCCACAGCGTTCACAGAATTGTCCACAGTGTCAATCCCCTGATAGCACCTATATTCATATGTTCTGGACTTGCCCCCAATTGGTGCATTACTGGATTGCAATTATGGAGTGTATTAATATGCAATTACAGTTGTCAATCCCAATGTCGGCTGAATTAGCCTTATTAGGCATTCAGGACGATGTAGAAACAAAAAAGAATCGCACTAACCTAAAATGATATGATAATGATAAATAAATATGTGAAGGTACGTGACACAATAATAAGTGAGACCAATCACAATGGCGAAATAGACTGAAAACAATCAATAAATAATGATCTCAATATATGGCGGCATCCAGTGTAGACCACCCATGCAACATAAGAGTCCTTAAACAATACAGTCAGGTCCATAAATATTGGAATATCGACACAATTCTAACCTTTTTGGCTCTATACACCACCACAATGGATTTGAAATGAAATGAACAAGATGTGCTTTAACTGCAGACTTTCAGCTTTAATCTGAGGGTATTTACATCCAAATCAGGTGTAGGAACTACAACAGTTTGTACATGTGCCTCCAACTTTTTAAGGGACCAAAAATAATGGGACAGATTAACAATCATCCATCAAACTTTCACTTTTTAATATTTGGTGGACAAATCCTTAGCAGTCAATTACAGCCTGAAGTCTGGAACGCATAGACATCATCAGACGCTGGGTTTCATCCCTGGTGATGCTCTGCCAGGCCTCTACTGCAACTGTCTTCAGTTCCTGCTTGTTCATGGGGCATTTTCCCTTCAGTTTTGTCTTCAGCAAGTGAAATGCATGCTCAATCAGATTCAGGTCAGGTGATTGACTTGGCCATTGCATAACATTCCACTTCTTTCCCTTAAAAAACTCTTTGGTTGCTTTCGCAGTATGCTTCGGATCATTGTCCATCTGCACTGTGAAGCACCATCCAATGAGTTCTGAGCCATTTTGCTGAATATGAGCAGATAATATTGCCCGAAACACTTCAGAATTCATCCTGCTGCTTTTGTCAGCAGTCACATCATCAATAAATACAAGAGAACCAGTTCCATTGGCAGCCATACATGCCCACGCCATGACACTATCACCCCCATGCTTCACTGATGAGGTGGTATGCTTTGGATCATGAGCAGTTCCTTTCCTTCTCCATACTCTTCTCTTCCCATCACTCTGGTACAAGTTGATCTTGGTCTCATCTGTCCATAGGATGTTGTTCCAGAACTGTGAAGGCTTTTTTAGATGTTGTTTGGCAAACTCTAATCTGGCCTTCCTGTTTTTGAGGCTCACCAATGGTTTACATCTTGTGGTGAACCCTCTGTATTCACTCTGGTGAAGTCTTCTCTTGATTGTTGACTTTGACACACATACACCTACCTCCTGGAGAGTGTTCTTGATCTGGCCAACTGTTGTGAAGGGTGTTTTCTTCACCAGGGAAAGAATTTTTCGGTCATCCACCACAGTTGTTTTCCGTGGGCTTCCGGGTCTTTTGGTGTTGCTGAGCTCACCAGTGCGTTCTTTCTTTTTAAGGATGTTCCAAACAGTTGATTTGGCTATACCTAATGTTTTTGCTATCTCTCTGATGGGTTTGTTTTGTTTTTTCAGCCTAATGATGGCTTGCTTCACTGATAGTGACAGCTCTTTGGATCTCATATTGAGAGTTGACAGCAACAGATTCCAAATGCAAATAGCACACTTGAAATGAACTCTGGACCTTCTATCTGCTCCTTGTAAATTGGATAATGAGGGAATAACACACACCTGGCCATGGAACAGCTGAGCAGCCAATTGTCCCATTACTTTTGGTCCCTTAAAAAGTGGGAGGCACATATACAAACTGTTGTAATTCTTACACCGTTCACCTGATTTGGATGTAAATACCCTCAAATTAAAGCTGCAGTTAAAGCACAACTTGTTTGTTTCATTTCAAATCCATTGTGGTGGTGTATAGAGCCAAAAAGATTAGAATTGTGTTGATGTCCCAATATTTATGGACCTGACTGTAGATTGGATTATAGTCTCAATGTATGGTGACATCTGTGTGTGACCACCCGTGTAAAATAAAGTCCATGTAAATAAATAATATTCACTCCGTGAAGTGTGATCCACCACCAGGAATAGAAGGGGTTACTTCTTACTGGAAGGCCATGATCCCCCATCACAGAGGATCATAGCTAGCAAAACAGCTGAAACAAGAACCTTGCATCAGTGACGGTCTGCGGGGTCTTCAGATCATCGCATGGTGTAGACCGACTCATGAGAGAAGTGTACCATGTAACAAAAATGGAACTCCAATAGTGTAAAAGTTTTATAAACTTTAATAGGATTGCATAAAAAACACTTACAGTATCGCCTGATAAGGAAAGCCTTAAGTCCGGTCTGTTGGCCGTACAGACTCGGACAGACCCATCCTACTGGAGATGCGAGCACAGATTGGAGGTGACGTCAGCGCGTCGTCCTGCTCCGCCCTATGCATTTCGTGACAAGATCACGTCTTCCAAGGGCACGGGCGGCGCACTACGTCACCTCCCTAAATAGCATAAGAACGTAACCAAGCCTCACTTTGAGCCCCGGTCCATCCACAGACTTACAGCAACCACTTAATGAACCGCAAGTCCAGGAAATGATTAACTCTGCATAGACTGGTATTAAATCATAAAAATTGTTAAAACAACTAAAAAATTGCTGCATCACAAAAATTTCATACGGAAGTCACCCATCCATATCCGAACAAACCAAAAAGCTGATTAAGCGTGTATCTACTCAGAAAAAGAACGGAGGTCTGGAAAATCCCTAACTAGGTGTCACTCACCGAGATTGAATAAACCAACGTGTAGTTGGTGACACCAGATGGAATTGGGACATTAATTAAAAAAACTAAAATGATAAAAAAAGGCTGGCCACTAGAATAAAAACTGATAAACAGTATTAGCGCCATTCTAATTAGTCTAACAATCTAGAAACTGGAAAAGTTTGAAAAGCAAAAGTCGAAAATAACCACCCATGGGGTTACTAGTGTGACAATGAATAACTGCATCTAGTGAATAATTACCAGAATACAGCTAAAACAATCCAACTGGTATAGAAAGCAGGGGCGGATCCAGAACCTAGTCTCGGGAGGGGCAAAAAGCAAAAATATGTTTTTTTGGGGGAAATTTGTCGGGGAAATGGCTGGTGTTGGCGCTTCAATCAACCCGGCACTATGGTTGATATGGTGTCAGGATGATTGAAGCGCATTATTTCTATTATTACATTGTTATAAAAAATAAAATAGTTCAACTCACCATAATGCAGAATCAGTGGGAGCCCTGAGCGTGTCACTTGCCACAGTCGCCTGCCACCAGATGCAGATTGTCACTTGCCACATCACCTGCCACATGTTGAGGATTGTCACTTGCCACGTCACCTGTCACCAGATGTGGATTGTCACTTGCCACGTCGCCTGTCACCAGATGCAGATTGTGACTTACCAAGCCCCTGCCACACGTTGCGGATTGTCACTTGCCACGTCACCCGCCACACGTTGTGGATTGTCACATGCCACGTCATGGATTGTCACTTGCCACGTCACCTGCCACACATTGAGGATTGTCACTTGCCACATCACCTGTCACCAGATGCAGATCATCACTTGCCACGTCACCTGCCAGCGGTTACGGATTGTCACTTGCTACGTCACGGATTGTCACTTGCCACAGAGCCTAACACATGTTGCGGATTGTCACTTGCTGTGTCACTTTCCTGTGTCCCAGAGTCAGGCAGCAGATTATCAGTCAGGCAGCAGAGAGATGATGTCATCTCTCTGCTTCCCGCAGCTGCCTGCAAAGTGAGGGCGGAACTGTACTGCAGGGATTCAGGGCGGGCGCTGGGCAGTGAGAGATGTCATCTCTCTGCTCCCCCGCCCACGGCTCCCTCATTGGCCAGCCGTCTGCTCACCCTCGAGCCGCCCAGCTGTTTGCCTGCTCTCCCTCCTACCGAGCCGCCTGACAGCCTGTGGAGCCGCCTGCTCTCTAACCCGCAGAGCCGCCTGGGAAGCCGCCCGCTCTCTAACACGCGGAGCCGCCCGGGAAGCTGCTCGCTCTGTCACCTGTGGAGCCATCCGCAGAGCCGCCTGGGAAGCCGCCCGCTCTCTCACCTGCATTCTCGGGGGGAGCAATTGCCACGTTGCCCCCCCCCCCGTGGATCCGCCCCTGATAGAAAGCGGAAGTTGGGTATAACCAACAATGGGGCCACTGCTGTGATGATGAATGGGGACATCTAGCGGATCATCATTAAAATGCAGCAGAAAACGAATAAACTTCAAAATCAAACATAAATAAAACACAATCTTAAATTGTCCTGGGAATAATCCATAAATGCAATGTTACCTATGTATAAGCTGACATACACAAATAGGGGGTGTCCTCAGAAATATGATCGGATCTTGCAACCATGGATTGAACAAACTCGATTCTTATAATGGTCTGTGTTTGTTTTTTCCTGGTCAAATATGATAAGATAGGCGTATCATGCTCCTCCCTCCTCCCCAAAAGCTCAGTTTCACAAACAGGAACCGGGGAGGAGGCCTTAAAGCGGAA
Organism: Aquarana catesbeiana; assembly: GCF_042186555.1. Classification (NCBI taxonomy): domain Eukaryota; kingdom Metazoa; phylum Chordata; class Amphibia; order Anura; family Ranidae; genus Aquarana; species Aquarana catesbeiana. The sequence continues at coordinate 229,323,082 of NC_133334.1, read as the reverse complement.
GTTCCATTTTTGTGTGGAACGCTGCTTTAGGTTTCCTTAGTTGATCACTGCGTCTATGGTCCTAAACATTGTCCAATCACTGTTGTCCTCAATGCTGAGAAGTACAGGCAGATACTTATCCATCATCCCTACCATCAGGAAGGCATGTGCTTGGCCCCAAATGTATTCTGCAGCAGGACAATGACCCCAAACATACAGCCAATGTCATTAGGAACTATCTTTAGCACAAAGAAGAACAAGGAGTCTTGGAAGTGATGGTTTGGCCTTCACAGAGCCCTGATCTCAACATCATGGAATCTGTCTGGGATTACATGAAGAGACAGAAGGATTTGACGCAGCCTACATCCACAGAAGATCTGTGGTTCTCCAAGATGTTTGGAACAACCTGTATGTGAAAGTGAATTGATGCTGGTTTGAACGCAAAGGGTGGTCACACCAAATATTGATTTGATTTGGATTTCTCTTCTGCTCCTAAAGAATAAACAATTAACACTTCTATTTCTGAAAACATTCTTAATTTACATTATTTTTTCACACCTGCCTAAAACTTTTTTTTCCGGGGGATGAGAGCAGGGGCCGCGGCCTAAACAGCATGGAGAATCATGGAGTGAGCAAGCAGATCCACCATTGCCAGCTCCCTGTTGACCGAGTGGGGGTCACTCTCATCATTATCGTTACAGTTACAGCAGGATCCCAGCTTTGCTGGGTGCACCGCCAGGCACCCTTCGCTGGATGCAGATTCTTCAAGAGCCTGTTACAGGACATCCTATTGCGTTGAGCCTTGGTATCATCAGGACCGGTGGGTGGGCAGAAGCCCACCCTGTGTACACACTAAAAAGACACTGCATACAGACACCTTTATCCCATCTCTTTACATTAAAGTCTCAAACAGGAAACACTTGCACATGCTATTTTCTGTTGCTGGTCGCCATTGTCCTTCTGGGCCCTTGTTGAGCTAGCTGAAGACACTGAACACTTTCATCACAAGGACTCCTCCACTCTCCCTTTACTTAAAGAACTCTGTGCACATTATCTGCACACTTTAAGGGAACTTTACTCAGACATTAAGTATTACATTTCTTGTAACTTGTTGTTTTATAATTGTGCCACAAGGTTTATTGGGCCTGTGGCATCAGGATTTGAAGGGAGCAGTCTGACATTAAAGTAAATTCTCTTCCCTTTTATTCCTGGGGTCATAAGTTCTTTCAGGACTGTTTGACTTATTGTAATTTTCTTTGCATCGCATACCCTTTACATATTTACCAAGAGTAAGAGATTAACACTGAAAGATATTTGCCTATTCTTGTTCTTATCTGCTTTAAGAATACTTGTTTACTTTGCTACAGTCTGATGTCTGTGTGATTGCATTATCACTTTAAAATATGTCTGAACCCATGTGCAGATTATGTAATTCATATTAATGAATATTAATCTTAAAAGAGACCCTTACGAGGCTCTTTGCAAACCAATCGCAGAATTGATTCATCCGAAACATCAATTGGCCTTACATCTGTTTACTGCAACTAAATTAACTATTGCAAATGCTTGGAAAACCCCTACCCTTAGCTTTAAAGCAGTCAAAAACCGTATGAATGATATTATGGTAAACGAGAAGCTGACAGAACAGCTATACTTTTGGACACGCATGAAAAATTTCTTTGGGTCTGGCAACCGTTGATCGTTAATATCCAACCTTCAAGATTTGATCACCTGCTTCTTTCAATTTAGTGCTTCTCTCCCACGCACCCCTCTGGACTCTTCTGTTCTTCTCTTTTATTTCTAGCTCTTTCTCTAGTTCCTCACTTTTCTACTAGTATTGCTTTATTCTACTCACTTATTCCACATGCATACTGGGTCCCGGGCACAGTCCTGGCTGTGATGGTTACAGTGTTAGCACCATTTATCCCCCCCCCTTTTTTTTTTACATATCTTTTTATATACAGTGGGGACGGAAAGTATTCAGACCCCCTTAAAATTTTCACTCTTTGTTATATTGCAGCCATTTGCTAAAATCATTTAAGTTCATTTTTTTTCCTCATTAATGTACACACAGTACCCCATATTGACAGAAAAACACAGAATTGTTGACATTTTTGCAGATTTATTAAAAAAGAAAAACTGAAATATCACATGGTCCTAAGTATTCAGACCCTTTGCTTTGACACTCATATATTTAACTCAGGTGCTGTCCATTTCTTCTGATCATCCTTGAGATGGTTCTAAACCTTCATTTGAGTCCAGCTGTGTTTGATTATACTGATTGGACTTGATTAGGAAAGCCGCACACCTGTCCATATAAGACCTTACAGCTCACAGTGCATGTCAGAGTAAATGAGAATCATGAGGTCAAAGGAACTGCCTGAAGAGCTCAGAGACAGAATTGTGGCAAGGCACAGATCTGGCCAAGGTTACAAAAAAATGTCTGCTGCACTTAAGGTTCCTAAGAGCACAGTGGCCTCAATAATCCTTAAATGGAAGACGTTTGGGACGACCAGAACCCTTCCTGGAGCTGGCCGTCTGGCCAAACTGAGCTATCAGGGGAGAAGAGCCTTGGTGATAGAGGTAAAGAAGAACCCAAAGATCACTGTGGCTGAGCTCCAGAGATGCAGTCGGGAGATGGGAGAAAGTTGTAGAAAGTCAACCATCACTGCAGTCCTCCACCAGTCGGGGCTTTATGGCAGAGTGGCTGACGGAAGCCTCTCCTCAGTGCAAGACACATGAAAGCCTGCATGGAGTTTGCTAAAAAACACCTGAAGGACTCCAAGATGGTGAGAAATAAGATTCTCTGGTCTGATGAGACCAAGATAGAAATTTTTGGCCTTAATTCTAAGCGGTATGTGTGGAGAAAACCAGGCACTGCTCATCACCTGTCCAATACAATCCCAACAGTGAAGCATGGTGGTGGCAGCATCATGCTGTGGGTTTTTTTTTCAGCTGCAGGGACAGGAGGACTGGTTGCAATTGAGGGAAAGATGAATGCGGCCAAGTACAGGGATATCCTGGACGAAAACCTTCTACAGAGTGCTCAGGACCTCAGACTGGGCCGAAGGTTTACCTTCCAACAAGACAATGACCCTAAGCACACAGCTAAAATAACGAAGGAGTGGCTTCACAACAACTCCGTGACTGTTCTTGAATGGCCCAGTCAGAGCCCTGACTTAAACCCAATTAAGCATCTCTGGAGAGACCTAAAAATGGCTGTCCACCAACGTTTACCATCCAACCTGACAGAACTGGAGAGGATCTGCAAGGAGGAATGGCAGAGGATCCCCAAATCCAGGTGAGAAAAACTTGTTGCATCTTTCCCAAAAAGATTAATGGCTGTATTAGATCAAAAGGGTGCTTCTACTAAATACTGAGCAAAGGGTCTGAATACTTAGGACCATGTGATATTTCAGTTTTTCTTTTTTAATAAATCTGCAAAAATGTCAACAATTCTGTGTTTTTCTGTCAATATGGGGTGCTGTGTGTACATTAATGAGGAAAAAGTGAACTTAAATGATTTTAACAAATGGCTGCAATATAACAAAGAGTGAAAAATTTAAGGGAGTCTGAATACTTTCCGTCCCCACTGTGTATTGCACTTCTACCTACAAGTATACTGGAGAATCAGCTCTTATGTCTTGCTCAATAGGCTGTACACCTGGATAACTTTGTTCTATTTCAACATGTACTGTAGTAGGAATTTTCATAATGTTTCGGCTAGTAGTTTTTGGATCTTTACTGCCATGGGTGCTGAACTTTGAACATGTAAATTTTTTTTCTGTTCTGTTCTTGACCACCATACAATGTAACCATCTAACTGTTGACTGTGTGTGTTGGAATGATTATTAATAAAAATCCTTTGTAAAAGAAATATATCTGAACCCAGTGTGTCAGAGGTGTCGGGACGCTTGCAAAATCGGGGCAACCTTTGGGGTCAGTCCTTTTCCAGCGGCCCTCACCGTGGTGGCACTACAATTACATAATAAAGTCCAATGCAGCAGTGATGATATAGAGCAGTGTTTCTCAACTCCAGTCCTCAAGGCGCCCCAACAGGTCATGTTTTCAGGATTTCTCTCCGATGAAACGGCTGTGGTATTTACTAAGGCGGTGAAACTGATCAAATCACCTGTGCAAAAATCATGGTAAGCCTGAAAACATGACCTGTTGGGGCGCCTTGAGGACTGGAGTTGAGAAACACTGATATAGAGTACAACAAGTGTTCCAGATCACTGTTTTTGAAAAGGATGGAATTTGTGGATGGATGGTTTTTCTAGGTCAGTGACTTCCTATGAGGCACCTGTGTACAAGAGCTGTAAACTGCTGAGCCATCCTCCATCGTCCTTTCACTGCTAGCCTGGGGAAAATTTTTCTCCTGACCAGTCCTTCGGGTGCCTCCTGTAGCAACCTGCTGCTAGAAAGGCACCTGTGCATGCATGTGTACTTTCATTGGGTCGTTGGCCAAGTTATGTGTCTATAAACACACAGCACCAGAAAACCATGCCCCTCACTCCTTCATCACAGGAGTTTGTCTTACGGCAACAGGAGTTTATGGCTCAGCTGTCTTCAGTTTCACCTTTTCTAAAATACTTCAGTCGGGAAACATACCGCATTATGGCCACTAGATGGAACTGACAATCATAGGAAATCACTGCATTAACCACTTCAATACCGAGCACTTTCACCCCCTTCCTGCCCAGGTCAATTTTCAGCTATCAGCACCTTCACACTTTGAATAACAATTGAACGGTAATGCAACACTGTACCCAAATTAAATATTTGTCATTTTTTGACACAGAGCTTTCTTTTGATGGTATTTAATCACCACTGGATTTTTTTATTGTTTGCTAAACAAATAAAAAAAGACCAAAAAAAAAATAAAAATTTCTTAGTTTGTTAAAATTTTGCAAATAGATAATTTTTCATCTTCACTGATGTGTGTTGATGAGACTGCACTGATAAGCTGTATGTACTGAGAGGCACTGATGAGGGAGCACTAATGAGGCTGCACTGATGGACACTGATAGGCAGCACTGATGGGCACCGATAATCTGTACTGATGGGCACTACTGAGGAACCACTAATGAGGCAGCACTGATGGTAACTGATAAGCAGGGCACTGATAATTAGTGTCCTGATTATCAGTTTAAACAATGTAGCCACTGTGCCCTGTCAGCCTTGGCGGTTATCGCCTTTCCTTTCCTCACACAGAGACAGCGTGTGAGGGAAGGAATGCCAATAACTAGTAAGTCTGTTTACATGTGACCAGCTGTGATTGGACAGAGCTGATCACATGGTAAAGGGCTGCTGCGATTGGCTCTTTACCACGATCTATGATCAGCTGTGTCCAAAGGACACAGTGGTCACAGAGCATGCTGGAGGCATGGTTCTGGGAGGACCTAAAAGTTCCTATGTATGATAATAAATGCAGCAAAGAGAAGATAGACATAGCAGACTAGACCAGTGGTGCTCAACGACTGAGCCACAGTTTCCCTCCTGCCAGGCCGTCAAATTGGCTGTCTGATGCACCCCTGTCTAGTAAAAAGTGTAAGATGAGAGTTGAGGGTGAACAGTTTTGGAAGAGAATGCTACAGGTTGTAGGGGTGAACAGTGTTGGAAGTGGGATGCAGAGGTGAGCAGTGTTGGAAGAGGATGGCAGGGTATGCAGAGGTGGGAAGTGTTGGAAGAGGATGGCAGGGTATGCGGAGGTGGGTAGTGTTTAGAAGAGGGCAGCACTTGATGCAGAGGTGAACAGTGTTGGAAGAGGGTGGCAGAAGATGCAGATATGAGCAGAGTTGACAGTCGGTGGGAGGGAATGCAGAAGTGAGCAGTGTTGGTAGAAGGTTGCAGAGGTGACCAGTGCTGGATAAGGTGGTGCAGGGGTGAACCCTGGTGCAAGGGGTGCACGCTTATGGTGTTTCAGAAGCTGGGTATTGGACTGTCAGGGGATACCAGTGTTCCTTCACCACCTGGGGGTGCCGAGCAATCACACAGGTGATCGGGTGTCAGAAACCATTAATCAGACTGAGACAAAAGTGCAGTTGAAATCGTACTTGTTTAATAATAATTGTAAGCCAAGAAAGTTTTCAACAGGTACACAGGAGAGAGTCTCTGGATGTGTTGACCAAGGCGAAGGCAGAGAGGAACTGAACTGAACAGCTTAGGTACCCAGCAGGACTGACGAACAGGATATCATCATCAGGTGAGTCACTGTAGCCCTGAAAGTACCCCCTTCTCAACGACCCCTCCCCCTCGGAGGACCACCAGGTTTGAGGGGAAAACGTCTATGGAAAGCACGGAGGAGGACAAGGGCATGTACATCCGAGTATGATATCCTAAAGCGTTCCTCCGGACAGTACCCTTTCCAATGCACCAGGTACCGTATGCACCCACGGAACCTACGGGTGTCAACAATGGACTGTACTTCATACTCCTCATGGTACTCAACCTCTACTGGGTGAAGACGTGGCACCCAGGTGGTAAAGCGGTTGCAGACCAAAGGTTTTAATAAGGAGACATGGAATACATTTGAGATACGCATATTAGAAGGAAGGTCTAACGCGTAAGCAACTGGGTTAATCCTGCAGAGAATACGGAAAGGCCCAATAAACCGAGGTGCCAACTTCAGTGAGGGAACACGGAGTCGGAGGTTGCGAGATGACAGCCAGAACCTGTCCCCAACCTGGTAGGAAGGCGCAGCAGGCATCTGCAGTCAGCATGGAGTCTGTACCTATTATTAGCATGTCGCAACGCCTCCTGGACTTGTGCCCAAGTGGAACAAAGACCACGCAGATGCTCCTTTAACACAGGGATGCTCTGTGGAACAAATGAGTCAGGCAACATGGAAGGTTGGAAACCATAGTTTTCCATAAACGGGAAGCAGAATTCAAGGCACTATTGTGAGCAAACTCCGCCCAAGGTAAGAGGTGTGACCAGTTGTTATAATGGTCAGAAATATAGCAACGTAGAAGAACTGGTTGGCTCATTCTGCAGCCCCATTAGACTGCGGGTGATACACAGAGGAGAAAGAAAGCTGAATTCCCAACTGTGCACAAAAGGCTCGCCAGAACCAGGACACAAACTGAGTACCCCTGTCTGAGACGATCACCTGGAAGAATGGAAGCCAGTTCCTTAGATGTGGGCAACTTCTTAAGTGGAATACAATGAGACATCTTCGAGAACCGATCAACCACCATAAGTATAACTGTGTTGCCCTGAGAGTTGGGTAACTCCACAATTAAATCCATGGACAGGTGGGTCCAAGGCTTCTCTCCATTGGGTATAGGTTGTAGGAGGCCCACTGGAAGGTGTCGTGGTGTCTTACTCTGACCACACACGGAACAAGCAGCCATGAAGGCGGCTACATCAGCACATAGACTAGGACACCAGAATTGTTGGGAAATGGCCCAAAACAGTTGATTCTCTCAGTGTGGCCAGCAGCCTTGGGAGAATGGAAAGTCTGGAGCCTGGCAGTACGGAGACCCTCAGGGACAAAGCAGCAGTCACAAGGTTTCTCAGGAGGAGCATGGACCTGAGCAGCAAGAATTTTGTCAGCCAAAGGAGAAGTGAGACTGGTGTGAACTGTAGCCAGAATACGATCAGGAGGAATCACAGGAACAGGAAACGATTCCATCTTGGAAGTGGAGGAAAATTGTCACGACAAAGCGTTAGCCCTTACATTCTTAGTACTGGTCAAGAATGAGACAATCTAATTGGAATTTGACAAGAAAATAGCCCATTGCGCCCTTCTGGGAGAGAGGCATTTAGCCTCAGACAAGAATGTGAGATTCTTATGGTCAGTAAGAATGAGAACCAGCACAGTGGTACCTTCAAGGAGATGCCTCCATTCTTTAAGGACTAAAATGATCGCTAACAACTCTCTGTCCCCAATCTCGTAATTGCATTCCGCAGGTGACAATTTCTTGGAAAAGTAGCCACAAGGATGCATAGCGCTCTCAGAGGTAGGACATTGAAACAGAAGGGTGCCAACTCCAGTCTCAGAAGCATCAACCTCAAATGAAAGAAGTGATGACCAAGACGAAGGCAGAGAGGAACTGAACTGAACAGCTTAGGTACCCAGCAGGACTGACAAACAGGATATCATCATCAGGTGAGTCACTGTGGAAAAGATTGGAGCTGGTAATTAACCGACAGCTGAGCGGCCTGCTCTGAGAAGGAAGGGCTGAGCCCAGCCCTGACATCGGAGTACTTTCCACCCAGGCTGCGGCCTGGGTGGATGTGTGTGGAGCAGCGGGTAACTGTGAGCAAAGGATGAAATTGGAAAGAGGGCATTGAGGCCTATTCTGTGGGCCTCAGGGACTTTTAAACGGTGCTGAGATCAAAAATATATATACAAAGTGTATCATAAAATAATGTTTTATTTAAACAATCTCATTAAAAACAGACATAGGCAAAAGAAAATAAATGAAAAACAAAATGGGGTAATTCTTTGATACAAAAATTAATACCACTTTCTCAACATGTTTCGCTTTCATAAGCTTCTTCAGGAGATATATTTGTGATATTAAAGTCAGCTATAGGAGATAGAAAAAATATATATATAAACAATACATGTATATGTCTGCTTGTACGTCAAACAATTATATTTATCCTTATTTTTATTATAGACACAGTATTAAACAATAAATGAAAAGGAGTAAGCAAGTCTTAATATATCTGTAAACATCACATGTTCAAATATGAAGTATAAAGTATAGACGAAAAAAAAAAAAAAAAAAAGGGTAAGGGGTAGGGTTTTTTTCTGTAATGGCAAATGCTTTCTCCTCAGTCCTCACTTCCCAAAAAGAGGCATGCAGAGAGGAATAAAACTAAGAATTCTCTAAGAGGAGAAAAATTCAAATCAGTATATATGTATAGATAAGGTCAATATAAATTAAAATGCACTGGTCAGTAACATATATATAGGGATTAAAAAAATATCAGGTAATTACCTCCGGTAGAATCAATTGGGAATGACACAAATTACATCCAGAAGATGAGGATAGCAGAATTGCTAAAAAAGTAAAAGGACGGTTCTGGTATTTTAGTGAAGTGACAGTCGAAGAAGGGGCAATATGCATCCATACGCAGCTGCTGAGTGAGCTGGACCTGGAGGTATTGCTGCACACTTTCACAAAGAACCTGAGGAATAAAAGTATAATCGGAGGGTATATTGAAATGTCATATAGACTAAAGTGCATAGTTACTGCAAGTAGGGGGATAAATGAGAAAACTTACTGTTGGTAGTTAATATCCTGTTAGAGGAGTCCCGTTGTCCATTAGGAAAGTGTCTGCCCCATGTATTAAACAGGAAAGTGATAGAGGTTAGCGGGGAAACGAAGCCCCGCTTTTGAACCTCTCCAGCGTGACGACGTCTGACTCGTCATCACGCTGCGGACTAAAGGAGACACCTGCGCATGCGCACGTATCCGATTTTTATTCAGGAAATAGCATAGGTGACGTCAGGCATTACAGGCCGACCCGCGGCCATCTTGGGAAATCCTTTGCCCTGAGTATAATACTACGGAAGCTCCTAGGGCTCAAAAAGGCAAAAATATAGATTCTACATAATGTATAATGACGCGGTTTAGGGTAAAAAATCTCTGAAAGAGCACAACTATGCCGCAACCGTAAATGGGAAAACTATATACCCTGTATTATAATTTTTAAGGAGGCCCAAAGATGATAACGATAATGTGGTAGCATAGTGATGCCATTGTATGTAAATCGGAAAACGAGAAAAGCAGCATTCGGTGTCTAAAACACGGGCGACTAAGCCATCAAGACATTGATTAGGAATTGATTAGCTGAGTGCCCGGGGTGTCCGTGCATACCAAAAGGAATGGAAGGAAGGGGACCGAGAGTAAAGCATAGGCCCATACCATGCTCCAAATCATAGAGTGAATAAATATCAAAAAGATGTAATGAAATTAAATTTAGAAAAATATATATATATAAGAAAATTGATCCTTTAATCAGTTACATTAATCAGTTGTATGTGGAAAAAAAAAAAAAAAAAAATTATATAATTATTGTAAAATTATAAAAAAGGTTTGTAACTCAAGGCATCATTTAGGCCAGGATGTTTTAAAGCATTAAGAGTGACAATCCACTTAGTTTCACGTTGTAATAAGATTTTATCATAGTCCCCCCCTCTTTCGTTTGGGGGGACATGTTCCAAGGCATAAAAGTGCATCATCCTATCATCAAATTGGTGATGGAGACCCATATGTCGGCTTATAGGGGTCTCCATCTTCTTTTTACACACTAGGGAGACATGGTCTCTAATCCGGTGGAAGAAGGGGCGTTTAGTTTTCCCCACGTAGTATGCATTGCATTCACATGTCATTATATAGACTACGCCTATGGATTGGCATGTAACTAGAAAGTTGGGACTGTATAACTGACCATTAGGAAGAATGATATTGCGAGATGCATAAATATATCTGCAAAAATCACATTTGTGACAAGGTTTGGTACCCTTGTTTTTTGTATGGGTTGTGGGTCATGGGGCATAATGGCTGTGTACTATACGATCTTTAATTGATCGAGATCGTCGAAATGTAATCTCGGGATAGTCTTTCAAGTGTTTGGACACCTTAGGGTCGCCCATCAGCAAATACCAGTGCTTTTGCAGCAAATCCCGCATTTGCCGATGTTGTCCGGAGAAGGTAGTGATCATTCTCAGGCTTGGGGGCGATTTTGGTTTTGTGGGCTTATAAATTAATTGACTACGTTGGCTTCTTTTGGCTCTAAGGTAAGCTCTTTTTAAACATTTGTTACTGTATCCCCGGGTCTTTAGACGTTCCCTCAGTGCCCTGGCCTCGGATTCAAAATGGATATTTTCACTGCAATTTCTCCTCAGTCTTAGGTACTGTCCATAGGGGACATTATCTATGAGTGGTTGGGGATGAGAGCTGGCAGCATGCAGGAGTGAATTTCCCGCTGATGCTTTCCGAAAAAGAGTGGTCCCTATGGTTCTGTCTGGATTAATGAAAAGGGTGACATCCAAAAAGGTTAAGGTGGTTTGACTTGCTTCCATGGTAAAGGTTAAACTATAGGGATTAGTTTTTAAACCCTCAAAGAAGGACGCGAGGTCCTCCCTGCTGCCAGTCCATATTAGGAATACATCATCAATATATCGTTTCCATATTGATATGTTTTCCATTAGGTTTTGCAAATCTTCCCTAAATAAGAGATTTTGCTCCCACTCCCCCAGGTACAGGTTCGCATAAGTGGGGGCACATCTGGTCCCCATAGCGACCCCCTGCACCTGGAGGTAGTGGGAGCGAGCAAACAAAAAAATATTATTCATAAGAATGAACCTCAGGAGATCCAAAATGAAGCTCCTATAGGTCTCGGGGACATCCCCATCTCTGGAGATGAAGCCCTCCACAACTGCCACCCCCAAATGGTGGGGGATGGAGTTGTAGAGGGCCTCCACATCCAGAGCTACCAGCCACGCTCCCTCTGGGATGGTCAAACCATCCAAAACTCGAAGGAGTTCACTGGTATCTTGTAGATAGGATGTCAAGCTCTCTACATGCGGTCTGAGAAATTCATCTATCAGTTGACTGGCATTTTCCGTAAGGGATCCGTTTCCGGACACGATCGGTCTGCCAGGGGGGTTATTTAAACTCTTATGTACCTTGGGAAGGGCGTACAGTGTGGGAATCCGAGGGCAGGGCACATTGAGAAACTCCCACGTCGATTTTGTGATTTGGCCCTGGCTATATGCGGTTCCAATCAGCTTTCTATAGCAAATGGTCATGTTGGAGACATGCGTCTCTGAGACTTTCCTATACCAGTCGCGATTTTGTAAAAGGCGTAAGACCATGGATTCATATTGTTCAGTCGTCATTACTACTAGATTGCCTCCCTTATCTGATGGCTTGACCACCAGACGGGAGTCCAACTGTAGTGACTTTAAGGCCAGTTTTTGTTGGCTTGTAAGATTTGATTGTTTAATGCCCTTCCATTTGGTCCTGCAGATGTCCTCAGTGACCTGATGGATAAAGGCCCACACATTGGGATTGCCCTGTAGTGTGGGAAAAGTCTTGGATTTTGGTTTGTACTCCTTAGGGGTGAAAGGCACAACTGGATAGGAGGCATCAGATGCCCGACCAGGACAGCCGTCCTGATCAAGAGTCTGGGCCTCCAGGAGATCTATCTCGTCTATATGACCCTCGTCCCAGAGCTCCATGAGCTCCTCCATTGCTTTAATCTCATTGAGTGTGATGTTTTCTACTGTGGATTGAGGTGGTGTTGTATTAGGTCGTGCAGTTTTGTCAAAAATAATGCGAAGCATTAATTTGCGGGCGAATAGGTTGAGATCTTTGATGAGTTCAAACTGATCAATTTTCTGTGTCGGACAGAAGGTCAATCCTAATTCCAGGACAGACAACTGATCAGCACTAAGAGGGATGGAAGACAAATTTATTATTTCAAATTTCTGGCCTGTTTTTGGAGACCCTCCGTAATGATCATCTTTTTCGATTCGTGTACTGGTTGGGTGAAGATCGGAGCCGGACGAAAATCCGACTGATTTGAATCATGAGTGTGATTAGTTAAGGGTGCCGAAGTTGGGGATAATGAAGTGCTCGCATGGGTATTGGGAAGAGTGTCCCGATGTGCCAGTGCGTGTGAGGTATTAAATTTGGCCGTAGTGGCTCTCGTGTGGACTGGAGTGCGGTTTGTGTTTGGGTGTCGCTTACTTGACCCCGTAGGTGCGTGGGTGTTGCCAGTAGTGCGCATTTTGGAGGATCCAGAATCCTTGGAGCTTGCCGGTGCCTGTGAGGAGAGGGAGGAAGCAGAAGAGGTGTCAGAATCATTAGTATCGGAGGGAGGATCTCTAAAAGTTTGCCTATGAGCATTTTGTCTCTTGCTTTTTTTAGGTTGTGTCCAGACATATGCCTGATTGTTGTCATATGATACTTTATCTCTTAAAAATTTCTTTTCCTTAGTTTTTAAGATTTCAGCTACATAGGTCTCGATGTGTGTTTTGAGGATTCCCTCACGGTTAGAGAAAAGCTCACTTGAAACAATCAGGCTATTTTCAGCATATAGCTTTTCTATCTCCTTGTCAAGAGAGGCCAACTCTTCATCATAGTAACCACATAGTAGTTCCATCATTCTCATAGAGCATGATTGAAGATTTGTCTCCCAATTGGTTCTAAAGTTCGATTCCAATTTATTCACTGTGGGAAAAATCTGGATTCTCAACCCCCAAGGGGCTATTTGATCGTCCAGATATTTCGAGAAGTACCATTTATTCCAATACACCCTTGCCTTTTTCTCCAGCATTCGCTGGAGACGGAGGAAGAAGCGGTCCATTGATAGGCCACCTCCAGTGGCATTCTGGGACTTATGGATCTGGTCCATAAATCCCTCAAAGGCATTACCGCAATGGTGGGCCATAATGAAAACCAAAAGAAAAACAAAACCAAAAAGAAACCAAAATAAAGATAAATATAAAAGAACAAAAACAATTGCAAAAGCAGAGGCAAAAACTAAACAATAAGAGTATTCTTATAGAAAAATCTAAATCAGTGAGTATACATCAATCAAGATGAATAGATAATAATACATAAATGCATTCAATTTTGAAATTTCCTCAAACTTCTGAAGGTGAAAAGGTGGGTAACACCTCAGGGTTCAGTTAAAAGAAAAAAATTTGAAATAAGAGGAAAATTCAGAAGCACCACATCCCATGTAGTAAATTTTGAAATTGGAAAGAGGGCATTGAGGCCTATTCTGTGGGCCTCAGGGACTTTTAAACGGTGCTGAGATCAAAAATATATATACAAAGTGTATCATAAAATAATGTTTTATTTAAACAATCTCATTAAAAACAGACATAGGCAAAAGAAAATAAATGAAAAACAAAATGGGGTAATTCTTTGATACAAAAATTAATACCACTTTCTCAACATGTTTCGCTTTCATAAGCTTCTTCAGGAGATATATTTGTGATATTAAAGTCAGCTATAGGAGATAGAAAAAATATATATATAAACAATACATGTATATGTCTGCTTGTACGTCAAACAATTATATTTATCCTTATTTTTATTATAGACACAGTATTAAACAATAAATGAAAAGGAGTAAGCAAGTCTTAATATATCTGTAAACATCACATGTTCAAATATGAAGTATAAAGTATAGACGAAAAAAAAAAAAAAAGGGTAAGGGGTGGGGTTTTTTTCTGTAATGGCAAATGCTTTCTCCTCAGTCCTCACTTCCCAAAAAGAGGCATGCAGAGAGGAATAAAACTAAGAATTCTCTAAGAGGAGAAAAATTCAAATCAGTATATATGTATAGATAAGGTCAATATAAATTAAAATGCACTGGTCAGTAACATATATATAGGGATTAAAAAAATATCAGGTAATTACCTCCGGTAGAATCAATTGGGAATGACACAAATTACATCCAGAAGATGAGGATAGCAGAATTGCTAAAAAAGTAAAAGGACGGTTCTGGTATTTTAGTGAAGTGACAGTCGAAGAAGGGGCAATATGCATCCATACGCAGCTGCTGAGTGAGCTGGACCTGGAGGTATTGCTGCACACTTTCACAAAGAACCTGAGGGATAAAAGTATAATCGGAGGGTATATTGAAATGTCATATAGACTAAAGTGCATAGTTACTGCAAGTAGGGGGATAAATGAGAAAACTTACTGTTGGTAGTTAATATCCTGTTAGAGGAGTCCCGTTGTCCATTAGGAAAGTGTCTGCCCCATGTATTAAACAGGAAAGTGACAGAGGTTAGCGGGGAAACGAAGCCCCGCTTTTGAACCTCTCCAGCGTGACGACGTCTGACTCGTCATCACGCTGCGGACTAAAGGAGACACCTGCGCATGCGCACGTATCCGATTTTTATTCAGGAAATAGCATAGGTGACGTCAGGCATTACAGGCCGACCCGCGGCCATCTTGGGAAATCCTGTGCCCTGAGTATAATACTACGGAAGCTCCTAGGGCTCAAAAAGGCAAAAATATAGATTCTACATAATGTATAATGACGCGGTTTAGGGTAAAAAATCTCTGAAAGAGCACAACTATGCCGCAACCGTAAATGGGAAAACTATATACCCTGTATTATAATTTTTAAGGAGGCCCAAAGATGATAACGATAATGTGGTAGCATAGTGATGCCATTGTATGTAAATCGGAAAACGAGAAAAGCAGCATTCGGTGTCTAAAACACGGGCGACTAAGCCATCAAGACATTGATTAGGAATTGATTAGCTGAGTGCCCGGGGTGTCCGTGCATACCAAAAGGAATGGAAGGAAGGGGACCGAGAGTAAAGCATAGGCCCATACCATGCTCTAAATCATAGAGTGAATAAATATCAAAAAGATGTAATGAAATTAAATTTAGAAAAATATATATATATAAGAAAATTGATCCTTTAATCAGTTACATTAATCAGTTGTATGTGGAAAAAAAAAAAAAAAAAAAAATTATATAATTATTGTAAAATTATAAAAAAGGTTTGTAACTCAAGGCATCATTTAGGCCAGGATGTTTTAAAGCATTAAGAGTGACAATCCACTTAGTTTCACGTTGTAATAAGATTTTATCATAGTCCCCCCCTCTTTCGTTTGGGGGGACATGTTCCAAGGCATAAAAGTGCATCATCCTATCATCAAATTGGTGATGGAGACCCATATGTCGGCTTATAGGGGTCTCCATCTTCTTTTTACACACTAGGGAGACATGGTCTCTAATCCGGTGGAAGAAGGGGCGTTTAGTTTTCCCCACGTAGTATGCATTGCATTCACATGTCATTATATAGACTACGCCTATGGATTGGCATGTAACTAGAAAGTTGGGACTGTATAACTGACCATTAGGAAGAATGATATTGCGAGATGCATAAATATATCTGCAAAAATCACATTTGTGACAAGGTTTGGTACCCTTGTTTTTTGTATGGGTTGTGGGTCGTGGGGCATAATGGCTGTGTACTATACGATCTTTAATTGATCGAGATCGTCGAAATGTAATCTCGGGATAGTCTTTCAAGTGTTTGGACACCTTAGGGTCGCCCATCAGCAAATACCAGTGCTTTTGCAGCAAATCCCGCATTTGCCGATGTTGTCCGGAGAAGGTAGTGATCATTCTCAGGCTTGGGGGCGATTTTGGTTTTGTGGGCTTATAAATTAATTGACTACGTTGGCTTCTTTTGGCTCTAAGGTAAGCTCTTTTTAAACATTTGTTACTGTATCCCCGGGTCTTTAGACGTTCCCTCAGTGCCCTGGCCTCGGATTCAAAATGGATATTTTCACTGCAATTTCTCCTCAGTCTTAGGTACTGTCCATAGGGGACATTATCTATGAGTGGTTGGGGATGGTTGGGGATGGCCCATAGGGACCACTCTTTTTCGGAAAGCATCAGCGGGAAATTCACTCCTGCATGCTGCCAGCTCTCATCCCCAACCACTCATAGATAATGTCCCCTATGGACAGTACCTAAGACTGAGGAGAAATTGCAGTGAAAATATCCATTTTGAATCCGAGGCCAGGGCACTGAGGGAACGTCTAAAGACCCGGGGATACAGTAACAAATGTTTAAAAAGAGCTTACCTTAGAGCCAAAAGAAGCCAACGTAGTCAATTAATTTATAAGCCCACAAAACCAAAATCGCCCCCAAGCCTGAGAATGATCACTACCTTCTCCGGACAACATCGGCAAATGCGGGATTTGCTGCAAAAGCACTGGTATTTGCTGATGGGCGACCCTAAGGTGTCCAAACACTTGAAAGACTATCCCGAGATTACATTTCGACGATCTCGATCAATTAAAGATCGTATAGTACACAGCCATTATGCCCCACGACCCACAACCCATACAAAAAACAAGGGTACCAAACCTTGTCACAAATGTGATTTTTGCAGATATATTTATGCATCTCGCAATATCATTCTTCCTAATGGTCAGTTATACAGTCCCAACTTTCTAGTTACATGCCAATCCATAGGCGTAGTCTATATAATGACATGTGAATGCAATGCATACTACGTGGGGAAAACTAAACGCCCCTTCTTCCACCGGATTAGAGACCATGTCTCCCTAGTGTGTAAAAAGAAGATGGAGACCCCTATAAGCCGACATATGGGTCTCCATCACCAATTTGATGATAGGATGATGCACTTTTATGCCTTGAAACATGTCCCCCCAAACAAAAGAGGGGGGGACTATGATAAAATCTTATTACAACGTGAAACTAAGTGGATTGTCACTCTTAATGCTTTAAAACATCCTGGCCTAAATGATGCCTTGAGTTACAAACCTTTTTTATAATTTTACAATAATTATATAATTTTTTTTTTTTTTTTCCACATACAACTGATTAATGTAACTGATTAAAGGATCAATTTTCTTATATATATATATTTTTCTAAATTTAATTTCATTACATCTTTTTGATATTTATTCACTCTATGATTTGGAGCATGGTATGGGCCTATGCTTTACTCTCGGTCCCCTTCCTTCCATTCCTTTTGGTATGCACGGACACCCTGGGCACTCAGCTAATCAATTCCTAATCAATGTCTTGATGGCTTAGTCGCCCGTGTTTTAGACACCGAATGCTGCTTTTCTCGTTTTCCGATTTACATACAATGGCATCACTATGCTACCACATTATCGTTATCATCTTTGGGCCTCCTTAAAAATTATAATACAGGGTATATAGTTTTCCCATTTACGGTTGCGGCATAGTTGTGCTCTTTCAGAGATTTTTTACCCTAAACCGCGTCATTATACATTATGTAGAATCTATATTTTTGCCTTTTTGAGCCCTAGGAGCTTCCGTAGTATTATACTCAGGGCACAGGATTTCCCAAGATGGCCGCGGGTCGGCCTGTAATGCCTGACATCACCTATGCTATTTCCTGAATAAAAATCGGATACGTGCGCATGCGCAGGTGTCTCCTTTAGTCCGCAGCGTGATGACGAGTCAGACGTCGTCACGCTGGAGAGGTTCAAAAGCGGGGCTTCGTTTCCCCGCTAACCTCTGTCACTTTCCTGTTTAATACATGGGGCAGACACTTTCCTAATGGACAACGGGACTCCTCTAACAGGATATTAACTACCAACAGTAAGTTTTCTCATTTATCCCCCTACTTGCAGTAACTATGCACTTTAGTCTATATGACATTTCAATATACCCTCCGATTATACTTTTATCCCTCAGGTTCTTTGTGAAAGTGTGCAGCAATACCTCCAGGTCCAGCTCACTCAGCAGCTGCGTATGGATGCATATTGCCCCTTCTTCGACTGTCACTTCACTAAAATACCAGAACCGTCCTTTTACTTTTTTAGCAATTCTGCTATCCTCATCTTCTGGATGTAATTTGTGTCATTCCCAATTGATTCTACCAGAGGTAATTACCTGATATTTTTTTAATCCCTATATATATGTTACTGACCAGTGCATTTTAATTTATATTGACCTTATCTATACATATATACTGATTTGAATTTTTCTCCTCTTAGAGAATTCTTAGTTTTATTCCTCTCTGCATGCCTCTTTTTGGGAAGTGAGGACTGAGGAGAAAGCATTTGCCATTACAGAAAAAAACCCTACCCCTTACCCTTTTTTTTTTTTTTTTTCGTCTATACTTTATACTTCATATTTGAACATGTGATGTTTACAGATATATTAAGACTTGCTTACTCCTTTTCATTTATTGTTTAATACTGTGTCTATAATAAAAATAAGGATAAATATAATTGTTTGACGTACAAGCAGACATATACATGTATTGTTTATATATATATTTTTTCTATCTCCTATAGCTGACTTTAATATCACAAATATATCTCCTGAAGAAGCTTATGAAAGCGAAACATGTTGAGAAAGTGGTATTAATTTTTGTATCAAAGAATTACCCCATTTTGTTTTTCATTTATTTTCTTTTGCCTATGTCTGTTTTTAATGAGATTGTTTAAATAAAACATTATTTTATGATACACTTTGTATATATATTTTTGATCTCAGCACCGTTTAAAAGTCCCTGAGGCCCACAGAATAGGCCTCAATGCCCTCTTTCCAATTTCAAAATTTACTACATGGGATGTGGTGCTTCTGAATTTTCCTCTTATTTCAAATTTTTTTCTTTTATGTGAGCAAAGGAATACAGAGGGTAACTGTGAGCAAAGCTTGAAGGAGTCCGGCGGGTAGCTGTAAGTAAACCTTGAAGAGAATTACAGTAGGTAGCTGTGAGTACAGCAGGTAGCTGTGAGTCAAGCCTGGAGGATCCAGCGGGTATCGTGGGTGGAGCTTGAAGAATACAGCAAGAAGTCCAAGAAGTCCAGTGGGATACTGCAAGCTGAGCTTGGAGAATTCAGGGAGCAGCTGTAAGTGAAGCTTGAAAAGTCCAGCAGGTAGCTGGGAGCTAAACTTGAAGATCTACAGTGGGATACTGTGAGTGAAGTTGTTGCTATAGGAGACAGCAGTTGCTACAATTGGATACAGATCGCTACATTCAGCTTAATGGCCCTTTTCTGTATTGCTGTATTGCTGTCTGCCTAGTTCTATTTTTGTCTGTGGAGTATGACAAGTTGCTATTGCATTTGCCGAAGGGTGTCCGGTGCCCTAACCCTCTCTCCCCTGTTCCTGTTAAGAGAAATAAAACCTCTCTTTGTTCATATGTGAAAGTGACTGGCGCCCATCTTTCCATCTTGCACTACACCCACCATGCCTAGTAACCTGCACCCTGAGGAGGAATGTCAGCTCTCCCTGACTCTGGGGGGTCACCATCAGGCCCTTAGGGGTCAGGGAGACGGCTACACAATAGTTTCTTTTTAGCAATTAACAAAAATTAGTAAAAAGAAAAAATATATTTGGTGTGACCACCATTTGCCTTCAAAACAGCATCAATTCTTCTAGATACACTCCCATACAGTTTTTGAAGGAACTCCAAAGGTAGGTTGTTCCAAACATCGTGGAGAACTAACCACAGGTTGGAGGCTGCCTCAAATCCTCTGTCTCTTCATATAATTCCAGTCAGACTTGATGATGTTGAGATCAGGGCTCTGTGGGGCCCAAACCATCATTTCCAGGACTCCTTGTTCTTCTTCACGCTAAAGATAGTGACATTGGCTGTATGTTTGGTGTCATTATCTTGCTGCAGAATAAATTTGGGGCCAATCACACAGCGCCTCCCTGATGGTATGGCATGATGGATAAGTATCTGCCTGTATTTCTGAGCATTGAGGTCACCGTTGAGCCTGACCAAATCTCAAACTCAGTTTGCAGAAATGCAAGCCCCAAACTTGCAAGGAACCTCCACCATGCTCCACTGTTGCCTTCAGACACTAATTATTGTACCACTCTTCAGCCCTTCACAAACAAACTGCCTCCTGTTACAACCAAATATTTCAGATTTTGACTCTGAGGAATCAGAGCACCTGGTGCCATTTTTCTCCAACCTAGTTCCTATGTTTTCGTGCATAGGGCATGGAAACAAGGCCAAGTGACTCAACTATACGCTTCTCATACAGGTGGCTTAGACTGGAACAGATCAGTGCTTTTGACCCCATGGTAGTTACCAGCTGACCTACTGGCTTCTGAAGATCAGATGTGGGCTTGCTCAGCATTATCATATAGATTTTAGTGTGATTGACTAATCTTGGTTTATTTACTCTTAGCTGAGTGAGGTGCTTGCGTTGTTTTTCTTGCACTTTCACTTTGCGGCAATGCACGTAACATTGTGAGACTTTAGCATATTAGGGTGCATTGGCAGCTGACTCATTAGGTGCTTACTAAGTAGATTTCCTTAAAGCAACACATGTTAACGCCTCACATTTTAATGCGCATTAATTCACTGCAAAGAAGTAAACCCGTACTGTTGAGGCATGGAAACTTTTTGAAAAAAATTACTGGTCTCACTGAGGTTGATCATTGAACTAGACATTGGTTCTCAAAAGTGAGTTCAAAGCACCCAATTAACCATTTAGTCGTTCTCAATTTTTGTTTCACTTTCTGTTTGACATTTTAAAGTATAATAAAACGCAACATTTCTTTTTTAGTTTTGGACATTGTAGAGGGGGATTAGAATATCTGTCAGATTTTTTACTACCTCTGCACCCATTAGGGAGATTCACCCTCTCTATTTGTTCTGTTTACCATTATCATCAAAAGTGAAAGAAAATCCTTAATTTTGGGTAGTCCCCAGAAGAGTAATAGAGGGGAAATCTTCTAATGGGGACACTAGTTCTGGTGACCTGGTGGGCCCCAATAGATTCCCTTAATTGTCTTCCTGTTTTTGCTATGGGACAGAAAGTGAAGATAAATCTACCTAATGGGTCACAGATTCTAAATAAAAAAAAAAATGACCAGGGTCCTTCTCTCTCTTACTCTATCCAAAATGAAAAAAAAAAGTATTGCCTATAGTTTTACTTTAATTATACGGTAGGGCAGTGTACTTGGTATTGTGTGTACTGTATTTTTTGTTCACTCTGATTACTCTACAGCGTTGAATGCACCAATAGCCTTTATATAAAACTTGAGGAAATTTGTTGAACAAACAAATAAACTAATCTTTGGCACTGATGTGTATTAGGGATGAGCTTCGTGTTCGAGTCAAACCCATGTTCGACTCGAACATCGGCTGTTCGATCGTTCGTCGAATTGCGAACGATATGGGCCGTTCGCGCCAAATTCATGTGGCGCGTCACGGCCCATAATTCACTGCGGCATCGCAGTGCATTGCTTGCTGATGATTGGCCAAGCATGCACTATGACCTTGGCCAATCACAGCGCCGCCTTAACAGAGAGCCATAATTGGCCAAAGCCAAGGAGGCTTTGGCCAATTATGGCTCAGGGGATTTAGTACACGCCCCACACTATATAAGGCCGCCTGCACGGCGGCCCTGTGCAGTGTGTTCCGGTGTGCTTAGAGAGAGAGAGAGACAGTGTCATTTCATTTGAGTTAGCTAGATTAGGCAGGACAGTCAGTCAGTTAGCTGCACTTAAAGTGTATTGTGTATATATATGCATCCCAGGTGTTGCATATATATATATATATACACTGTATTCAGTTTAGCTAGATCCATTCCTGTTATCTTCTAGACTATTTACATTTAGTGCAGTGCGTCCTGCTCACAGTGTTCAGCTAGATCCGTTCCTGTTATATTCCTACTGACAGGCAGGCTTGTCTTGTTACAGCATTTTGAAGAAAATTACTGGTGTTCTTTTGATCCTATTAGTACCACAGTCAGGCAGCTAGACTATTTACATTTAGTGCAGTGCGTCCTGCTCACAGTGTTCAGCTATCTGTTATCTTCTTACTGACAGGCAGGCTTGTCTTGTTACAGTATTTTAAAGAAAATTACTGGTGTTCTTTTGATCCTATTAGTACCACAGTCAGACAGCTAGACTATTTACAGTTAGTGCAGTGCGTCCTGCCCACAGTGTTCTGCTAAACCTACAAGTAAGTGGGGTGCGTCCTGCTCACAGTGTTCAGCTAAACCTACAAGTTAGTGGGGTGCTTCCACCTCACAGTGTTCAGCTAAACCTACAAGCTAGTGCGGTGCGTCCTGCTCACAGTGTTCAGCTAGATCCGTTTCTGTTATCTTCTTACTGACAGGCAGGCTTGTCTTGTTACAGTAAATACAGCTACCTGAAGAAAATTGCTGGTGTTCTTTTGATCCTATTAGTACCACGGTCAAGCAGCTAGACTATTTACAGTTAGTGCAGTGCGTCCTGCTCACAGTGTTCTGCTAAACCTACAAGTTAGTGGGGTGCGTCCTGCTCACAGTGTTCAGCTAAACCTACAAGTTAGTGGGGTGCGTCCACCTCACAGTGTTCAGCTAAACCTACAAGCTAGTGGGGTGCGTCCTGCTCACAGTGTTCAGCTAGATCCGTTTCTGTTATCTTCTTACTGACAGGCAGGCTTGTCTTGTTACAGTAAATACAGCTACCTGAAGAAAATTGCTGGTGTTCTTTTGATCCTATTAGTACCACAGTCAGGCAGCTAGACTATTTACAGTTAGTGCAGTGCGTCCTGCTTACAGTGTTCTGCTAAACCTACAAGTTAGTGGGGTGCGTCCACCTCACAGTGTTCAGCTAAACCTACAAGCTAGAGGGGTGCGTCCTGCTCACAGTGTTCAGCTAGATCCGTTCCTGTTATCTTCTTACTGACAGGCAGGCTTGTCTTGTTACAGTAAATACAGCTACCTGAAGAAAATTGCTGGTGTTCTTTTGATCCTATTAGTACCACAGTCAGGCAGCTAGACTATTTACAGTTAGTGCAGTGCGTCCTGCTCACAGTGTTCTGCTAAACCTACAAGTTAGTGGGGTGCGTCCTGCTCACAGTGTTCAGCTAAACCTACAAGTTAGTGGGGTGCGTCCACCTCACAGTGTTCAGCTAAACCTACAAGCTAGTGGGGTGCGTCCTGCTCACAGTGTTCAGCTAGATCCGTTCCTGTTATCTTCTTACTGACAGGCAGGCTTGTCTTGTTACAGTATTTTAAAGAAAATTACTGATGTTCTTTTGATCCTATTAGTACCACAGTCAGACAGCTAGACTATTTACAGTTAGTGCAGTGCATCCTGCTCACAGTGTTCTGCTAAACCTACAAGTTAGTGGGGTGCGTCCTGCTCACAGTGTTCAGCTAAACCTACAAGTTAGTGGGGTGCGTCCACCTCACAGTGTTCAGCTAAACCTACAAGCTAGTGGGGTGCGTCCTGCTCACAGTGTTCAGCTAGATCAGTTTCTGTTATCTTCTTACTGACAGGCAGGCTTGTCTTGTTACAGTGAATACAGCTACCTGAAGAAAATTGCTGGTGTTCTTTTGATCCTATTAGTACCACAGTCAGGCAGCTAGACTATTTACAGTTAGTGCAGTGCGTCCTGCTCACAGTGTTCTGCTAAACCTACAAGTTAGTGGGGTGCGTCCACCTCAGTGTTCAGCTAAAGCTACCTGTAGAAGGTTGGTGGTGTTCTCATACTACAGGCAGGCAGTTGATTTTGCTAGCTGCAGTATCAGTACATATATATATATATATATATATATATATATATATATATATATATCCCAGCTTAGTGCAGCTACAGGCCATTAGTATGTCTGGAAGGCCAAGAAGGAGAGGCAGACAGTCACAAGCCAATATGAGAGGGCAAGCAGGCTCTGTGTCTAGTGCTGGTCGTGGAGACGGTGCATCCTCATCAGCACGTGGCCATGGGACACGCTTGGCCTTTTTTTCGGCAGCTGGCCATGTTGAGCCGCAACATGTGGAAGACTTGGTCGAGTGGATGACCAAGCCGTCCTCATCCTCCTCATCCTCTCTCACCCATGCCCAGGGTACTTTGTCTGGCAAAGCAGCGGCCTCTTCCCTCGGCTCAATGTCATCAGTGACTCCTTCCCTAGCCCCACCATGTCCTCCTGAGGAGTCCCTCGAACTGTTTGACCACAGTGTTGGGTACATGCTCCAGGAGGATGCCCAGCGTTTGGAAGGCTCTGATGATGATACTGAGCTCGATGAAGGCAGTAACACGAGCACGGACAGAGGGGGTGCCCAAGAAGGACAGCAATCTGGCAGTCATGCTCCCCCTGCTGCAGCATACTGCCAGGTTTGCTCCAGTGATGAGGAGGGAGGGGATGATGAGGTCACTGACTCAACGTGGGTGCCTGATAGGAGAGAGGAGGAGGAGGAGGAGGCGGCACATCACCAACGAGGCAGGATGCCCTCCAGGGGCCAGCCTAAGGGCAGCACATTGACTGCATCACACCCCAAAGCTCCACATGTGCAGGGCGCTGCAGTCTCTGCGCGTTATTCAAAAAGTTCTTTGGTGTGGGCCTTTTTTGAGACAGATCGCATCAGATCGCACCGCTGCTATTTGCAACATATGTCTCAAGCGTATCTCGCGTGGCCAAAACATCTCCCGCTTGGGTACCACATGCTTGACCAGACATATGTTGACCTGCCATGCAGTTCGTTGGCAAGCGTATCTAAAAGACCCACACCAAAGAACAAAGAGGACCTCTGCTTGCTCCTCATCAGCTGAGATTTCCAACCCCACTAGACCTTCAGTCCTCTCTGAGACCTGCACTGAGAGGAATGAAGGTGTAGAATTAGGTGTGTCACAGCCACGTACTTGTGGGCAATCTGATTTTGGTACACCGACGTCAGATTGTACCAGGCAAATTTCCCTGCCCCAGCTGCTGCACCGCCGAAAGAAGTTTGCTCCCAGCCATCCACATGCCCAACGGTTGAATGCTAGCTTGGCAAAATTGCTAGCACTTCAACTGCTGCCTTTTCAGTTGGTAGACTCTGCCCCCTTCCGTGAGTTTGTGGAATGTGCGGTTCCTCAGTGGCAGGTACCCAAACGCCACTTTTTCTCACGGAAGGCGATTCCAGCTCTCTACCAGCATGTGGAAGGCAATGTCCATGCCTCGCTGGACAGGGCGGTCAGCGGTAAGGTGCATATTACCGCTGACTCATGGTCCAGCAGGCATGGACAGGGACGTTACCTAAGTTTCACGGCGCATTGGGTGACTCTGCTGGCAGCTGGGAAGGATGCAGGACAAGGTGCAGTAGTGTTGGAGGTTGTTCCGCCACCACGCCTCCAAAATGCTAATGATTGTGACCCCCACCCCCACTCCACCCCCTCCTCTTCTTCTTCCTCCATGGCCTCTTCCTCGGAACCAGCGGTGCTCCGTAGTCGTTCAAGGGGCTACGCAAGTACGCAGGCCAAAAGATGCTATGCGGTGCTTGAGCTGGTGTGCTTGGGGGACAGGAGCCACACTGGGGCAGAGGTTCTGTCAGCTCTGCAGGGGCAGGTTCAGAGGTGGTTGAAGCCACGCCAACTTAAGGCAGGAATGGTGGTTTGCGACAATGGCACCAACCTCCTCTCTGCCCTCCGACAGGGACAAATGACCCATGTGCCCTGTTTGGCTCACGTCCTTAACTTGGTGGTGCAGCGGTTCTTGGGCAGGTACCCGGGCTTACAGGATGTCCTGAGGCAGGCCAGGAAAGTCTGTGTGCATTTCCGCCGGTCATATAATGCCAGTGCTCGGCTGACGGACCTCCAAAAGGAGTTTAACCTGCCCAAGAACCGCCTAATCTGTGACATGCCCACCAGGTGGAACTCAACGTTGGCCATGCTGCAGCGGCTGCACACGCAGCAGAGGGCCATCAATGAGTACCTGTGCGACTATGGCACCAGGACAGGGTCAGGGGAGCTTGTTTTTTTTTCCCCACGCCAGTGGGCCATGATCAGGGATGCATGCACTGTCCTGTCACCATTTGAGGAGGCCACGAGGATGGTGAGCAGTGACAGTGCATGCATCAGTGACACTGTCCCCCTTGTCCACCTGTTGGAGCACACGCTGCGTGGAATAATGGACAGGGCACTTGAGGCAGAACAGAGGCAGGAAGAGGAGGACTTCCTTAGCTCTCAAGGCCCCCTTTATCCAGACAGTGTTCCTGCGTGCCCGCCGATCACACAGGAAGAGGACGAGGAGGAAGAGGAGGAGGAGGAGGAGGAAGATTGTGTCAGTATGGAGGTGGAGCCTGGCACTCAGCATCAGCAGCAGTCCTTAAGGGATCAGTCCCAAGAAACACATGGACTTGTACGTGGCTGGGAGGAGGTGGCTGTGGACCATGTCGTCCTTAGTGACCCAGAGGACTCCGGACCGAATGCCTCAGCAAACCTACGCTGCATGGCCTCCCTGATCCTGCAAAGCCTGCGTAAGGATCCTCGTATTCGTGGTATCAAGGAGAAGGACCAATACTGGCTGGCAACCCTCCTTGATCCACATTACAAGGGTAAGGTTGCGGACCTTATCTTGCCATCGCAGAGGGAGCAGAGGATGAAACATCTTCGGGAGGCCTTGCAGAAAGGTCTGTGCAACGCGTTCCCAGAGACTGGGAGGTTACAAACTCCTGTTTCTGGACAACGTGTTGCTGAGGCTTCGGTCAGTCAAAGAAGGAGCGGTGGAGAAGGTGGCCGTCTGACCGATGCGTTCAGACAATTTTTTTGGTCCGCAGCCCCAAGGTATGATCGGTTCCAGCAACCATCGCCAGCGTCTGTTTTACATGGTGCAGGAATACCTAGGGGCAAGATCAGACTTGGACACCTTTCCCACCAAAAATCCTCTGGGTTACTGGGTCTTGAGGATGGATCACTGGCCAGAGCTTGCACAGTATGCAATTGAGCTACTGGCCTGTCCTGCATCCAGCGTTCTTTCGGAACGCACATTCAGTGCTGCTGGAGGCGTGGTAACCGATCACAGGGTGCGTCTGTCCACTGACTCGGTCGATCGACTGACCTTCATAAAAATGAATGAGTCTTGGATCACCACCAGCTACCAAGCACCTGATGCTGATGTAACCGAATAATTTTTTTTGAAATCTCAGATCCCTTCAAAGACTGCCTATGCTGATGCTGAGTGACTATCCCTGAGTAATTATCCTCTTCCTCCTCAATCATCACGCTGATAGCTTGTAAGAACATTTTTGGTTCTGGGTGCCACCACCAGTGCCTAAGGCACAATTTTTCAGCCCCTGTTTAACAGGGGCGTGTAATTACGATTTTTGATGTAATACTTTGCAGCAGGGCTCGTTCCTGCATTCCAACTAGAGTGTCTGTGAGGGGTTGCAGTGTTGGGGCACCAGCACCAGTGCCTAAGGCCCAATTTTTCAGCCCTTGTTTAACAGGGGCGTGTAATTACAATTTTTGATGCAATACTTTGCAGCAGGGCTCGTTCCTGCATTCCAACTAGAGTGTCTGTGAGGGGTTGCATTGTTGTGGCACCAGCACCAGTGCCTAAGGCCTAATTTTTCAGCTCCTGTTCAACAGGGACATGTAATTACAATTCTTGATCTAATATTTCACAGCAGAGCCCTGTGAGGGCTTACAGTGTTGTGGCCACAGCAACACCTAAGGCCCAAATTTCTGCTGAGTATATAGGGCAGGACCCTACTTTCAAACAACTAACTTACAAACAACTCCTACTTGCAAACGGAAGGAGACAACAGGAAGTGAGAATAAATCTACCCCTAGGAAGGGAAATTCTCTCCTGTAAGAGTTAATATGGGAAAAACATTTCTCCTTTCCACTGATGCTTTCCAATCCATTGGGACAAAAAGTGAGGTGAAATCTTCTGAAGAGGAGGAAAGACAGCAAAACAAATGTCACAGGGGTGATAACCCTTCCCTATGTTTTCCAAAAAGCTTAAAAAAGATTTTTTGGCTGGAGCTAAACACGTTAAAAATGTACCCGTTCAAAATTACAAAGAGATTCTACTTAACAACAAACCTACAGCCTGTATACTGCTGTTCAGAGTATATAGGGCCTGGTGGCCCCACACCTTTCCTTATTTTAATTTGGGTGCGGGGTTCCCCTTAATATCCATACAAGACCCAAAGGGCCTGGTAATGGACTGGGGGGTACCCATGCCGTTTGTCTCACTGATTTTCATCCATATTGCCAGGACCCGACATTACATTAAACCCGCAAGCAGTTTTAAATGAGATTTTTTCCTTTAAAAATGACATTTGGTGCAGGGACTGTTCTAAACACGGGAAACACGCGTCACTTTACAGGCATACTATAGACACCCCTCAGGTACGATATTTAAAGGAATATTTCACTTTTTTTTTTTTTTTACTTTAAGCATCATTAAAATCACTGCTCCCGAAAAAACGGACGTTTTTAAAAGTTTTTTTTGCATTGATACATGTCCCCTGGGGTAGGACCCGGATCCCCAAACCCTTTTTAGGACAATACCATGCAAATTAGCCTTTAAAATGAGCACTTTTGATTTCGAACGTTCGAGTCCCATAGACGTCAATGGGGTTCTAACGTTCGTGCGAACTTTCGGTCCGTTCGCAGGTTCTGGTGCGAACCGAATCGGGGAGTGTTCGGCTCATCCCTAATGTGTATATATAGTGATGCAGAGAAATACAATCTCAGTATTTAGTCAGATGTGTTACTGGAGGATGGCTTTAGTTAGCAGGGGGAATGTTCCTTCTTGAAATGTGTACAGGATAATTCTGCAGCATGCATCAGCTCCACACCTCCATACCAAACACCAGAGTGTAAGAAATTAAATAGGAGCCTGCCCTGAGTTATCCCTCCTCACCTGGAACCTCTCCCTGGGCCCTGGGCTAAGTACTGTCCCTTGCAAGTGGGTTCCTGATCATTTACTCACCAGAAATGCACCAAAATGACGTGGGGTCCCTTATTTATAAGGTACCCTCACCAAGTATTACAGCCAAAGTTTCTCAAGAGTTTGGAGTTCAATGAGACTACTTACTCCTCTCAAGGCACCCTTGCAGAGTTCCCCTTCTCATGCAACAATGGCACTAGGCCACCTACTGGTGGGAAAGCTAACTGTACCTGCCTACATGCGAGCATGTTGCTGTTTCCTGCATGTACAAAACATGGGTTCAGGCAGTGGCGGCCTGTCCATAAGGGGCGCCCCCTCTATCCATGCGTCTGGCCCCCTGATCTGCATACAGGGTGCCAGACCATGGATTCCAATGGGGGGGGGGGGGGTGTTGTTTCGTTGTGAATAGTGCTGCTGGCCGACCGGGGGGGTGGGGGGTGGTTGTTTTCCGCCCCCCACCCCCCCAAAAAAACACCGGCCGCCACTGGGTTCAGGTTTCATTTTGCATTTACAAAGATTTAGATGTCACCTGCCTTTGCTAGTAAAGCAGTCTATAGCTTAAAGTGGTT
The DNA here is from genome assembly GCF_042186555.1 of Aquarana catesbeiana. Taxonomy (NCBI): domain Eukaryota; kingdom Metazoa; phylum Chordata; class Amphibia; order Anura; family Ranidae; genus Aquarana; species Aquarana catesbeiana. Next base: position 229,293,399 of record NC_133334.1, on the reverse strand, counting down.
GTAAAGGCAGAAGTTTATTTTTATCTTAAAGTGGATGTAAACCCGAAATTTCATTTATTTATTTTTTTATGTCATACTGTAGAGTATAAGATTTCCTATCATTTGAGCCCAGTCTTGCCACACAGAGTTAATCCATCTCTGAGCAATCCTCTTTTATTGTTCAGTGAGATAAATCTTGACAAACTGAGAAAAACTTTGTCAAATCCTCCCCCTTGCTGTGAGTGACAGGTGATTTACAAATCTCGTGCACTAGCCTAAGACATGCATTATTTTTTAATTCCCTCCCCCACTCCTTTCTTCAGCAGCTCTGCAAGGATTGGCTGTTCCACACCTCAGTATGATTTGGCATGCTGATGTCATGTGGTTACTTTCCTGTCTTTTCACTGGATGTTAGAGATCATAGCAGAAGTTCAGTGTTAGAAATACACAGGAGAAAATGCATATTGACAAGGGGAGTGTAGAGGTGGGCGGGGAGTATAGAGGTGGGCGTGGAGTCTACTGACATCACGACTCCACCCATCGAGCTCCAGACAACAGACCCACCCACAGAATCTGCAGTTTTTCGGGTCTCATAACATACAGAGGGGAGACATTTGACAGGTAAAGATACATGCAGGAGGCATGTATATCCTTATAGATAACCCCTATGGCAGTAGTTTAGAAAGGATGACATTGGGTTTACATCCACTTTAATGCATTTTATGCATTAAGATAAAAAGACTTCTGTGTGCAGCAGGCCCCTCATACTTACCTGAGCCCCATCTCAATCCAGCGATGTTGCATGAGAGAATCGGCTGTCCGGGACTCTCCTGACTGACTGACTGAGACAGCAGCGAAGCCATTGGCTCCTGCTGCTGTCAATCAAAGTCTGTGAGCCAATGAGGAGAGAGAGGGTGCATGTCTGAATGGACTCAGCTCGGATGCCCCCATAGCAAGCTGCTACAGGAGTGAGGGGCCAGGAGTGCTGAAGAGGGACCCAAGAAGAAGAGGATCTGGGCTGCTCTGTGCAAAACCATTACACAGAGCAGGTAAGTATAACATGTTTGTTATTTAAAAAAAAGAGACTTTAGTATCTCTTAAAGTGGTTGTAAACCCAAACCCCCCCCCCCAAAAAAAAGCAAGGCATAAGGACCCGGGCTCCAACCATATAGCTTTGTTTAGAGGCTGTACAGGAAGGACTTCCACCCAGGAGAGGCTGAACCTGGCTGGGGCGACAAGCGGTAAGGGATACCTCGCAACTCCAGTCTTGATCAGGGTCCTGTCTGCCTCTCTCTCTTGTGGAGATCGATGTGAGGTCCCCCCCAGGAGGGGTTAATCTTACTAGCTGGTACAAACTTGCCTCTGTCTTCCTCATTGAATACGTGGATACACGGAGGGTTCCTGTCTGCTTCTCTCTTGTGGAGATCGATGTGAGGTCCCCCCCAGGAGTGTTTAATCTTACAAGCTGTAACAAAGCTTGTCTCTGGTAAGCGTTCAATTTTATAGGTGGAGGATATTCACTGGGTGATTTTTATTGACAACTTCATCACCGTGTGCAAAGTGTTTAGTTCTTTAAGGATTTTTGTTTTGTTTTTTTTTTTCGGACTCACATATTTTATGCCAGATATCTATCAAAGATATGGGTTCGGGACTTTTTTCCTAACATTATCACTGAAGTTTAAAATTAATTTTTTGTGATTTTCATTATTTCACTTAGCTTAAACTATATGAAATAAGCAGGAGAGAAGCCTGTACAAAGGTGCAAAACTGAAGCGAAGGCTGGAGTTCAGCTTTACCAGGTTTGTATTGAATACATAAGTGGATTTAATTGTGTTATTTTTAGATCCACCTAGAATCTAGTTTTAAGCAAGCTTTGCTCTGCTCTTAAACGTACAGTCGGGAAAATGAGGCACATCAGTCAGCTGTAGGCGGCACAGGTGAGTGTGGAATGGGCTGTTGGGCGACAGTGCGGCCGTGCCATATGCCGCGTTGTGTTGTGTAAGATCCCTTGGTACGGTAGGTGTTAAATCCCACGGCTCTGATAACAGATGATTTAGCTAATCTAGGCCTTGTTTTCCTACTGTTCTGGAGATCTCCTGTGTGTCAAACTTCAATCTCCCGGAATGTTGTCAAACAGATGGGCTGTGTGGGTGACAAGTGTTGAATATTAAAATCCGTCCGTTCTCCTGTCTTGTTATTGATAGCGCGGGGTCCAGATGGCCGCTTGCAGGAGGAACTTATCCAACTATCTGCATTACAAAAGCTCTCAATGCTAAATGCTGCCATTAAACACAGAACAGGCAGTGGTTTCCAGATCTTTTTCACGGGACTACTAAACCTTACTTGATGATAGAAAAAAAAACCCTTGTTTTTCAAGGCCAAAACGGCTTCTGCAATCTGCAGAGGTTCAATTGTATCCAAGTTTAAAATGATGGTTGCTACTTTTTGTTTGGAAAAATATCTACAGGGACTCAGGGAGGCATCCTTTATTGCTGGAAACGTATTCCTTTGATACTGGAACCTTCAGTCCCAACAGTCTCGCTGATATTTAATTCAGTTCAGTAGAAATATTGTTAGATGATGTGTTCTTGGAGTTAACCATTTACCATCTTTCTTTAAAGGCATTGTACACTTTCAAAAATTTTAGGTATTAATGTAGTCGTATTCCCTGTGTTTGTTGATCTTACCTTGTAATGATGGACTCACATGTTGTGACTGCAGTTTGTAGGTTCATGGCCAATTAATTCCCCTATGTCCAAGTATTCATTCACCTAGCTTGTCCCTATTCACAAAAGAAAAAGGCAACTTCTTATTTCGGGTTACAACATCAACGCTCAATGCATGCCTCACCATTTCCTCTCCTGCACCACAAATGTTGGAGTGCTAATGTGATAAAAAACATCTTCCAGCTGTATGGTGATCTCTCTTCTAATGTCTTTGCCTGCTTGTGTCTGTGTCAGATCTAATTAGCTCTCACCCGCAGAACACTAGACTGAGAAACCCAGAGATTGTGGGATATCTAGTTTCTTCACAGGAAATAATAGTCCTCAGACTACAGACAGATGTCATGCATTGATCTATGCAGGGCCCTGTTGCATGTTTCATGGTTGAACACAAACAGAAGCTTCTGACACAGGAATATCAAGATTTGCTCTGCTATAGGTTGTACATACAAGGCAACAAATGACAACATGAAACAACATAAAGCAACATGATCAATGCACATCTTATGCAGGCAAAAAGCACAAGGTGCAAGTAGGAAGGTTTAGTAATGCATTTAAAGTTCTACTCCAGAATGTATATATATATATATATATATATATATATATATATATATATAGAGCTATGCCCCCTTGGGGGTTGCTAAAAGTTGTGGTTCACCCGTCACCCTGCCCAGTCTGGCATCAATCTTACACTCACTCAGTAACCCAGACCAGTCCATAGCTTGTTTTGTTATATTGAGGGGATTAAATGTGGATGAGTATTGGGGAATTATGGGATGCCCAGGATTCCAGAACAATCAATTTTGAATTGTAGATCAATCAATTGGGACTACTATGTACACTCCCTGTACATACACTTCAATCTTCTCTCCAGCAATTCACTTGCTGCACACTGTTCCCCCTCCAGCACTTCACTTGCTGCAGACTGTTCCTCCACCAGCACTTCCCATGCTGCAGACTATAACGCCTCCGGACCAGCTAGCACCACATGGGTAGGCCTGATGCTACTTCAGCTAGGCCTCACTGAACTGCCTTTTGCGGGCAGGGACCTCGGGACCCTGTGGTGTAGAATAGTTCAGGTGCTAGTTGTCCTCATCTCAGCTACCACTCCCAGATAGGTCTTTTCAGGCCCTGCCAGCCAGCATGGCTGCCAAGACCCCTTTCCACTGCCCTTCTCCACAGTCCTCTCTCCACTGGTTCTGCACCCATCTCTCAAACTGCAATCTCCCAGTTCTCTCAGGCATGCCTCCTCAGTCCTCCCGACAGTGCTCACTCACCAGCTCTCTTGGCTGCGACCAGTAGTCCTCCTGGAGACTCTTATGCCGCGTACACACGAGCGGACTTCTCGACTGGACTGGTCCGACGGACTTTTCGACGGACTTTTGACGGACTTCCGACAGACTTTTTAACGAACGGACTTGCCTACACACGATCACACTAAAGTCCAACGGATTCGTACGTGATGACTTACACCGGACTAAAATAAGGAAGTTGATAGCCAGTAGCCAATAGCTGCCCTAGCGTCAGTTTTTGTCCGCCGGACTAGCATACAGACGAGCAGATTTCTGGGTCCGGCGGAGTTACGACGTAAAGATTTGAAGCATGTTCCAAATCTAAAGTTCATCAGATTTGCGACTGGAAAAGTCTGCTGAAGGTCCGGTGAAGCCCACACCCGATTGGATTGTCCACTGGATTTGGTCCGTCGGCGTCCGTTGGACCAGTCCGGTCGAAAAGTCAGACCGTGTGTACGCTGCATAAGAGTGTTCTCTCCCACTGTCCTCTCTACTGCTCTTTCATGTGCCTCTGATTCCAGTATCTCTTCACTCCTCCCGGATGCACCCGAGCCCCAGAACAGGGTCACCCCCCCAGACTGGGGAGCTCCCTGTGGGCCCAACAGCCTCCACACTCTCTCACTCCAGCTCTTCCACTGGACTACTCCTCCCCAGCTGGGCTGACCACAGGCATTTAAGGAGGCCTGCCCCCTGCTAATCCAAGTTGGGGATTGGTCAAGGCTCCCCAGATACCTCAGGCAGCTCCACCTCTCCACCCCTCCTCTCCTTCCAGGACCTTCTAGAAGCAAGGGAGAGGTGATGTGATGCCACCTGTCAGTCACCCAACTCCCCCTGAGCCACTCCCAGCCCAGTATGAAAACAAAAACAGGCCTAGCCAGCAGCTAGGCCTGCCTAAATTTTCCTACCCTGTCAAAACTTCTCACTTCTAGCACTCACTAACTAGAGGGTGCTACACATTATGCATATATATATATATATATATATATATATATATATATATGTCAGGGGGCACTCCGGTGGATTTAAGGAGGCTCTGGCTAATTTAGTACCAACAGTGTGCCCCCTTACATCCTCCAGACTGCCCCCTTACATCCTCCAGAAAGCCCCCTTACATACCTCGGAGTGCCCCTTAGTACAGTAGTACTAAGGGGGCACCCTGGAGGCACTAAGGGTGCACTTTGAAAGAGGATGTAAGGGGGATAGACCTGCTGTACTCCCTGCTGTAGTCCCTCTGAAAAGTGATCCTAGGGCCTGTGACGGGAATCACTTTGGGCGGGAGGGCTGGTGGAACCTAGAGTCCCTTGGAGAGGTTGGGAAACCCTTGTTTCAGCTCCCCATGCACCTCCTATGTCTAAGTTACCCTGTGTCTATTAGGGGCACAGGGTGACCGAGAACCCCAGTCTGATCTGTACTAATATATATATATATATATATATATATATATATATAAATATATATATATATTGTCTCATACTGTTGTGGACTCTTTGCTGGGTTGTTTGGGGTGTAGCTGTATTCCATTGTTCTATTGTGTCTGTCTGCCTTGGGAAAAAAGTATTATGGGATGTGTATGTGTATTTGCTGTGAGAAGGGAGGGGGGAATTCCTCCAACAGATCTCCCTGCGATTTGGACAGTCTACCCCACCCTGAATGCAAAGGGAGGGGGGATTGTCCCGAGTGTTACCTCTGTGTACCTGTGTTTCAATAAACAGTTCATGTTCCAGCTTTGTAACTGAGCTAGTCTTGTCTGGTTCTTGGTTACAATATTTGTCTGTAAAATCTAATATCTGAAGGTTCAGATTGGAGGAAGCAGTGTACTGACAGAAGCACTCAAGTGGCGAGTGACAGGGATCCGTTACAGGGCCCACTTATGATCTTGCGCACAGTCCCAGTGATTTCATAATGCACCCCTGCCCCAAATATTGGCAAAAAAAGGGATAAAAAATCATCTTTTTTTTTGGGTGGTGTCCCTGAATGGAAGTTTGTAAATGTGGTCACCCTAAGTGGATGTGATGTAAGGCGCTTGGAACTAGGAAGTTAACCAGGGAAACACCAGGAAGGGCCAACAGAAGCAGCAGACTGTCTGTGTATATCAGTGGTTCTCAACCCCAGTCCTTAAGTACCCCCAATAGCCATGTTTTGGGAATTTCTCTAAAATAGCTGTCCAAAATACCAAGCAATTGACCCTGATTTAAAGCACCTGTGCACGATAAAGGAAAACCTACAAACATGGCATGTTGGGGATACTTGGGGACTGAGGTTGAGCACCACTGGTGTATATCACATGGATGAGGACCACTGTGGACAGCAAGGAAGTGTCGTAGGCTCACAAGATGGCCTACATGGCCACATAAATAAGTGTGGTTATATGTTTTGGGGTGTGGCTTTTTAATACTTTGTAAATGTGAGAGCGTATTTGTTTATCATTTCATCATTTTTTTTTAAATAAATGCTACACTTAGGTAGTAGCGCTTTTTTCTCCTTTTTGTTTTTACATGTTTTTACTGGAGTTGGGCTATCATGAGAGAACAGGTATAGAAATTGGTAAAGGACAAATAGGCCAATAACATGCTGCCATTTATGTTATTGGAAGGAGACCGCATCCGGCACCCTTTCCAAGTGATTTTCTTATAGCTTTGGCTCTCCTTTTCTCCTAGCATTTGCCTAAGTGGAGTAGCTCTCTGCTTTAACATTTGTGTAACCCTAAAGCAACCTAACCTTTAAATTAATCATTAAAAGTAGATAACGATACTGACAAAATTAGCCTATTCTGCAACCAGACCTTCTGCAGCAACACTTCTATAAGAGCTGCACCCCAGTGGCCTGCCCATACACCTGAAGTAGAGATGATACCCAGGTCTGTCTTAAAGGATGTCTTACTGTTTCCATACAGATAAGCCCATATGCTCTCCTCTATCTTTGTCCTAGTCTACCCATTGTGTTCCTTTTACCTCCAACTGTTAGCCTCCCACTTCTTCCCCAATGCATTCCCACTATAATCTAAACAGGTCCACATTGCCATATGAACACAAACCAGGAACAAATTAATTCAGAATTCTGCAGCTGGTAATCTAAGCTTTACAGGGTTTTTCCATTCAAAATAAAAACAAGGCGCTGGTTGAATTCATTTAGGTACTTTGCTTTTCTGGCCTATTATATTTCCCCAAGCTTAGTGTAAGTGTGTGTATTCCTGATAAAATGAGGGTGCAGTCTGAGATGAGATGAGCACATTCTGCTTTAATAAACCTACAGGAATGCCACTATAGATTATATACAGCTATAGAATCAATTGCAATGGATATTTTGCCTGATGCACCAGCTTGCAATTGACATAGTATATGAATGTTCCCATAGATTTTTGATCTCCTGGGTTACCAGCCAATTGTGGGACAAATAATGCACCTGAACCCTGAAAGTTTGTTGGAATGCATATGTTCAACATGACTTCATGGAAAAAATGCACAGGTTGCCATTACTGGCTGGCTGATATATAAATCCATAGGAGTGTGCACAGTGTGTGCCGGTGTGCCTGGGCACACCTTAGTCACCCCCCATGGCACAGATTCCCTCTGCTCTACTGACACTGTCCAGTGCCCTATTATCACTGTCCATGTTTTCATGTTTTAATACATTCTAAAGGTGTACGTGTGTGTGCGCATGTATATATAGCTATATATATATAGATATATATATAGATATATATATCTATATATATATAGATATATATACATATATCTATATATACAGTACATTGTATTGTCGAAAGTATTGGGACACCTGCGTTTACACGCACATAAACTTTAATGGCATCCCAGTCTTAGTCCGTAGGGTTCAATATTGAGTTGGCCCACCCTTTGCAGCTATGTTTGGTTCACAGCAGGGGTCCGGTGGGTGCCTGTTCGCCTTTTCCGGTCTGATTTCAGCCGAAATCTTTGTCTGAATTCAGGCCTAAAACAAACAAACCAAAAGGACCCCTGTGCAATTTGTACCGGAGCCGCTCCAGAGATGTGTGAACCGTCTCCATAGAGAGCCAGTCACATTCTCCTTACATGCCAATTGGATGCAGGGAAAACTGCATCCATTTCGCAATCGTGTGAACCCAGCCATAACAGCTTCAACTCCTCTGGGAAGGCTGTCCACAAGGTTTCTAGCAGGCCATCTCACAGTTTCCAAAAAGGTGTTCTGTCGGGTTGAGGTCAGGACTCTGTGCAGGCCAGTCAAGTTTTTCCACCCCAAACTTGCTCATCCATGTCTTTATGGACCTTGCTTTGTGCACTGGTGTGCAGTCATGTTGGAACAGTAAGTGGCCATCCCCAAACTGTTCCCAGAAAGTTGGGAGCATGAAATTGATACAAAATTTCTTGGTATACTGACGCCTTAAGAGTCCCTTCACCAACCCCACACCATAACTCCCCCTCCACCAAATGATTTTGACCCGTGCACAAAGCAAGGTCCATAAAGACACAGATGAGCGAGTTTGGGCTGGAGGAACTTAACGGGCCTGCACAGAGTCCTGACCTCAAACTGATAGAACAGTATATTTTGAGTCACTATGTTAGAACATGTATGCAGCAGACTAAGCCTCGTTTACACTTGAGGGGGTAAAAATGCTCAATTGAGCTATGTTTTTATCCCCACCCAACTGCTCCCCCTTAAGCTGCCAGTAGGGGGCAGGGGGTTTAACATGTCACAGCCACAATGCAAAGTATTTTCACCCTGTTTAAGGGAATAGCGCCACACTGCAAACGCCCCTGCAATGTAGGGGGTTTCCAGCGCAATGATGTGGGTTTTTAGGGGTTAAAACAGGTGGTAAGGAGGCCTGTCAAACACCCCTCTAAAAAGTGATCCACCACAGATTACTCTTCAGAGGGCACAGCAAGTGTCAACAAGCCCTCGGTCAGGATTGCTGGTGGGTATACTTTTTCTATGCCAGGCTTGTTCACATGTGCAGCTTTACTTCTGCCCCTCTGAAAGGCGATTTGCAGTGGATCTACAGCCTCCTGCTGACCCACCATGTCGCAACCACAGCCATTGCAATCTGTTGCACGGGGGGTTACAGTATGGCCTTATTCACATGAATGAAGCGTATTTGGTGAATGTGACATGCTGTTTAACTTTTGCCACGCAGCTTCGGGGGCATAGAATGGGTACAGTCCTAAATAGGGGTGGTGATAAAACTACTGCTCATCCACCCGTTTTCACTGCCCTCAGCTGCCCATGTGAACAAACCATTAGAAAGAATTGAAAACACAGGATCAACATACCAGAAAAGCCATTAAGCCATTATTTTGGAAGATGCTCAGCAGTGGCAGCCTCTGTGTTTTTCCCATGGAAGGTTCCATTAACCACTTCAGGACCGCCGCACGCCGATATACGTCCTCACTTTGAGGCGGAATATCGTTGTTATGGCAGTAGCTAGCTGCCATAACCTCAGTATCCTCGTGTTCGGCCGGTGGTCCGCTACAAGATAAAAGTGGTCTCTGCGGCGGATTCGCCGCGAGACCACTTTTATAGGTGGCGGGATAGGATCCCCCCTCCTGCCGTGCTCTGGTGCCCTTCGCCGCTTTTTAAAAAACAGTGTAAAAATAAAAAATAAAAGGTAAAATAATATATAAATAAGAAAACATTTTTTAAATGTGCCCCGTCCTGCTAAGCTCGTGCGCAGAAGCGAACGCATATGGGAGTAGCGCCCGCATATGAAAACAGTATTCAAACCACACATGTATCGCCACGATCGGTAGAGCAAGAGCAATAATTCTAGCCATAGACCTCCTCTGTAACTCAAAACATGCAACCTGTAGAATTTTTTAAACGTTGCCTATGGAGATTTTTAAGGGTTTTTTGTCGCCATTCCACGAGGGGGCGCAATTTTGAAGCGTGACATGTTGGATATCAATTTACTCGGCATAACATTATCTTTCTCAATATAAAAAAAAATTGGGCTTACTTTACTGTTGTCTTATTTTTTAATTCAAAAAAGTGTATTTTTCCAAAAAAAGTGCACTTGTAAGACCACTGCGCGAATACGGTGTGACAGAAAGTATTGCAACGACCGCCATTTTATTCTCTAGGGTGTTAGAAAAAAAATGTATAATGTTTGGGGGTTCTAAGTAATTTTCTAGCAAAAAAAAACCTGTTTTTAACTTGTAAACAACAAATCTCAAAAAGAGGCTCGGTCCTTGAGTGGTTAAGGCCCCGTTCACATCATCACGTAGTAGGAGCAAGCGTTCCCACAACTTGATTTTGACATTGCAATATTGCGTGTTGGATAGGGCGGCCCATTTAAAGGGAGCTTCTGTTCCTTTTGGGTCGACAATCTTCACACGATTTTTGAATGCACAGTTTGCCGTGCGCTCCTGTCAGCAGAATCACATGGTGTTTGGGGTGCAATTAAAGGATCATGGCACCTAAACGCATGCAGCGCGCTGTGCTATGATTGCCAGCGATTCTGCCTATGAACAGGGCCCTAAACGCTGTGCAGTGGATGAATCTTGTACACAAAACCCCTGCGGGATGTTGGGAGACTCACTTGTCAGTATGTAATCTGTGTATGGATATGGGATCTCTAGCTGAAACCCATTTATAGACCTCTGAAAGTCAAACAATTGCCGCTTTTCATTAAACATCACTCAAATCCACCATACCTATTAGATATAATTTGCAATTAGCGTTCTAATAAATTCCTTCCATCTGTTTTACGTGCTAAAATGTATTTGCATCAGGTGAATGAACCTTTCAAGGTAACATTTTCGGAAAAAAATTCCTTTGGCAATGCTTTAGAAAACTGGATTTAAATAACACGTAGCAGAAATGAAAGATTCAGTAATGGAATGAAACCCAGCAATGGTTGATCTGTCCGTGAATATAATGTCTTTCTGTTGAGCTTCTGATTGAATTAATATTAATAGTAACGATGGGAATTAATTCTGAGGAGCTGTCCTGAATTATTCATAAACCTGGCAGCTGTCCCCCCCCCCCCTCTGGGCTTTGTGCCTGAATGTGATGTAATTGCTGGCTGGTGATGTCATTTGGAAGCTATAATGGGGCTTATATACATACATAGTGCATCAATGTTACTTATAGCTACTAAATAGCTTTTATTTCCTTATCACCATAGAAGAATCACAGCTGGAAGCATCTACTTCATAGCAGGCTAGTAAGCCTTTAAAGGAGAACTCCAGTAAAAATTAACAAAAAATCGCAGTAACACCTTGTTCACATGGGTTTACATAAGACTACTGTGTACAGCAAGCCTTAAAGGAGAACTCCAGTGAAAAGAAATAATCACAGTAAGCCCCTGTTCACACAAGCGTGCATACAATCAATGGTGTTGATTTACTAAAACTGGAGAATGCAAAACCTGGTGCAACTGTGCATGGTAGCCAAGCAGCTTCCAGGTTATATTGTCAAAGCTTAATTGAACAAGCTGAAGCTAGCAGCTGATTGGCTACCATGCACAGCTGCACCAGATTTTGCACTCTCAATATTTAGTAAATCAACCCCAGTGTGTACAGCAAGCTTGTTTAAAGCAATTGTAAAGCATTATTTGCCACCAACCAACTTCCCCTTCTTAAAGGAGTTGTAAAGGCAGAGGGTTTTTTATCTTAATGCATTAAGATAAAAAACCTTTTGTGTGTAGCAGCCTCCCCAGCACCCCCTAATTACTTACCTGAGCCCCATCTCTCTCCACGACTGTCTTAGCCGTCCAGGACTCTTCTCCTGATTAGCTGAGACATAGCTCCCACAACTGTCAATCAAAGTCAGTTAGCCAATCAGGGGAGCGAGTGGGTGGGCCGGGTCGGGGCTCGGTGTCTGAATGGACACACGGAGCTGTGACTCGGCTCAGGTGCCCCCATAGCATGCTGCTTGCTGTGGGGGCACTCGACAGGAGAGAGGGGCCAGGAGAGCCAAAGAGGGACCCGAGAAGAAGAGGATCTGGGCTGCTCTGTGCAAAACCAATGCAACAGAGGAGGTAAGTATAACATGTTTGTTTTTTATTTGTTTTTTAAAACGAGACTTTACAATCACTTTAAGCTGCAATAGGCAGTGGATGGGGGTATTTACAAAGCCTTGCACATGTGGCAAAGTTTACCTGACATGTAGCACCGCCTGCAGAACACTACACACTTAAGCAATTGGGGAAGCATTGCAAATGTCCCAAAAGCATGTGCAATGCATGCAGTTGCAGTATGTTTGTCAGTGAAAATTGAGTTAAAACAGATGGTGAGGAAGCATCACATCATTTCCTCACCGTCTGTCAGTAGCCTTTGAAGCGCAATCCAAATGTGCATTGGGCTTCAGAGGAAAGGGAGGTTTGGACGCATGTCTAAATCTACCCATAAGGCCCGTTAACACAAGGTGTGCTGGGTATGTGCTGGGCAGAATTGCACTGCACAGTCCCAGGGCAAGACGTGGCAAACATTCTTGTTCCCTATGAGGGTAGTTCACATCACTGCGTTTCAGTGGTGTACCATAAAAAAAGGTTATGCGTGCAGTACTCTTTTTTTTTTTTTTATCGCAGTGGGTTACAATGCAAACTACAACATCACAACGTCACTGTGTGAATCAAACTTAATGAAATGTCACCTGTCACATTTCAATAAAGTTCTAACAAAAAAAAGAAAAGTAAACAGTGCAATCCAACTGGATCAGACCATCGGCAGTGTTTACTCCCAGAACACACCAGTGGCAATCAGCAGCTTAAAGTGCCCTTAAAGAAAACTGCAGTTTCATTATGGTGGCACTCCGATTAAATAAATACAGCGGCCACGAAGCAAAGCATAACAGGCATGGCATGTGTAGGCTGTCATATTAGCATTCCAGTGGGCAACCTGGGGGGTGGTAAGCCACGGCTCAACTGCCTATCACCTGTTTTTTATTGGTCCCCTGCCAGTGTGAGAGAGTCCTAAAGACTCCAGGGCTTCAACAAAGCTGCTTGAAGGTTATTGAAGGGTTTCCAAATTATTTACAAAATCTTGCTGTGCGCACTGCTCTATCCCAAGCCCATAACCTACATAAAACTGAGATATAGGCTGGTCAGCGAGTACCAAGTACTAGTAACAAGACAATGTTCACTTGGAAATATATGTATGTACTCTAAGGAAAGTCACTTCCACAACTCGTCATAGGATCACAAGAACCACTAGGACTTAAAGGAGGTAAAGTCAGAAGGTTTTTATCGTAATGCATTCTATACATTAAGATAAAAAGCCTTCTGTGTCCAGCCGCCCCCCCCCCCCTCCCCCAATACTTACTTGAGCCCCATCTTTTTCCAGTGATGTCCACGAGTCCCTTGGCCACCCGGGACTCTCCCACCTGATTGGCTGAGACACAGCCGCTGCGCCATTGGCTCCCGCTGCTGTCAATCAAAGTCAGCTAGCCAATCAGAGGAGAAAGGGGATGGGGCCGGGTCAGGGCTCTTTGTCTGAATGGACACAGGAAGCTGTGACTCAGCTCGGGTGCCCCCATAATAAGCTGCTTGTTGTGGGGGCACTCAACAGGGGGGAGGGGCCAGGAGCAGCAAAAAGGGACCCAAGGAGAGGAGGATCCGGGCTGCTCTGTGCAAAACCACTGCACAGGTAAGTCTAACATGTTTGTTATTTTTATAGGAAAAAAAACAAGACTTTACAATCACTTTAACTGCAGAGGCCCAGCCTGCGAACCAGTAGGGTAAGGTGACCAGACTGTTCTGCAGAAATCGGAGATATGTTATAACCTTATATTTCGGGACACCAAAAGGGAACAGTCTATATCCATGCCTTGCAGTCATCATACCAACAAGCAGTGCAGGGATATTATATTGAGGAGTGTTTGGTACAGGTTTTAGTGTCAATCCATGTTGATGCCGTAGTCTTTGATCACTTCAATGTCTCCTACAAGTCCCCCCTACTGTTGGGAGGACTGCAGTGCTGCCAGATGGGAGCCTCAGATCTGTGTTTCTTTTTGCACATTCTCCACCTGCCAACCATTTTTTTAAACATCAGATCACAGTAATGCCCTGTACACACGGTCGGACATTGATCGGACATTACGACAACAAAATCCCAGGATTTTTTCCGACGGATGTTGGCTCAAACTTGTCTTGCATACACACGGTCACACAAAGTTGTTGGAAAATCCGATCGTTCTGAACGCGGTGACGTAAAACACGTACGTGGGGACTATGAACGGGGCAGTAGCCAATAGCTTTCATCTCTTTATTTACTCTGAGCATGCGTGGCACTTTGCACGTCGGATTTGTGTACACACGATCGGAAATTCCGACAACAGATTTTGTTGTCGGAAAATTTTATAGCAAGCTCTCAAACTTTGTGTGTCGGAAAATCCGATGGAAAATGTGTGATGGAGCCCCCACACGGTCGGAATTTCCCACAACAAGGTCCTATCACACATTTTCCATCGGAAAATCCGACCGTGTGTACAGGGCATTACACAACGCACCTGCGCTACAATGCACCCCAACACATAGTAATGCACACGCTGTGATGCATTGTTTAAAAACACGTTCAGTTTTGATTTTACATAAAATGGGGCACAATGGCATCCCATTCAAACTAATTTGCTGTCTTAATGCAACACCTGCGCAAGTCCCAAGACGTCTATAATTGCCGCCCAACACAAAATCATAAACTTACTTAAAAATGATGATTTTTGGGGGAAATTTATGCAAAACTGCGTTTACACTTAATGAACACGTGGCCGAAGAAAAATTTGACAGTGTCTCTTTACTGGACTTTTATAGGTTTTATCTTCCCAAAGAAAAATGTCCCACTTTTCACAATCACGCCTTATTCATGTCTTCAGTTTTCAGTAGCACCTATATTTGTGAGCAACACTTTTTAAGGATGAAGCACACAAAGGGCAAACTTAGAACCAAAATATCTGATGAGCATCCATCGAACCAGACCCTGATGTATAAGTTTATCAAAAACAGTGTCAAACATCGCACTCGTTTTATGTTGCCCTCTTTTACTTTGAGGCAAACTGGACGTTATAAAAAAAAGTAGAGTGCCACGTTAAAAACACGAGTTTTGCAACGTTTTTGCATTAGCGTTTTTTAGCGTTTGCGTTTTTTTAGCAAAACTATACTCCCACAAAAGCTTACGGCTCAGAAACGCTCGGAAATGCCAAATAACCACGTTTTTCAGAGTTAGAGCATTTTTTACAGATGGAAAACTCCTCTTCAAAACCTACTAGTTCTTTTTTTTTCCCATCCAGAACACACCCCTGCTAAAAAACGCTGATAAAAGCCTATTTCCCCGTACACACGATCGGACTTTCTGCCAACAAAACCATGGATTTTGTTTGAAGGTTGTTGGCTCAAACTTGTCTTGCATACACACGGTCACACAAATGTTGGCCAACAATTGTGAACATGGGAACGCGGTGACGTACAAGACGTACGACGAGCTGAGAAAAAGGAAGTTCAATAGCCAGTGAGGCTCCTTCTGCTTGATTCCGAGCATGCGTGAACTTTTGTGCGACGGACTTGTGTACACACGATCTGACTTTCTGACAACAAAGTTTTGTTGGCGGAAAATTTGAGAACCTGCAAGCAAACATTTGTTGGCGGATGGAGTGTACACACAGTCGGACTTTCCAACAACAAGCTCATATCCAACATTTCCCATAGGAAAATCCGACCGTGTGTACGCGGCATTTGTGTGCATGGACACATTGGATAACATGCTGGGGAGTTTACTGGCTGTAGAAAAAAACGCCTGAAGCCAAAAAACAGCAGCTGTAAAAACATCCAGTGTGCATGAGGCCTCATAATAATAAAAGAAGTCTGTGGCTAATAGAGGTAATAGCCAGTGTGATCTGCTTACAGAAAATATTTTTATACTCCTAAAGTATAAGTGAATCTTCACCTTATAAAACAACCCATTCAATTTTAAATAGAAATGAAAGGCAAAACTTTTGTGTTTAAATATAAAAAAACAACATAAATACCCCCCCCCCTCCCCTTTTTTTTATAAGTGATTACATTCCCTCTGTTCTCAGCTACATCATAAGGAGCTCAGAGACCTAGGGGAGGAAAAACAGCAGCACACTGGTCTTCTCAGTGAATGGCCGTGTGAATGGTGTCAGCATAAAGGCCCATACACACGATCAGACTTTTTGACAACAAACATGCAAATTACCTGTTTTAAGGCAACATCCGACCGCGTGTATGCTCCATCGGTTTTCATCGGACAAATGTTGGCTGTGCGAACAGACAAACTTGGCGGCAACAAAAGTCCTACGTCGGCTAGTCCGATTGTGTGTACACAAAACCATCGAACTTTAGTCCAAAGTACAAACACGCATGCTCAGAACCGATGCAAAAGATCAGACAACAATACAGACG
This sequence comes from Aquarana catesbeiana, assembly GCF_042186555.1. Taxonomy (NCBI): domain Eukaryota; kingdom Metazoa; phylum Chordata; class Amphibia; order Anura; family Ranidae; genus Aquarana; species Aquarana catesbeiana. The sequence continues at coordinate 229,277,056 of NC_133334.1, read as the reverse complement.
TTGACCAAAGGGTGGCGCCAGGGAATTGAACTTCCTCTTTTGAAGTGTCATCAGTACGTTGAAACGTCACTACGTTCGTGTTTGTTGCCTAAAAAGTCCTGCCGTGTGTAGGCATACCAAGTTCACGGCCAACGCCCTTTGGACAGAAATCCACAGAAACGTTTGTTTAAAGTCCGATCGTGTGTACGAGGCTTAAGTCTAATTATTGGAGGAGAGCAGGCTGAGGTCCCAGCACAGCCAGAAAACTCACCGTGCTGTTCTCTCATGCCTAGTGTGCTCAGTTTTGTTTTGTTTTTTATAGGAAAGCTGGCAGGGGCAGGGATTTCATACAAAGGAAGCAATACAAAGAGAACAGGATACTTTTTTCATTTAAGTACATGGTACAGCAGACATGATTATATATTCTTTAAAAATGTTAGACGTAGGTCGCTAAGGGCGACTCCACTATGTACTCATGTTTACTCTTTGACTGTCTCATTAAACAAATGCGATATGTCCATCTAATGATGCTCCTGTTCTACAATGTGCCTTTGGCAGGATGTACCGTGGATTCCTTTTTTACTACTAGCAAGATTTCTCCTGTGTAATATTAACATATTAATGCTGTTTTGCTCATGTAGCATCTCACCCACCATTACCATCTGTTCACATTTATTTAACCCGCTATCTTCCCCACAGGCCAGATTGATACAAATCAGGCGAGACTAAGATTAGGAATAAATAAGCAATTTAGAGTAAATACATATGATGCTTTAACCACAGCACAACTAGGAATGGCCATCAATGATCAAACAGAGACTTCAGTCAAACATAATAATAATGTTGTATTTAAACTAAATCAATGGCAACTTTATATTGCATACTGGCTTTCATCCTGTGCATTTGGCTGTCCCACTGGCTAAATTTCTAGTTGTTGTTGTTCCTATCTTCTGAAAAGATCAGAATGTCAATAAAAGATACCAACCAATGTGTCCCCTAGCTTCAAGAGGAAGTAAACCCTGATGGGGTTTACTTCCTCTTTTGCTCGCTGCAAAGTCTGCAAATGAAAAGCATAATGGGCTAGTATGCAACGCATACTAGCCCAATATGTGCCACTTACCTGCAAAAGAATCTAATGATGTCCCCTGTGTAGGCAGCATCCATCTTCTGGCCCCTCTTCCTTCTGGGCTGCAGACTCCGGCTCTGTGATTCGCCACTGTGAATATACCACTCACATTTATTAAGAAAATTAAAAGCATTGATAATACATCAGAAAGGTCTCACTCAGTTGCGACAAGGTTCCACCGCCAGGCTCCACCTCTACTAGTTTTACCACCCCACACGTGGCTTCATCTGGAGGAATGATTTGTTTTTAATTTTCTTAATAAATGTGAGTGGTATATTAGCTGGGGTGGAGAGGTTCATTTTTTAATTCCTCGGATACTGCACTATTGGAGGCACTTTCTGTTTTTTCCATGTATTGTTGAAACTACCGGCAGCTAATGTGGATTATACTGGATTCAAGTCTGAAGTAGCACAGTGGAAGGAACCCTTATCAGATATAGATCATTACTTGTTTCTTGAGAGTCCAACAGAGGTTACCAAGGACCAGTGAGGATTTCGTGAAGGGAGAGTTGCACAGAGCGCAAGGCGTGTTTGACCCCTAGCAGGGTTTTTTAAGGAGGTAAGTGAGCATTGCATGTGGTAGCGGGGGCACCATGCATGTAGAGGTTGTTTGAAGCAAAGAAACACTTCACATTTCCCCGCATGTCAGCGGAAGAAATTATCACTTTATGTTATTGGACTTTTGTTCTGAACACTTATATTGCACATTAGTTTTGATTTGGTTTTATTTTTGTGTGTTTTTCATTTATGCAGCGCTGTCTCATTTATACTTTATTTACTGTTTTTCTGTGGGAGCACATAAGTGACAGCAGCAGCAATTTTAGGTTTAAATATTTCCCTGCATAATAGCGTGCAACTATCTTACTTTCAATTTACACACCTTACATATCAATAAATATTGTATTACATGCTGTTCATACTCACGCAGTCACTAAGAGATTTGTTTTCTGTATTCAGCAAAAAAACTGGTTGATACTGCTGCTCTCTATATCTACCTTCTGTCCATGTCCCCAATCCAGCTAGGGATTTTGCAGCTGTGGTGGCAACTCTGCACATGCTTAGTTTTCAGTGAGTTTCAATGTTGAGCATCTGAGCAGCCCATCTGACTATAGCATCACACGTGTGGGTGTATACATAGTGGCAAATGACAGCCCACTCACTCCCTCCTCCATGGCCACTAACCAGCTAAACACAATGAGGGTGGGATATTACATTTAGATTAATGGAGGCTTCATCTCCCTCTTATTCTAAGACACAAGCTGGTGATGCATGACACAGAAATATGCTCACACCATGTTATTTCCACAAAATAATAAAAATTTGATTTCAAATATATATTTGTATGACAACTTAAAACTTTTAAGTTTAATAATATTATTTATTTATTTTTACTCTGTATTTCAAAGGCTTTTTTACAATTTGGAACATGTGACCAGCAGCAGAGGACTAGAAGCTCCCCCTGCTTATGTTTCCCTGCAGACAGGCTGGGATAGATCTGGGTCATGTAACAGCTGTATATCGATTAGGAAAAAAGTAGATTTTTTAAATTAAAATAATTACAGTGCCATTATCCACATACAGTAATTACAAGGCACAATGTAAATTAAACAGTGTGTGTTTAGTATTATTTTAATGTTCAGGATAATGCAGGCTCTTATTCATGCTATAATATTAAAGATGAGTTTCTTTTTTCCCCATAAAACTAGATGGTAACTACACTAAGCCTGTATTCACACTATTTCTTGTGCATGCAGCATGCGTAATAATGCACATATGTGATTGTGAAAGGACCCTTATAGTTCCTATTTCAATGTAAACTGCAGCACATAGATATGAACCAGCCCTATAGGAAAGAATGGGTTTTCTGCTTGACATGCATTTGTTTTACTGCATGAAAATGGTCAATAGGCCCTAAACATCTGTTGTCAAGCTTGTTGGACACCCCATTCCTAAACTATTGGCAATAATAATGGATTGCCGCCCCCCACCCCACCCTACTTGCTGAAGGAAGCCCTAAATATAGCCTCAACTCTACTAGTAAGGCTATAACAGCTTCCACTCTTCCAATAAGGCTTTCCACAAGATTTTGGAGTGTGTCTGTGGAGACTTGTACCTATTCAGCCACAAGTGCATTTGTGAGGTCAGGCATTGATGCTGAATGGGAAGACCTGTTTGGCGATCAGCATTAAAATTCATCCCAATGGTGTTTGGTAGGCTTGAGGTCAGAGCTTTGTGCAGGCCAAGTTCCTTCACACCAAACTCTTCAAACCACGTTTTCAGGTAGCTGCCTTTGTGCACAGGGGTACAGTCATGCTGGAACAGAAAAGAGCCCTAAATTGTCTGAAGGTTGGAAATGTACACATTCTTAAAGCCCAAGACCTGCATTGGACGTGATGATGCCAAGGGTCAGTCCACAGCTAGAGCATGGGGGGGGGTAAGGCGTCATGTGGCAGGGAAGTGAAAGATTGAGTAAGTAAAATGCTTTTATTCTCTCCTAGACCTAATTGGGCAGTTAACCCTTGCAGTGCGGACGCAGCCCCATTGCAAGGAGGAATTTTCAAGTTTCCCAAAGTCGGGCTTTAAAATGACTTTGTGCTAAATGCTATAGCATTAACAGTACCCTTCACTGGTAACACCTTAACTCAACAATTTGGAGGGTGTCTACAAAGAATCGGCCATATAGTGTATGTAGTGATTCAGCCTAATCAACTCTGTTTAGGTAACAGGTAGGGTTCCAAATGAGCTAGTATTTTCCAGACCTAAAAGGTAAAATGTGACTTGCCGCCCACTTCAATAATAACAAAGATATCATATGGCCGGTATGCCCTTAGTGGTAGATCAACTTTAAAGTTAACTTTCAGTCTACGCTCAGGAGAAGATAGCCAGTTTACACTCATTTTAATTTACAATGAAGCTAGTAAAAGGTAGCAGCTCTTCCTTGTTATTGCACAAAGGAGTCTGTATCAGTTAGCTGGGTTTTATTTTTATGGATAACTCATTTAAGCAATAGGTAAAACTTAAAAGTACTTAGGGGAGACAAGATTGATAAAAGCAAGGTGATATTTTATTGTGTAATTTCTAATACAATTGAAAAAAAAAAGAAAACCTAAAGAAAATCCCGCAAAGCCATTAAAAAAGTATTAGCCAATCAAGGAAACCCCCATTTTACCTATTTAGACTGACATTCCCGGGTGGATTCCCTCTCTTTGGGTGTCCCATGTGATATTGGCTTTTGTAATGCAGAGCCTCATGCAATTATAGCGCATGCTAGTGGAGCTGTTCGTTACTACAACAAGAGCCTAGAAAGTAAAAAGATTAATGGTCCTTCTGTTCCTTTAGATATACAAAAAATATGCAAAAAGAACGAAAAAAAAAGGAAAAAGAAACAATGAACAGCATCTCACGGTTACAAACTATATTGTGCTATATAGTGGTATAAAAACATCTTGGTAAGAATGGCACTGAATCCGTTCTAGGTTCCTCACATTCCGGTATACAATAGAGGGCGCAGCTGGCCCACTGTGGGACGTGGTCTGGTGCCCAGGAGTGGCACCAATGAGGAAACCTCTGAACTCATTCCTCCTGTCTGCTTCCATCACGCAGTCCAAATGGTGGAGGACTCTTTGTGGCTCCAATAGGACGCTGAAGAAATCCCCTGCACCAGATTCTGGGGCTTTGAATAACCCCTGGGCCACATGTACTTCCCCATTAATACTGGCAGAGTCCATAGTCCTGCTTATGACTCCTCTTCCCCTGTAGAAACGGTCAGTCGCATTGCTACTGGCACGTGGTCTGTAAGTCCAGCTAGTTGTGTGATAAAACTGTACTCTTCAACCTCCTAAGAGAAGAAAAAATATACACATATGATTTATAAAAGAGATCACCCGGCCTTTAAAGTTCATCTTTCTCACATTTTTCTTGTTCAAATTTTTTATTAAAGGTAAAAGAAAACAAGAAATCTTAACAGAATACAACTGAAAGACATTTTTCTCTGGATGGGGGGGGGGGAGTGTAACGGTAGAGTGGTGTTTCAATGAAGAGGTAGGGGCGCAGCCCTGTGCAACAAAACATACAGAAAATATCAGCAAATTAAGATAAAGCAACACATGACTACACCACGTAGATCAGGTAAATGACATGCAGGGGATTATGATTAGGTGAGGTCTAGGAACCGTTCCGGTCTCTGTGAACCTTGCTTGATTATTGGTGACTCCTGATTAAGTCACCTGGGGGTTTACCAGGTGTCTGAGTGTCCTCATACTGGATATAGGTTAGATTGTGTGATGGGCCTGTAGGCATTCATGGATCTTGACTTAGGGAGATTGTGGTTCAGCAGAGAAGCCTAGCTTCCACAAAATGCGTATTGATGTCGGTTGGAGCTGAGAAGTTTACATCCAGCAGAGCAGAGAGGAGGTGAGAAGGGGGAGTAGAGGAAGAGGAGGAAGGCAGCTCAGAAAGGGAAGATGAGGGATAAGGAGAAGAAAAAGGTTCACCGGGTGGAGGGAGGGGAGTGGGAATGGGGATCTAGTCTCTATGGGTAAACAAAGTTGTTAGTATGGTTATTCAGGGTAGTAGTAGGGCGTTTTCAAAGTCAGGGGGTAGATAATGGTCAACCCATAGTTTCCAAAGGCGTTCAAATTTTTGGACCCTGTCTAGGAGAACTGCTTCTATTTTGGCATGAATCATGGCTCTGGTAACTCTATTCTTTGTTTCCAGGACTGTGAGGCATGGCGTTTTCCAGGACTTCGCAATGGTTTGCTTTGCAGTGGTTCTTATATGTAAGAGTAACTTGAACTGAAGACAGGTTATATTGGGAGGTTTCTTATTAAGTAGGGCTATGGTTGGGTCGGGGGCTATGGTGTTACCAGTAAGGGTGGAAAGGATATGAAAGATGTCTGTCCAATATGGTTGAACTAGTGGACAACTCCACCAGATATGTAGGTGTGTGCCTTCATCTGGACATCCTCGGAAACAAGCAGGGGAATATGACGGTAGATATTTGGTAATCAGGGAGGGGACCAGGTACCAGCGCAACATTACTTTGTAATTTGTTTCAGAGGCTACAACATTCTGCAAAGCCGATTTTGTTGAGGTCCAAATATTGGACCAGTCAGTGGTGTCCAGTTGGAGGCCCAAATAGGATTCCTATTTTTTAATGTAGTGCAGGGATGTGTGTGGTGGTGGGTCTAATAATTGTGAGTAGAAAGAGGAGATTAGGCCCCGTGCATGAGGGTCTTTTTTGCAGATACATTCAAAGCTGGTCATGTCGGGTAGAGAGAAGTCTGTGCGTAAGCATGAGGAGAAAAAGTATTTAAGTTAAAGGTAGCGGAAAATTTCGGAATTGGGAATTCCGTGTGTTTCGCAAAGATTGGGAAATGTTTTAAATGTGTCAGGAGTTGTGAATTCGTGAGCCCGGATTAGGTTGGCTGCAGACCATCGGTTAAAGGAATCGGGGGAGGTCCACGCTGGATAAAAGTTGGGCTTCCGCAAATAGGATAGAAGAGGATTATGGGAGGATTGAAATCTAAATTTGGTTTTAAGGTTATCCCACATTCGCAGGGAGTGACAAGTGACTGGGTTCCTCACTGTCTTGCGGTTTCTAGGACGAAGCCACATTAAGTTGGCCACGGAAAGGGGATCACACTCTACCAATTCCACTGCTACCCAGAGAGGTGTTTCGTGAGAGGCGTGATATTTTGGAAGAATTTTGGCTGCCTGGTAATATTTGGTGAAGTGTGGAAGACCAAAGACACCTTGCAGTTTGTGTAAATACATAGTTGATCTCGCCACACGAGGTCTGGTCTTACCCCAGACGTAGGTGAGGACTCTGCATTGTAGTGTTCGGAGGAAGTGAGATGGCACTTGGATTGGTAAAACTCTGAACAACTATAACATTTTAGGGAGGATTGCCATTTTAGTCACTGTGAGACATCCCAGCCACACCAGGGGCAAGGCAGCCCAGGAAAACATGAGATTAGATAAATGGTTCAATATGGGTGGATAGTTGGCTGAGCATAGGGAGGCAGGGTCAGCAGTAAGTTTAATGCCCAGGTATGAAATATATTGGGGCGGCCAGGAAAAAGGGAGGGTCTGCTTAAGTTGTGAAAGCATCGGCTGGGGTAGTGAAATGTTAAGGGCTCTAGATTTTTGCGGGCTCACAACTAGTCCTGAAATTGCTGCCAATCGGTCCAAGATTGAGAGAAGGGTGGAAGTGGATGTCAGTGGGGAGGAGAGAAAGAGGAGGATGTCATCCGCAAACAGGCAGAGTTTATGGTGGATGCCACCCATTTCCAGGCCCCTGATGTCTGGGTTAGAACTGATAAGGTGGGCTAGGGGTGCAAGGGCAAAAAGAAGCGGGGGCAGGGGGCAGCCCTGTATTGTTCCGCGACACATTGGAAATGGATCTGATTTTCAGCCTGCATATTTGAGGTATGCTGAGGGAGAGGTATATAGGGAGGAAACCCAATTTGGTCCAAAACCCCATCTTTGTAGTAGAAATCGGAGATATGGTCAGGAGAGGGAATCAAAGGCTTTTTTGATATCCAAAAATACTAAGCATGCAGGGATATGACGTGAACGGGCCACGTGTGTTAGTAGAACCGCCCTACGAACATTGTCTCCAGCTTGTCTCAGAGGGATAAACCCAACTTGATCTTTATGGATTAGAGATGCTATAATCAGATTTAAGCTTATTTTGCAATAAGTTTGAGGTCTATGTTTAGTAAGGAAATGGGTCGATAGTTTGCTCTGGAGTCAGTACGAAAAGAGTGTCCTTTTGGAATAGAGTTGAAGGCTCTAGTCAGGAGGGGTGTGAGTAAGTCGGCATAGTGTTTATAATATGAAGCCGTGAAACCTTTGGGGCCCGGGTGCTTGTTTTTCTTCAACATGTTAATGGCATTAAGGACTTCCAGTTCAGAGATGGGTTGGTCTAGATTGGCCCATTGAGAGGCCATCAGGGAAGAGAGAGTGAGGGTAAAAAAGAGTGTTGAGGCGCGAGCTTCATTAAACCAATTATCAGCCGAGTAGAGTTTCGCCAAGTGCTTTCGGAAGACAGACAGGACCTTTATAGGGTCGCTGGAGTAATATTTATGCCTGGATCAGTGTAAATCTTTTTTAGCTGAATCAGTCAGGAAAAGATCCAACTCCAGTCTGGCCCTCTCCAAGGTCTGCCTGTGTGTAAGTGTGGGGTTGTTTTGAAAGGCAGTATGAGATTGGTGGAAAGTGGTTTCTAGTTTTTGGTGTAGGGTTCAGCGTTCGCTCTTGAGATAGGTGGCTAATCTAAAACAAGCACCACGGATAACAGGTTTGTGGGCTTCCCAGATGGTTATGGGGGAGACGTCATCTGTGACATTATGGGTTATGTAGTCCTTGATGCTTAGGGAGATTTCCATGTGATGTGAAGGGTGGGCCAAGAGGGTTTCATTTAGGCACCAAGTGTGGTCCATCTGCCTGGGCATTAGGGATTCTAGAGAGGTGAGGACAGCGTTGTGGTCTGACCAAGTAAATGGTAGGATGACCGAAGCAAGGAACGTGGGGGACGACCCGATTGAGATGAAGATGTGGTCAATGCGTGACAGTGTTTTATAGGGGTGCGAGTAGAAAGTGTACTGTTGTCTGACAGGGTTGACCCCCCTCCAGGAGTCTAGTAGTGAGTGGCGATGCAGCAATTGTTGGAAAGTTAGTCTGTTTGGATTTCTGGAGGCTGGAAATGGTGACTTGTCCAAAAAAGGGTAGATGACCTGGTTAGAGTCACCGCAGATCAAAACGGTGCAATGTTTATGTGTGTGTACAACTTGTAAAAGATGTGAGAGAAAAGATGTGGGATTACGATTTTGGGCGTAGTAGGACACCACTGTAATCTCAACGTCAAGAAGCTGACCTATCAGAAGAATGTATCTGCCTTCAGGGTCCTTAATCTCCTCCCGGAGTGTGACGGGGGTAGTGCGGTGGAAAGCCACTAGGACTCCCCTTTGTTTAGTACTGGCCGAGGCTGTGAATAATTGTGGGTAAGAGGCACCAACAGATTTGGGGGAGAATTGGTTTGTGAAGGGGGTTTTCTGGAGGCAAACTTCATGAGCTTTGGCTGAAGCAAACGATTGGAAGGCTTTGACTCGTTTTTGGGGGGAATTCAGCCCTTGGACATTAAGTGTGAGGATGTTCAGCGGAGCCATGGTGTGGAATGAAGAAGGGGCCTGTTAGGATTACGTTGACTAGATATTGTCTTCTCCTCCCGGTGAAGATAGGAGAGAGGGAGGAAGCCAGAAAAGGAAATTTAGAGGGAGAAAAGCGGGAAGAGCATTGTAGTTGGCAGACAGGAGAAGGAGGAAGGGAGGGGGTGGAAAGCACAGGAGGGATGTGTGAATCCCGTCTGGGCAGGTCAAAAGTACCTGAACAGAGGGGGTTGTGTAGCCTAGGGAGAGTCTAGCAGGGGACGTCCACAGGCTAATGGGAGGCAGCAGTGACAACCGTGGGGGACACAGGAGCCATCTATATGAAGATATATTGGGGTAGCATGCCAGTGAGAATATGAGAATAGCCAGGCCATCAACAATGTGGTGACTCAGGATTTAGGATTATTAAAGAAAAAAGTTATACAGTATGTTATGGCGCTCCCCATGGGCGAGCGTCAAGGGGAGTGTGATGTGCAGGTACCTCTTCACCAAGCATGCCCAGACAGAGCTGTGTGTGGGTGGGGTATAGGTTACCTCAAAATATAAAGAAACTTGCGCTAAATAACACACGTGAACATAATAAAGTAAAATCGGTTAGCAGAGAGTGAACTATGAGGGGTTGACCCATTAGACTGAGAGTGATCATTTTAGGTCTGTATGCGGAATCCAAGGTATATTGACAATGTTTTGCGGGTACTTAGAGTTGAGTCATCAGGGGTGTGGTATTTCAAATCCCTGGAGCACAACAAAAAGTGACCCATGAGTCAGGGGGGCCATGAGTTCTCAGAGATATATCAAATGGTGGAGGGAGCAGGGGTGGGAGGGGGAGATGGTTAGATCCAAGGTCACCTGGGTGAGGTCTGGAGGAGACCGGGGGTTGGGGTAAGGTTCTCTGAGAGATCATGGGTGCCGTGATAACTTAGAAACAGATCAGGGAATATGTATAAAGAACAGACCTAACATAGATGAATTCTAAGACCCAGCGGTAGGTTTTGTCAGGAAAACAAGTGCATATAAACAAGTAAACATAGCAGAGTAGTCTGCCTGCAGGAGGGTGTCTCAAATACCCAGCAACAGGCAGTCAAATGCCTAACGGGGGGGGGGGGTATCTGAGACAGGGTGGACCCCATAGGGGGTGCAACCGAACCCTGATGGGTAAATGGAAGATTTAGCTGGGGGTTACCATCAGTCCATAGTGTCCAGTAGGGCTTGGGATGGTGAGATGAATCTCCCACGCTTGATTGAATGTGGAGTACTTCTGCGGAGATTGAGAGCCTGAGCGACGTTGCTGGCTTTCAGAGACCGAAGGTGATGGAGGTGGGGCCAGATGTAGATCTTGTAGGAGGGAGTGAAGATCCTCTGATGTCTTGCAGGAATGTTTACGGCCTTGATAGGTGAATCGAAGGGAGAAGGGAAATCCCCAGGTGTAGGCGATATGATGTTGCTGCAGGATTTGCAATTGAGGCGTGAGTGCTCTTCGCTTGACGATGGTCATCTGGGAGAGTTCAGCGAATAACTGGTAGTCATGGCCTTGAAATGAGAGGCTCTCATTGACGTGCAGCTTGGATGAGTTGTTCCTTCGTGCAGTAGAAATGCATTTTGGTGACTCTCGCATGGAGGCCCTTACGGCTTGCGTGGTGCTAGGGCTCTATGCACCCTAATCATTTCAAGGTGTTCAAAAGGAATGGATGGGACTAGTTCCTGGAATAGGGCACTGACTGTGGATTTGAGATCTAGCACAGTCTCAGGGATCCCACGGATCCTTATATTGGAGCGTCTAGCCCTGTTCTCATAATCTTCTAGCTGGGTTTAGAGTGATTGGTTTTTCTCAAGCACAGCTTCTATCTATCTGTCAGTATGATTGCTAAAGAGGATTGCTAAAGAGGATTTCTAGATCATCTACCCTCTGCTCCAGGTCAGAGGTACGTTGGCCAAGTTCCCTGATTTCTCTGGAGAGGCGTTCTGTAATCTGGTCTAAGGTTTGCTTCAGGGCACGCTGTAGCATTTGCTCAAATTGCTTCAGCATGTTTGGCTGTCCTGGGTAGGAATGTGGAGTGTCAGAGAAGTCCGCATCTGACTCACCCTCTCCTCTGCTGGTAGGTGGCTTCAGTCTGGGTGGCTGTGGGGAAGCAGCGTGTGGAGCTGTCGCGGTGCCATCTTAGCTGCAGCCCAAGCCAGGGCCTCTCGGATGTTTCTGGACTTGGTCTTGTTGTTGCGGGACCCTCCAGTGACCATGTCCGCTATGACTGGGCCCTGTTGGAGGCTGAATGGGGCAGCTGTGGAGTGTAGTGTGGCCTGGCTAATGGCTTGTGCGGCTTTGTGCCTCTCCTTGGAGCGGAGCTCTAGGCGGAAGACTCCGCGCATGCGCCCCCCTTTCTCACATTTTTCAACTGTTAAAGTATAAATATGGCACCATTCTTAAAGCTGAACTCCAGCTTTTGCTACATTTTACATAGTTTGTTTGGGCCAAGCTGGCCCAAACAAACTATCTCCCTCACTAACATGTGAGGCCACTGGATGTGCAATATATACTGTATGTATCAGAGGCTCCATCAGTGGCGGCCCATCCATAGGGGGCGCAAATTGTATTTATTTATTACTGGGTGGGGGGACCCAGCAGTCACAAAAAGAAAATAAATACAATTTTTTTAAAAGACCCCTTTAAAAAAAAATATAGAAAAAAAATGTTCTTTAAGTGCACTGTGTTCGGGCGCCGGACACAGTGCACTATGGGAAGCGCCACGTCAATGCAATCACGAGATTGCAGACAAGGCTCTTCACTTGCAGGCTTTTGACCTGCTTTGCGGCACAATCTAAAACGTGGAGCAGCTTCTGCCCGTAGGATTACTACGGGTGGGAGCTTGGTTCTTCTAGTTAAGAGGTTACTTCCGTTTTCCCTGTTCCACAGGGAAACCGGAAGAGACGTTGGCAGCTCCGTGGAACGCACGGCCCGAGCAGAGCTGCCTGTAAGGTAAGTGAGGCTGCATTTGATAGGGCAAAGTGAGGCTGCATTTGATGGGGCACAGTGAGGCTGCATATGATGGGGCACAGTGAGGCTGTATATGATGGGGCACAGTGAGGCTGCATATGATGGGGCGCAATGAGGCTGCATGTGATGGGACGTAGTGAGGCTGCATATGATGGGACACAGTGAGGCTGCATTTGATGGGGTACAGTGAGGCTGCATATGATGGGGCACAGTGAGGCTGCATATGATGGGGCACAGTGAGGCTGCATATGATGGGGCATAGTGAAGCTGCATATGATGGGTACAGTGGCTGCATTCGATGCTGCACAGTGGCTGCATTTGATGGGGCAGAGTGGCTGCGTAAGATGGGCACGGTGGCTGCATAAGATGGGCACAGTAGCTGTATTTGATTGGGCACAGTGGCAGCATTTGATGGCACAGTGGCGGCAATTGATGGGCACAGTGGCTGCGTTTGATGGCACAGTGGCAGCAATCAATGGTACAGTGGCGGCAATTGATGGGCACAGTGGCTGCGTTTAATGGGCACAGTGGCTGCGTTTGATGGCACAGGGGTGGCAATTGATGTGCACAGTGGCTGCGTTTGATGGGCACAGTGACTGCGTTTGATGGGCACAGTGGCGGCAATTGATGGGCACAGTGGCTGCGTTTGATGGCACAGTGGCTGCGATTGATGGTACAGCGAGGCTGCAATTGATGGGGGTTTTTTCAGAATTTTTTAGTTTGTTTGGGCCCCTCCAAAAATTTTGAGCACCAGCCACCACTGGGCTCCATACAGCATACCGCACTGTGTTCTGGGTTCAAGCCAAGACTTCTTGTCTCATAACTGCAACACAATGTGGTGCTCAGCCAATCAGAGAAAGCAATGCATTCTAGCATGGAATACAAAGCTTCCTGTGATTGGCTGAGTCAGAAAGGTGGGCTGATGCTCAGCCAATCAGAGGAAGTTTTGTATTCATTGCTAGAATACATTGCTTTCTCTGATTGAAGGGAGAAGAGGGAGCCAAAGCCACCACATCACTTAGGACCTCATTCTGCCTTAATCCGTTTTTGCTCCTAACCTCTTAAGTTTTCAAGTTTTACTGATTGCTATAAGTGATCTATATATAATAGGACCCCTGTATGTACAGAACAGGAACTTTAACCTGCTCGGCTCATATGTGGAGGGCAGAGAAAAAGGGGAACAGCACAGGGAAATCTGAAGAACAATATTTTCATGTCTATTCTGCTCACAAAACACTTGGATTATAGAAATTTGTATATACAATGTTGTATGATGAATTTCAAATGATCTATACTTAAGGATAATTTATTTTAATATAGTAACCCATAGAAAACAGCTTATTTATGGGTCATTTGGAGACTGAGTCACATAGCACCATCATTCTGCCTTACAGGTTTTTGACACAGGACATTTCTACCCCTTCCAGACACTTAAAGTGTATATAAATTCTTTTTTTCTTTGGCAGGTGAGGTTTAAAACCCAGACCAGCTTTTTATTGAAATTTATGTCCCGATTTGGGAAATTTGGCATCTCCGTTTGTCCTGGTGACTGTTGTTATTAGGTCAGAATATGACAGAAAATACAAAGAGTTGTCACCAGAGCAAGAGGTGAGGGTACGTCTTACTTAAAACCAACAACACATATACATTAAAATACTGAAAGCCAACAATTCTCCTATAAGCACAGTTAATGATTTGGTTCCTACAGAGGTAAACACCTCTTTACCACCCAATTATATCTTGTTATCTATGCACTGTCCATGTGTTCTAGAAAAACAATGTAAACCGTATCTGGACCAAACAAGCTGTATAAAAACGAATTAATGAATGTATATAGCCATGAGTGATATTAGATCACTAACCATTTTCCACTCCATATTGAGTCCCTCTTCAGAAAATAACATATAATCAATCCTTCGCCCGCTACCCTTCAATGGAACCTTCCTTCCCTTCTGGTTGGGGCAGTGGTTCTTGCTGGTGGGATATACCAGATATTCCTTCCGACCCTCCTCGTTTTCCAGGACCCTGGAAGGCAGACAAATTTAGTATGCCCCCAAGGTTGTAAAGGCTACATACAAATAACAGATCATTTTATCAGATATGAAGATACACAGTTAAATACTAAAGATGTTATACATTAGCAGTTCTGGTGGCCTGTGATGTTACCCACAGGTGTTAACTTACAACCCTCTCCTCTGTCAGTGAAGATGCTAATTCATGCATTTTCCCCTCATATATTCCATGCTGTAACAATTTCTTCCTATAGCCACCTTCGTCTGCAAAAATGGAATGAGCATTGCGGAGGAGACAGCAGATTTATAAAATGTCATCTTAACAAGGCGAGACTATTGATGTACTACCAGGGCAATGTCTGGCTACCATGGAGGAGATTAAGGATGTAGTGCGGAACGTCATTCATGTCAGCTTGGATCCGAATTCCACTCCAGTGAAAGTATGGGGGGGGTAAGACTTGCTATTAATTATAAGAGTTTTAACAAAAAGATGTGTGGTTACCTAGACAGACTTAAACATTCACCTGTGTGGTATATTCATGGAAATACAAAATTATTTCTCATTGATTACTCAGCCATTATTTTACAGTCTGCTGTTGTGTCTTTTCTATCTGAAACTGCCATGTATAGCAGTGTATTAGATGACCACAGATAGCACTTATATATGACATCACAGGCCTCACCCCCATCACATCAAAGTCCCTCCTATATGTCATTGTCCCCCTTCACAGCATTGTCCTCAGCTCCCCTTCACCTTAACACCAGTGTCCCAAGCCCCACTTCACATAACATCTCCCCTTCACAACAGTGTCCCCAGCCTCTATCCAGAACTGCCCTGCATCCTGCCCTCCACCCTGTTGTGAGAATGACAGCAGCTGCAGCTGGGGGGATGAACAGACAGAGAGATCTACAGGGTGGCCAGACAAAAGAGAGACTAGGCTCCTAAGTGTCACAACCTCTGGGGTCTGGATGGGACCGTCACTTGGTCCGGATCCGTACCACGGTTAGCCATTTACAGATGTCTGGTTTATAGGATCCATTTACATTTCAACTTACAGGCTTAAAAATACTAATGTAAAATGCCATGGAGAATTCGGAGGTGAAAGAAATAGACCAACTTGCTGGAAAAAAAAGGCATTTGGCTCTTAGGATGGTTAAATTTGAAAAACAGGGAGGGAGATTTCTGGGGGCAACATTTCTGGTTCAGTATATTTTTTTTAATAAAGCTTTAAGACAAAATAAAAAAAAATGTGCAAGTACAAAGATTCTTCAGGAGAGAAAATGTCATGTCCTGGGACTGTCCCTTCTAATCAGGGTCATCTGGCAGCTATTGTCCTAGATAATATGGTTTACTACAAAAGCACCCACCTTCCCAACCCCAAAACATTTGCATAACATCTCTGCAATGCATGAACATGTTTCTATGATTTACAAGTTAAAAAAGCTGCAAGTACAGAAAAATCCCTGTTAACCCTGCCAGAAATCCAATGAGTTTGTAAATTCCTGTTGTGGGCTGACAACATTGCCCCTCCTGCCCTGAAATCCCCAGCAGCATTGTCAGCTTCTGGACTACACTATTCTGCCTAAACCTGGAAAATCTTTGTCCATCTCTATATGCGAACATTATATTCTTTCACCGGAAAGCAAAGCTGCTGCCTTGACTCCCAAGAACCTGTCCAAATACTGTGTGTGGGGAAATGGTTCTTGGGAGATGTAGTTCTGGGTGGTATTCCTACATCAATTGAAACTGACCTAGGGCACCAAGCTGATCCCTCCTCCCAGTTACCAGAAATAATAAAAGCTGTTTCTTGGTACAAGAACAAGGTAAAGGAAACAATACGTGCTTAGACACGATGTAGAGGACTCCTTGAGTATGCCACGACGCACAACTTCTTCTGGCATGGTAATAAGTATTACCTTCAAAGAAAGGGTGTGGCCAGGGGGGCAAAGTTTGCCCCCAGTCTGGCCAACCTTTTTATGGGGAAATGGGAGGAGGATGTCAGCTATACCAATAGAAGACCAGAATTGATTTTCAGGGGCAGATATATCGATGACGTCCTCCTCCTATGGGATGGCACCCTTGAACCCCTACAGACGTTTATGGCTGGTCTAAACAATAACGATAGAGGCATAGAATTGAAATATGTAGCTAGTCAAAGTACTATTAATTTTCTAGATTTGACTATCCGGAGTGAAGGTAATACACTGGTGACGTCTACTAACTTCAAAACCACTGACCGTAATTCTTTTATACCGTGGGACAGTTGTCATCACAGCTCATGGCTAAATTCGGTTCCCAAGAGCCAATTTATTCGCATGAGACGGAATTGTACCCTTATTGAGGACTTTGATGCACAATCTAAAGTCCTCACAGATAGATTGTTTGATAAGGGCTATGACACCTCTATACTTGATACCAAATTTACAGAAGTACGGATGATGGACCGTGACCTTCTATTGGTAGAAAAACCTACAGTATTGACACAGAATTCAAATAATTTTTCATGCCCTTTTATCACTGGGTATTCCCAACAGCATTTTTCTATCAAAAAACTTATACGTAAACACTGGCATATAGTAAAAAATGGTGTGTATATTAAAAATAATGTGAAAGAAACCGCGCTGTCTTAAACAAAAAATAGTAGCTGCCAGCACATCAGATAGTCTGTGGAAAAGTAAACCAAATAAGATAGTATAGTGCAGCGCTATTGCAATGAAAAGAACAGTGAAGTTATCCCAATGGGAAATTGGGGTATATATAAGTGCAAATACAGTAAAATTATTAAACCACAATATTGTTGAAGTGTAGATCAACAGTTATAGTGTATATAAAGTGCATATAGTCCATGTATGACATCAAAATGGTGACTATAAATGAGTGTGAACTGGTTGTCTGTAGATAATCCACCACCGTAAGGAAAGAGGCTTACCAGACAGTTTGAACCCAACAAGGCGTATGCCTGATGAGTCAACCAAGCTTTTGGTGTAATACACCCAAGGAGGTACAGCAACCACGGCTTCCAATCTAGACCGAATCGGATGTGGTTCCGTGACGATTATGACATCAGTGAGTGTCCACCATATGAATAGCAACTGTAATTTGTGAGCAGTTCCTCTCAGTGTGACATAATGCAAAAGGAGAAAAAATTGGGCCACATAGTGTGATTCCGTTTAGATGTAAAACATTTATTAAAAATGCTAAAATGCTCACATTTGAGAAGAAATTAAATGCATGGATAAAATCACAGCAATGCAGTGGCATCAGCAGAGCCCGTTCCGATGTTTCATCCTAATAAGGCATCCTCTGGGGACCATCCCCCTCCCCAAAGCAACGCAGTGGCATCAGCAGAGCCCGTCCCGACGTTTCGTCCTAATAAGGCATTCTCTGGGGACCATCCTCCTCCCCAGAGGATGCCTTATTAGGACGAAATGTCGGGACGGCTCTGCTGATGCCACTGCGTTGCTTTGATTTTATCCATGCATTTAATACCTTCTCAAATGTGAGTGACCATTTTAGCATTTTTAATAAATGTTTTACATCTAAATGGAATCACACTATGTGGCCCAATTTTTTCTCCTTTTGCTATATGTCACACTGAGAGGAACTGCTCACGAATTACGGTTGCTATTCATATGGTGGACACTCACTGATGTCATAAGGGTCACAGAACCACATCCGATTCGGTCTAGATTGGAAGTCGTGGTTGCTGTACCTCCTTGGGTGTGTTACACCAAAAGCTTGGTTGACTCATCAGGCATACGCCTTGTTGGGTTCATACTGTCTGGTAAGCCTCTTTCCTTACGGTGGTGGATTATCTACAAACAACCAGTTCACACTCATTTATAGTCACCATTTTGATGTCATACATGGACTATATGCACTTTATATACACTATAACTGTTGATCTACACTTCAACAATATTGTGGTTTAATAATTTTACTGTATTTGCACTTATATATACCCCAATTTCCCATTGGGATAACTTCACTGTTCTTTTCATTGCAATAGCCCTGCACTATACTATCTTATATAGTAAAAAATGACTACATGTTAGGTCCCGCTCTCCCTGAGAAGCCACAAGTGGTGTTTAGGGGGGCTCCCTCAATAAACCAATTCATAGCACCTAGTGTCTGTGATCTGCCTATTAATAAGCCAATGTTTTTTCAAAATTTAGCAGGCTTTTATAGATGTAATAAATGTGCAGTTTGCCTGAATAACGCTATTAGAGACAAGAAAACTTTACAATTTACCTCTGCAAGTACTAATCAGACTTTTGCTATTAAACCATTCATAACATGTTCTACTACCTGTGTCGTTTTTCTGCTGACCTGCCCATGTGGGCTTCAGTATGTGGGCTGGACTGTACGCCCACTACAGGTCAGGTTAAGTGAACACATGGGGAACATTAGGAGAGGTTTCAAAGGCCATCCTGTGTCCAGACACTATCTAGAGGTGCATCAACAAAATCCCAAGGCAACTTCAATGATAGGGATAGATAAGTTGAGATTACCCTGGAGAGGTGGGCCAAAGAGGCATGCGATTTTTAAGCTAGAAATGAGCTGGATCTATAAAGTTAGATGTCTCAGGCCCTTAGGCCTCAATGTAGATATAGAGATTAATGCTTTTATTGACAATTCTTGAGAAATAGTGTTTTTTCTGAGAGTATTAATGTTGTAAAATGTTGGCGTTGTTCATGCTTGTAATATTGATACCAGATGTTTATATCATTGTATCTACCTGGGAGAGGGCTTGACCTCGATGCGAAGCTCATTGATATTTTTCTTTCTTTCATTGTTTCTGGTCTTTTCTTAGTCCCTTTCCTTATTTATAATAATATTCAAGTTGCACTAAAATAGTGCTTTATATGCCCATATGCAATTAAATCGCATTTTTAGTCTTGACCAGCTTTGTGCATTTTTTATTCTCTTTTTTTACTGTACCTATCTACCTCTTAAGTTTGTATTAATATGCGTTCGTTATGAACTTCGGATCGAGGTCTGGCTCCTGTTTGCGTTGCATCAGATGTGAGAGTCACAACATGGCGCCCAAGACGAAAGTGAGGCTTGGGTGTAGTTGTTTTGTTATTTAAGTGATGGATCAGCACATCGCCCGTGCCCCAGGAAGACGTAAGGTATTACGAAACATGGAAGGCGGTGCTTTGTGCTGACGCCACCACGCCACATGTGACTCCGGAACACGGGCGTTCGTTTGTTTTTAACTAGCCGGCTTTTATATTTCTATACATGTAATTTTTCGGACGTCACCGTTCGTTTTTTAGTATTAAAGGCTCACCTTTCTCAATATTACTACAGGATTGAAGTCCCTTCGTTTATTGCACTCGTGGCTCCGGGCCCGAGTGTTTCTCTTCACAGATCGGAGCGTTTACCTGCCGGGCTCTTTCCGCATATTGCGGAAGCATTCGTTGTTCAACACTGAAGACGCAGAGGGTTCGGAGGTATCCGAAGACATCCCTGTCCGCGCAGAGGGCTCTATCTGCTTGTGTGTTTGACTCTGCTCTTAAGGGGGTCCACCAGCTCTGGTAAGGGTCCCTACTTATAGAGTTTATCCTGTCAGACTGAGTCCCGTCTTCCTCTCTCCATTTTAACCTCAGTGAATGGTGATGGACAATACACAACCCTGGAGGACTTTGCTGATTTTAACTGTGTATATAGACTTGTATTTGAATGATCATCATTTCAATATCTGTTATCCTTAGTATATGTCACTTTTTGTGCGATTGCTTATTTCTTAGCGCAACTTATTTTCTATTTCACGATGTAGAGGTGGATAGGGAGGTTTAGGGGTGAAATTGGGTCATGCCTGGAGCTCAGCTTTAAATAAAGGATTTGATTGGGAGATGGCTAAAGGGTTAGTGCATCTTAAGGCATGTTTGAGACTACGAGAGCCCCCCCCATAGCTACTCACTTTTAATACACACACTCACCAACACACTCATCTATACAACCATGACATTGCCTCTTTACGATTATATGAAAGTCACTCACTTCTGCAGATTGTCCGGGGTGCACACCTCCTCGTCATACAGGCCTTCTGGGTCTAGAAGCGTTCCTGAAAAGCATACACAAACATTAAAGCAATTGAATGTAATCTGACGCTATTGTGTTTGTCTGGTGCTCACAGCCGGTTAGCTGTAACCCGCTCTATAATCACTGCATACTTAATGGCACTTCAAATTTCCAGACAGCCAAGCTCAAAAAGTGGCTAAACAAAAATCCCCCGCCATTCAGACATCACCGGACATGGAAGGAATGCCAAGATTGTGCTTTTAAAGACACATTTACTCCAATAGATACGGTGTACATGGGTTTCCTAAAAGGGAATATATAGATGTATGAGCCCATACCAATTAATAATATACTGTTATTTTTAACCTCTTAATGGTGTGGCGCTTTAAGTGTGCTTTAATACGTGACACAGCTTCTATATTATGTGACCACTGTTATTGGCTCTAACAATGGTTACATGATCACAATGGCTCCCGTCAGAAGCAATGACAAAGAGCTCTTGGTACAGCCTGGTCAGTGAGATGTAAGCACACTTTCAGCACACAACCTCAGGCCACCATGGACACAAATGTGAGGCGGCTGGGCATTAAAGCCCACTTTTCCTGGCCCACCTCCCGTCAGCGCACAATGGGTTAACACCTCATTCAGAGCCCCACATGACCACCTGTATCTAGCTGAATATAAAGACAGCCCCTCCCCCAACTAGGATGTTCTTCTTTTTTGGTCTGCTCCAGGCCACCTGTTGATAAGTCATTGGTTTGCTGCATCCCCCCCGCCGAACCTACCCCTCCATGTTCAGCCTCTCATGGAGTTGGAAGACCCAGAAAGCTGAAAGTAAATCTTTCTAAAAACCGAGGTGCCTTGTGCCAAGGCCGTGGGCAAAATAATGCTTAAACAGCATTGATATTGTACAGGTGTGGTATTATATGAGCTCTGCAATGTCATCATTGCCTTTCCCTTTGTTTTGTTTTTCCTTTTTATATGCAGCGCACTGTACTGCACTCCTGGCTTTATTGTCAGTCTGAGAGTGGCTGTGAATGGTGTCACAGGGGGCAGGGAGATGGGCAGCACAGGATGGGAACCGCCAGACACCATGCAATGGTGTAACTGATTTTGGAGGTCTGCAGTTGGGAGGGCTTCTCTCCCTCTCTCTCTCTGCAGTCCTGCCAGGTAAAGGACTTACCTCAGATTCTGGCTGAGTCTCCTGTCTGTCTCTGGATGTGCTGCCCTGGCTCCCCTGCTATGCTGTGTACTTCTGTAGGTTTGACAGTCTGACTGGTTTTTGTCTCAGACTCTAATTGTGTCTGCTGTCTGCCTTTGGAAATGCTGCCTGAAGCTCACCTGCTGTTGCTTTAAAGTGAGTGGATGAAGGCAGATGGGTCTTAAAGAGACAGGGATCCATGTTTTTTGATGAGAGGTAAGATGCTTTTCTCCATATATTTTTGTGCAAATATGAGCTTGCCACACCTGTTAGTGGCACAGAAGATTAGCAAAGGTAGGAGGGGGCGACGTGGGACATGGTTCTTAAAAGAGTGCCCAAGGAAAATATGCAAATATTACAGGATCCAGGAGATTGGCACATGCGTTTATACCAGCATGATAGAAGATGCCTTGCCAAGATCAGGGTGCATTTTGGGGCCTGCATGCAGTCTGCAGTGGCAGAGCAATGAAATTGCAAAGGTTACCTCACAAGCATGTGGTTATGCAAAATTATAAGGCCTATTAAGGCGGCTATAGCAGAAAGTATGCTGCAAATATCCACGCCACAAGCAACACCCATAATGATAGAGCATAAGTCGCTCATGATGGAAGATGGTCTTTTCCCATAATAGCAGAGCGTAAATCGCTTGTTGATGAAGGATGACCGAGACCTCGTCAGAGGACCAATTTACAGTAACAGGTTCTCTCAACTTTATCCAGATAGGGTGGCTGATGTATGTTTATGCCCTGCACTTCTAGGGGTGGATGCTGCCCTCTAGTGTCTGGGACAGCAAGTGTCTTTGCCTTTTTATAACTCGGTTGTCTTCAGAGATCCTATGGATGAGAAAATGGACTTGTTCACGCCAGATGCAGTCCAGTGCGTTTTTAGTCTGTATCAAGAACGCATGGACAGTGTCTAAGTTTGATTCCAATTACTTAGTTCACACCAGTACAGCGCATTCTAGTGCAGTCAACAAAAGTAGAATGTTGCATTGTTTCTGTATGGAAAGTAGCAAAACGCATTGAGAATGCATCAAAAACACTCATGCAGAAACACATCTGGAACATAGTAATTGTGGCAGTCTGGCCATCAGACTTGCACAGAATCTATACAGTGACAGATTTTGCCTGCCAATCAGCAACAGAGTTAAATTAGCTATATAAACTTCAGAAAGGGTATTGAATTCAACACAGGAAACTACGAGATTTGGCATAGATTCCAGAAAGAGTTAAATCTAGCAACTGACTTTTGGTTGATGCTTTTGGTAGACCTAGTACAAGCGCTGGCACACTCAGTCACTGCTATGAGAGCATTATGTTTATGCCACTGGAGAGCAGGCGGAACTTCTACACAAGCCTCTGACATTTCCAATAATGGGAGGTTATTGTTTGGCCAAACACTGAACAATGCAATTAAGCGAATGACAGGAGGAAAAGTCTGGACGGAGGCCACAGACTAGTAAGAGGAAGCCGCTATCCTTCACTCAAGCCTACTGAACTTCAGAAGGTGCAAGAAGCCAAACCTTATGGGACAGACTGCAGAGTTAACAGATCACAGTGGAGGTGTCTCAGAGTTACTTTAGACATGAAATCAAGTCCAGAGCAAGCTGCTAAGATGGCTGGAAAGTCTGAAGGTGTGTCCAACCAGTGTCTTCCAGTTGGAACCAGGGGGCCTGAGTGAAATTGATAGTTGCAGCCTCCTTCTGGAGGGTCCAGAGGACAGGTGGGAGTACAATGGAGAATTCCAAAGTTGACCACTTAATCCATTTAATTTATGTTCAACAGATCTCAGAGAAAAATGTTTGCAAGATTTTCATACTGCTACAAGGCCATCATGCCAGTGACGCCGGAAACATAGAATCATCTGTGGGCCTTTCTCCCCAGTTTTTCTAGTACTTAAGGCAGGAGCCTTCTGTCCTGTTTCAGTTTGAAGGAATCAAATGTGTTCATATACACTAAGAGGTTTAAGATGGAGTCCATGCATACAGTCACAGGGACAGTTCAGCAGGAGGACCAGTTGGTATCAATCGACCGGCCGACTCGTACTTCTATGTACCAATTAATGCCGAGCATCAGGGGCGTGTGAGATTTGCGGTGGCCAGATGTCACTTCCAGTTCAGGTGTCTGCCTTTGACAGAATTGGCACAGCCCTAGGAATCTTTTTGAAGATCTTGTTGGCAGTGGTGATACCTTGGGCCAGGTGGCACATGAAGGCGTTTTCAAGTTGCCTTCTTTAACCTATGAGCTGAGTTGTCTATGGATCAGAAAATCTTTGTGCCTATACAAATTCAACAAGAACTGGAATTCTTAACATCGGTACTATTGTTCTTTCGGAGGCATGCCGCTCAGCCCAGGAGATGTGCAAGGACATTGGAACGCTTTTAAAATGCAGACTCCCTAGGTATCTTGAACGGAAGGAAGTCTTTTCTAGCATTGCAAGCCTTTCAGGATCTTCGAGGTGGCTGAGTAAGGTTGACAACAAGACTGTAGTAGCCTACATTGCCCGACAAGAGGACACCAAAAGTCTTTTCTTGTTACATCTTGCAAATAAGAACCACTTAGTTAAGGTTGCCTTCTTGCCAGGGAATCAAGATCTAATTATTGGTTCGGTAGAATATTTTTTTCTACAAGTGCCTCATACCAATATTGGCCCTATGGGGCATTCCGGCAGTAGTTCTCAGGGAGACTTCACTGAACATACAGCTTTTGATATTTGCAACAGGATACCAATGCAAAGACTCCATCATACAAGACATGTTCACAGTACCATGGAATTTTCTGTCTGATCTTTGTCTCTGGTTGAATTAAATCTTTCATGGCAAGGTCAGTAACAGCACCCAATCCAATGAGACTACTTTTAATAGCCTGGCTATGGAACAGGCTACACTAGAGGTGTAGGGATTCTCATCTGAGGTTGTTCAGACCTTGGTGACCAGAAAATCATCCATGAACAATACATAGGAGAGGATATGAAAGAGGTTTGTTTTGTTTGAACAGCGAAAGCTTTCTCTCCTGCGTTTCCTGCTCTAGCCAACATCCCTGACGTTTTACAGTCAGCGCTAGAGGTTGGTCTGGCATATAACTCCAAGTAAGGTACAGATCTCTACTTTATCTTTTCACAGGCTGCAGATGGATGCAAAAGCCAGTGACCAGATGCTTCTTCCAGATGACAATCTATACATGACCTTGAGGGAAATCCTTGTTCTCTCTGTGGGACTTGGGCTTGAATCTGAGAGCACCCATTGCTCCAATATGTTTCATTTCCATTGAAGTACCTCACGATAAAACTAATTCTCCTGACAGCAACTACTTCAGACAGAAGGATGCTGAAGATTGCAACACTTTCCTGTAAGGGCCCCTTGGTGTCTTTGTTTTTTTTTTCTGTTCCTTTTACCAGAGATAGGGATACCACATCTATCTCCAAAGTTCAATTTTAAAGTGGTATCCAGTTTCCAGAAAAACTTGGAAGTAGTCCCTCCAAGAGAGTCACTGGGTGCACAGCAGGAAGACTTCAGTTGAGTTAACGGTCGAGTTAACAGTGTACTTGGTCAAAAGAGGAAAGTGTACAATCTTTTCATTTAGCCATCAGGCCCTCAAGAGTCATCCACTCTTGGGTTACCAGCATAGCTCCCAACTGTCCCTGATTTTGAAGGACTGTCCCTGATTTGGAACAATATCCCTCATACCTCCTTCATTTTGGTCTGATCTATATAGATGTCTATAAATTTTTATCTATCAAAAAGTGTTTTCCAGCACTGGACCTTTTATCCAGTTTCTAAATTGCTGCATTTGTAAATTCCAAACCCAATATAAAGGAATAGTAGTGGTGTAAAAATCTCCTTTTAAGGGGGCGTGGCCAGGGGTGTGTGTCCTATGCCTGCATACTTCTGCTGATAGGCGTCCCTCATTCCCATCTCAAAGTTGGGAGGTATGGTTACCAGGGTGATTGGCATGCAGAAAGTATGCTTTTCTGCAACAATTGCAAGCCTATTTAACGAGAGGGGTGGCAGCCTTTGGGGCATTTATGCCAGGATTGCTTTGAAGATATAGGTAAGGGCTAGCTTGAAGGTCTGGTGCCTTCATTCAACCTTAAAAGCTAAATATGTGACCAGCAAGTTTCGGACAAGAGAGATCAATTCTTTCTGGCTTTAGCAGCTTTCTTTGATTGTCAGTGTCTCTTTTCGTTTGTTCTCTCCCACCCTATATCAGCTTTGGTATATCCCGTTGTGTGCTGACGGGAGGTGGGCCAGGAAAAGGGAAAATTGTTATCAAATACTTACTGTAATTTTCCTTTCCTGGCCCATCCTCACGTCAGCACAGGACTCCCTCCCTAGTGGCCTGTCGCAGGCTAAGTTATCGAACATCCTAGTTGGGGGAGGGCTGTCTTTTCTTTCAGCTAGACACAAGTGGTCATGTGGGGCTCCGGAGGAGGTGTTAATCTGTTGTGTGCTGACGTGAGGATGGGCCAGGAAAGGAAAATTACAGTAAGTATTTGATAACAATTTTCCCTTTTCTTGGGACAGATTATAAGCTTTGCGCGGTCAGAGGTTTAAAGGAAATGTACAATCTTTTCATTGTTTTATTAGATATACATGTAAAGCAAGCCAGCTCAGAATAAGAGCTCACTGAAAATTCACTGCATTCTCTCTTTAAAAACCCTAATTTATAACCACTATGTTCAATAACATACTTAAAGGAGACTATTTCCCAAATTAACTGACCTTGGCCAACTTGTCCCTGCTACCCAAACCCCTTAAGGATCACTCACTCCCCCACAGAACTACAGACCAATATCGGTCATTAACAATGGCCTTAAAATTTTTAGTCGCACCCTGGCAGATAGACTAGTCAACATTATTGAGACTCTGACCTCTCCCGACCAATCAGGATTTATTCGCAATAGACTTACTCACAGACAACATTCGCCTAACCCTAAATGTGCTTCAAGACGCTACTCTACACCAAAAACAAACCCTCCTCTTGAGCCCTGACATCAATAAGGCCTTTGATAGTGTACTCTGGCCTTATTTGTTTTCAGTCCTAAAACAGATGGGGTTTAAGGATGAATTTTTAAGTGGTGTTCAGGCCCCCTATTGCTATACTAAAACGAGAATTAAATTACCTGGATGCAACGCGGACTTTTTCACACTGGGCAGAGGCACCCGTCAGGGATGCCCCCTGTCTCCTTTATTATTCGCACTAGCACTAGAACCCCTTGAAATCACCATTAAACAACACCCAGACATATCTGGATATCCCCTGGAATCTTTCCATTTTAAACTCTGTATGTATGCAGAGGATGTCATGCTCTTTTTGACCCAACCTCAAATGTCCCTCCCCAACCTATTCACTGTTTTGAACAAATTTGCGTCCATCTCTGGACTTACGGTAAAAATATCAAAATCCACAGCACTTCCCATTAATTTACCCTCTGCCCAGTGTGAGACACTCCGAGGATACTTCCCATTCCAATGGTCAAATGACAAAATCCCGTATCTTGGCATCTACATCACCCCACAATTCTCATCCATTTTTCCTGCTAACTATCCAGCATGTGTATCCCGACTCTGGAGTCTGCTCAAAAATTGGAGTTCATATCATATATCATTCCTAGGGAGAGTCATGGCAGTCAAAATGACCCTACTACTGAAACTCTTATACCTCTTCGGATCCCTCCCTATCACGATCCCTAAACCTTCTATTGACAAACTACAGCAGGATATCAATAGATTTATCTGGCAGAACAAATGTCCCAGGTTCTCCAAACACATTCTATATAAATCTCAGTCCTCCGGCGACTTGGGTCTGCCTAATCTCTGGTTTTACTTCTTAGCTGCCTGTTTTTCCCAGATAGCTCAGTGGAACAGTGGAACATCCTGGATTCGAGAGTACCCTGGGTCAAATTTGAATCCATCTCCGTTAGACCTTACTGCCTTTTTGTACATACTCCCTCCCTCCAAATCTACACACAAGCTTACTCCCCTTAACTCCATAGTTTCCCAATTACTCACTCTCTGGCACCGATATAAAAGTAAACTTGGACTAATTTCACCTGCGCCCCCAGGATCTTCCTTCCTAGGAGAACCATTATTTGCCTTAGCATTTAATCACCCCAACAGTTTTGCATGGTGGACATCCAAATCCCTGGTCACATTAACGGTTCTTCAGCTTGGAGATACGTTTGCTACATTCAATCTCCTTCCACACAACATCAAATCCCACTTCGGGAACACTATCATTTTATACAAATAAGACACTTTTATATCTCCCATCATAGTCTCGCCCCATTCTCCCCTCCCCACATCCTTCGAACAGATCTGCCATGACTCTCCCAGAGCCAAAGGCCTCATTTCAACGCTCTATAAAATGGCGTTGGCTTCATATTTTTCAGATGAACTTCCATATCAAGGTAAATGAGAGGCTGATTGTAATGAAAAATTCACTCCGGAGGATTGGGGTACCATGCTGCAAAACCTACGTAGGGCCACTAAGTCTCTGGCGGTTAGGGAAACGGCCTATAAAGTATTGACCAGATGGTATTACACTCCTTCCAGACTCCAGGTGATGTTCCCAGGAACATCTGGGCTATGCTTTAGGGGTTGTAAACTTCCAGGCATCTTTAGACACATCTTTTGGGATTGTGGACTTCTATCTTCAGTGTGGAAAGGTGTAACTGCTATTGCTTCTGCAATAGCTGGAACTCCTCTACAGCTCACAATCTCAATGGGTTTGCTCGGAGCGACAATCCCTCCGCAAAGAGGAATGTCTTATACATACTATATGTATATCAACTTTGTGGGCTATTGCTCTCCACTGGAAGACCCCCATAGTGCCCCTACCCTCCATCCAAGACAGGGTGGATATGATTATGATAATGGAGAGGATATACCCTACAAGATAAAATGCACCTATTTGAACGTAGATGGGAAGCCTGGAAAACCCATAGACATATATTGGTAATGCAGTGCTAAATGCCATTCAATGTCCTTATATTTTAACTGACAATACCTTTAGATATACCTTTTTCATACTTCTTTTTCTGTATGTTTTGAAAGTATTCTAGATTTCTATTATTGATGATATGCGTTTGATGTCAATTTTATGATGAATATTGTTATATGACTGTATTTTTTTTTTCTTACTTTGATGAATAAAAACGTTTGTAAACAAAAAAAAAAAAAACAATTTATCAGTCAATTCATTATACCAATAATTTTAGTAAATTAGTAAACATGACTTGCTGGGGATACTGTCAGGAACAGAAAGCATTTTATGCAGCTACCCTGCAAGAGTGCACCTTAAGGGATTGTTCATACTTTTCTGCAGCCCAAACTGCTGCTGCCTGCACAGCGATTTGCTCTGCAGAGCAGTGCTGCAGGGGGCGCTGGGTTGCGCGTTTTATCGCATTATACAGCTCCCTTTTTTTAATGAGCTTTATTTGAAGTGTGCAATGTGACACTTCATTCATATAACTGCACAGAAGTGCGGTGTGGTGTGTTTCTGTGCCATTGCATGCAAGACCGAGCAGAGCGATGGAAAATTATGTTGCAAAATATGGCACTGCTCTGGATTGCAGTGTAACATGGCGTTCTGGTCTGAACATGACACACAGAAAACGATTGTTTCCTGTGGGGGGTCTATTTACTAAAACTGGAGAGTGCAAAATCTGGTGCAGCTCTTCATAGAAACCAATCAGCTTCCAGGTTTTTTTTATTATGTCAAAGCTTAATTTAACAAGCTGAAGTTCATAGCTGATTGGATATTATGCACAACTGCACCGGATTGTGCACTCTCCAATTCTAGTACATCTCCCCCACGTGCGGAAAAACACAGGCACCTAGCGTGAATGGGCCCTAAAACTCTGCTAAGCTTTCAGGTCTTTTTTTTTTTAAAAACACAGTTTTTAAAATAATTATTTCATAACTGGATTCTATATCTGCCTGAAGTTAAAGCGGTTGTATACCCCCCTTTCACATTTTTACCTACAAGTAAGCCTATAATAAGACTTACCTGTAGGTAAAATGAATATCTCCTAAACTTTTCGGTTTAGGAGATATGCACCTTGCATGCAGCCACTGAAGGTCCAGCGGTTGTTGATGCTGAAACGGAGGACTCCCGTGCGTGCGTCACCGGCCACCCACAGCACCTGACCCCCGAACCCGGAAGAAACGCAGAAGGAACATGTCAGCTCCCTCAGCGGTGACCGGGAGGCGGTGCAGGCGCTTTGTTCTAAAAGTAAGAATCTCATAATGGGCTAGTATGTGCATAACAGCTCCTTATGCCTTTGCCTTACAGTTTTTTTTTTGTCAGGGCATACAACCGCTTTAAGTTTCAATCAGAAATCCTTTATATAGTTATACATAAAGCACACATGTAGCTGCTGTCTGTATACCATGGGGTAATGCAGGGTTGTAATCTAGCACAGTACTTGTGAGCCTCTGTGTGTGGGTTTTAATCCACTTTTTTACAAAAAAAAAAAGATTTAATATAGCTTCAATATTTTTAGGCTAACAGCAGTGCTGATTAAAAGCTGATTCTTGGATAAACAAGTCATGTGTATTCTTACTTGAATCTTGGTGTGTTTTCAGTATTTTTCCAGATCTGTGCAGTAATCCAGTTTCAAACTTTGCACCTTTGAAGAACTTCCTGTAGTAAAGACCGCTCACTGTTGCTTTCTCTCCTTGTGCAAGGTGACTGGACTTGTCTCCGCCCCCTCCACCCGTAGATGTCTGCAGGCAGTGAGTAGTGGGCTTGCTGGGTCCCTCCCACAGCTCTGATCACTGGCAGGTTACAGCACAGTGATGATGTCACCACTAGTTTCACAGGGTAAAAACTGGGTTTCCAAGGAATTTGATGCACATAAATAGAATTTATATCCTTTATGGCTATTGAGGAATATATGAAAATGAAAGTTTTTGTACCTGGAGTTCAGCTTAAACATTTCTGAAGGAACATTATTGAGCAACAGGGATGATGGCTCTGCAATGACAGATGTATTCTTCTTTATTTCATAAAATGGGGTAAAACAGGCGGATGAGATCACAATGTACTCCATTTTCATGAAATAATGAAGATTGCATCTGACATTTTTGTGATTATATGCCTCTCAGCAATTGCGGACAACAGTGGACAAACCTGGAGCAGCAGTACTTATTAGTATATTACTGAGCCACAGGCTTGCCAAAGATTAGTTACATATATACGTGTGGGCTGAAGAGTTCTATCAAAGCTCTTTTTTTACTTCTTTTTTCTTTTAATGAACTATAACCCTACTTTTACATTACCTGTTAAATAATAAAATCGATCGTACCATTCTAGCCAATGATCACCTAAATTCCCAGTTTGATGGCCACTTGCAATTTGTAGATTTGCCTGCAGGTGGCACTGGTAGAAAACAATAATGTCTTCCTTCTAATATGTCTCACCTATTGCCCATGGCTTCTCTTCTCCAGGACTGAGTCTGCATGGATCCTTGAAATGTGTAAACAGGCTGTGCTGCTGCTCCAGCTTATCTTCTGCACCAGAAAACAAGGAACATATCCTGGTTATAGTTATGAGCACAGTGTTAGTTGTAAATGATCCCTAGCAAATGAGATCTGGACGCTCTTCACGTGCACACATATCACCAAATCAAAACAAAGACATTATTATTAGCGTGATACTCAAATTCTTAAAAACATGTTAACAGCTTACCGGGAAGATAACCATAATGTATGTGATCAGTGCACTGAATTCACCAAATGATAACAGCTTTATTAACCACATGATATAGCGACTAGGACATAATAGTATAACATATATTAGAAGAATTCAAAAACCATTTTGCCCAGCCTGGCCACTGGACACTTGTAGGTAAATACCATAGGTGTGTGCACAGGGTGTGCTGGGTGTGCCTGGGCACACCCTAATCACCCTGTGCGCCACAGATTCCCCTTGTTGAACGCCCCTACCCCTGTGGCAGCTGAGGTTACATAGAAAGGGACTAGGGAATCTCTGTCCTCAGTCCCTTTCTCTGTTTCAGCTCAACACTGTAAAAAATAATTTAAAAAAAATATATAAAAAAAAAAATTGTAAAAAATACCAAAAAAATTAATAATAAAAACAAAAAACGACTGACGCCAATCTCATCGCCGCTGACATTGTCCACTGCTCTACTGACTCTGCTGACATACCTCTATAAAGGGACCGCTGTGTTTGACCTGACTGATACACTCAGGGGTCCATCATTGGAGGTGAGCGGCCATTCATATCGGTGGTGGAGGTTGTCACTTAAGTCACCATACCTGAATCTTAGATCACCTATTTCACTGGGTACATGCTGGCTTCTCTGCTGAATTCATCAATGATTTCCTCACTATGAAGAAAATGGACTATTTCTTTGTTTAATTTTATTTTTAGTTTGTAGTAGTGTGTTTTATCTGCGCTGTACTGCCTTTTGTAACATTGATCTATATGGGATTTGATATTTTGACCCTCAGTATTTTCAGCTGCAGTATCTTTAGGGTTTATATTAGTATCTATTTTGTGCTGGTTGATTTTTCTCTTTTTAACCACTGCTCTACTGCGCCTGTGTGTTTAAGCTTTGGGGTGCACACCCTAATGCAATAGGCTGGTAAATACATCAACTGATCTGATTGTTGTTGGGGTACAGAGGCTGCTGAGAGGAGTCACTGGTCTCTCTGCAGCTCTTTTCTCTACCCATGCACTTGTTAAAGTGGTTCTAACACTAAAACGTTTTTTGCGTTAATTGCCTGCTTTAAGGTAAGAAAACGTTTTGCCACTTGTTGTGGCCGGCCCCAGACAAAAACACTTACCTGAGTCTTGTATCGATCCAGCGCTGTGCCCGTATTCAGTTCTTCTTTCTTGCCTTTCTCTTCTTACAAGAGGATCAAGCAGCAGCGGAAGCCTTTGGCTCCTGCTGTTGTCAATCAAATCCAGTGAGGAGAAAGAGGGGGTGGGACAGAGCTGCGCTAGGTGTGTCTATGGATGCACATAGCCCAGTTTGGGAGTGAATCCGCTTGTCTGTCCCCATAGCAAGTGACTTGCTATGGGGGCAGACACAGAAGAGGAGGAGCCACGATCTCCAGTGGGGACCCCAGAAAAGGAGGTTCAGGGCTACTCTGTGCAATACTTCCCTCATGTTTATTATGTTGAGAATGGCTGAGAAACCCTTTAGCACCCATTTCATAAACAGAAAAATGCAGCAACCAATGACATGATCATTTACTGGCAAACTGAATATACTAATGGCCTTTCTTTGAGTTTTCATACCTGATGAGCAATTGTCAAAGTTGAGGTCCCCACAAATAACATCAAAGGCCACCAGCTCCTCTGGATTTGCAGCACTGGAGGAGGAGGTAGATTTACGGAATTCAGATGCCCACTCCTGGAGAAAGTCTAGCTGCTCACATCGGATTGTTGCATCCCCTAAAAAAAATGTAAAAAATGCCAGCAATGTAAAGGATCCACAGCATATGTAGTGAATAGTAAAACATTATCACTTCCAGGATAACAGGTTCACAGCTTTCAATATAGCAATACAAAAAGTGCAGTGGTTCAAATCAGTCAAAATAAATCTTCTTAAACTGGTTGTAAACCCTTACAAAAACCCAGTGAATTGACTGACCTCAGGTGATACAAATCCGTATACATAGGTTGTACCTGTGTATCTGCAGTCTTCTCTCCTTTAAATCTGTTCAAAGTCCAGCTTGTCTGAGCTGTCAGAAAAAAGGGGACGGAGAGCTGAAGTTACAGACTGCAGAGCTCAGTGAGGAGAGCTCTGAGAGCTGATTGGAAGGAAGTGCACACTACAGAGGGATGTGCTTTGTTGCTCATAATTTATGACTGAGGTATACAACCACCTTAATGTGAGTGGTCTAGACTGATCTAAAACACAAGCGGATCGGTTGTTGTGGGATACTGCACATCCTTGGTCATCTTATAGGAGCTCCAGCTGGTGTTCTTCTGTGATCATAGTAAATCATTCAGCTTCCACCCAACCAACCTCATTGCTTGTGTGTGGTACAGTACTGGTGTCTGACCAAATCATCTTCATAACACGTATATGTTAGGTAGGACACCTGGCAATCCAACCAGTAACATACAGTGCATCCGGAAAGTATTCACAGTTCTTCACTTTTTCAACATTTTTTTATGTTACAGCCTTATTCCAAAACGGATTAAATTCATTATTTTTCTTAAAGCAGAGTTCCACCCAAAAGTGGAACTTCCGCTTTAAGCACTCCTCGCCCCCTTACATGCCACATTTGGCATGTCATTTTTTTTTTTTGGGGGGGGGAGTGGGTGCCTAGTTCGGGGGGGGGGGGGGTGCCTAGTTCTGAGTGGGACTTCGTGTCCCACTTCCGTCTTAAGGCCGCCTAGGCAACTCCTCCTCCCCACCTAGGCCCCCCTCTCGGCAATCTTCTGGGACACGTCACAGGTCCCAGAAGATTGCCTGTCCACTCGCAGAGTGCATCGCGACTCACGCATGTACAGTGCGTGCCCGGCCGTGAAGCCACAAGCTGTCACAGCCGGATTCCCACAGTTTCTCTCTCTGCGCAGCGGAAAGGAGGGGGAGAGGAGCGAGGCTTCAGGCGGCCACATCGCTGGACTGGGAGACAGGTGAGTGTCTGTTTATTAAAAGTCAGCAGCTACACTTTTTTATAGCTGCTGACTTTTAATAAACTAAAAAAAGTCTGGAACTCCACTTTTACTACAAACAATAGCCCACAACGACAACATGAAAGAAGTTTGTTTGAAATATTTGAAAATTTATTTAAAATAAAAAATGAAAAAAATCCCATATACATAAGTATTCACAGCCTTTGCTCGATACTTTGTTGAAGCACCTTTAGCACCAATTACGGTCTCAAGTCTTTGTGAGTATGATGCTACACGCTTGGAACACCTATTTTTGGGCTGTTTCTCCCATTCTTCTTTGCAGGACCTTACAAGCCCCATCAGGTTGTATGGGAGCGACGGTGCACAGCCATTTTCAGATCATTCACAGAGATATTCAATCGGGTTCAAGTCTGGGCCACTCAAGGATATTCACAGAGTTGTCCGGTAGCCACTCTTTTGTTATCTTGGCTGTGTGCTTAGGGTCGTTGTCCTGTTGGAGGATGAACTTCTCCTCAGTCTGAGGTGCAGAGCGCTCTGGAGCAGGTTTTCATCAAGGATGTCTCTGTACATTGCTACATTCATCTTTCCCTCGATCCTGACTAGTCTCCCAGTTCCTGCCGCTGAAAAATATCCCCACAACATGATGCTGCCACTACCATACTTCACTCTAGGGATGGTATTGGCCAGGTGATGAGTGGTGCTTGGTTTCCTCCAGACATGATGCTTGCCATTCAGGCCAAAGAGTTCAATCTTTGTTTCATCAGACCAGAGAATTGTGTTTCTCATGGTCTGAGAGTCCTTCAGGTGCCCATTGCAAACCGCAGGTGGGCTGTCATGTGCCTTTTACTGAGGAGTGGCTTCCGTCTGATCACTCTACCATACAGGCCTGATTGGTGGAGTGCAGCAGAGATGGTTGCTCTTTTGGAAGGTTCTCCTCTCTCCAAAGAGAAATGCTGGAGGGACCATCAGGCTTTCTCCCCAGATCGCTCGGTTTGGCTGGGCACCTGCTCTAGGAAGAGTCCTGGTGGTTCCAAGCTTCTTCCATTTACAGATGATGGAGGCCACTGTGCTCATTGGGACCTTCAATAGTGCAGAAATTTTTTTTGTACCCTTCCACAGATCTGTGGCTCGATACAATCCTGTCTCAGAGGTCTACAGTGTTATGGCAAAGTCTGTGAATACTTATGTACATGGGATTTTTCTGTTTTTTTATTTTAATAGATTTGCAAAGATTTCCAGCAAACTTCTTTCATGTTGTCATTATGGTGTATTGTTTGTAGAATTTTGAGGAAAATAACTAATTTAATCCATTTTGAAATAAGGCTGTAATATAACAAAATGTGGAAAAAGTGAAGTGCTGTGAATACTTCCCGGATGCACTGTACATCCTGTCTTAGGGTGTCTGCATTCCAGATGGAGTAGTCAAGCAGATACCTTTGGACAGCAGCATTGTCAGTCTGGGGGAATGGGGGGAGAGGGATAGTGTTAGACTAAGGCCTCATGCACACGAGGCGCCGGTGCAAACACTGCTGAACACATGTTTTTAAAAGCTGAAACTGGTGTTTAGAAACGCCCGTTTTGCCGCGTTTCCATGCTGCGTTTTACCGCGTTTGCGTCTAGAAGCGTCTGCAGAGCAGAGAATGACATTTTGCGACCCAACTTTGGGGCCCCGTATCTCGGGCCCACTTGGTGCTAGGAACCCCAAATTTGGTGTGCTAACACAGTGGAACATATCCAAATTTGGGGTTCCTAGCACCAAGTGGCCCCGAGATACGGGGCCCCAAAGTCGGGTTGCAAAATGTCAAGCACTTTTCTGCAGCAGAGAATGACATTTTGTGACCCAATTTTGGGGCCCCATATCTCAAGGCCACTTGGTACTAGGAACCCCAAATTTGGATATGTTATAGTGTTAGTTCACCAAATTTGGGGTTCCTAGCACCAAGTGGCCCCGAGATATGGGGCCCCAAACTCGGGTTGTAAAAAACACTTATAAACGCAAACGCGGCTAAACGCTGTACCGGCGTTTAGCCACGCTTAGCCGCGTTTAGTCGCGTTTGGCATCTGAAACGTGGAAAACTTTTGCGTCTAAACCTATTTTTTTGCTTCTGGAAAAACGAGGTTAAACGCAACTGCCTAAAAACGCCAAAAAACGAGACTGTGTACATGGACACATAGGATAGCATTGAATAGGTTCAGGGGCAGTTGAAAAGTGTCCAACTGCCTATGAACGCAAGTTTAACAGCGTCTCGTGTGCATGAGGCCTAACAGATTTAAATGGACTTGACTAACAAATTGAAGCTGAACAACAGCTAACATTTTTTAAGAATTTACAGCAGTATTTTTCCCTTTTGGGATAAAGATTTTACATTCGTGAATAAATGCTGACCATTTTAAGCACCCCTGTCAGTGTTAAAGGAGTTGTAAACCCTCACCATTTTTAACCTTAATGCATTTTATGCATTAAGGGGAAAAACCTTTTGTGCTGCAGCTGCCCCCCAGAGCCCCCCTTTTTCTTACCTGAGCTCGATCATTCCAGCGATGAGCACAGCAGCTCCAGCCGCTGTCTCAGGTTCTCATTGGATAGATTGATATCAGCAGGAGCCATTGACTCCCACTGCTGTCATTCAAATCCAGTGATACAGGAGTTTGGGGAAGGGGGCCGGGTCCTGTCTGTGTCAATGAATGTAGCAGCAGGACTCAGGAGTGCACCCGCACAGAAAGCGCTTCTCCGTAGGGGCACTCGAGAAGAGGAGGAGCCAAAAGCGCCACTGGAGGACCCCAGAAAAAGAGGATCGGGGCCGCTCTGTGCAAAACCCTTGCACAGAGCAGGTAAGTATGCCATGTTATTTAAAAAAAAAATTAAGCTTTACAATCACTCTAAATGGTCCTCCTCTGCCACGTATTCACATTCCTAAGGCCCTGATAAGAAAGTAGCCTGCCTATGTACTGCTTATAATTGTAATATTAATGTGATACCTCCATAAGCATGTTTATCACACAAACCTCAAATGCGCCGAATAAACAGAATAGTTATTTGGAAAGATGCTGGGTGTATCTTTGTGTGTCTGTTCCCTACTGCAGTAATTATTCATTTGGAACCACTGATCAATATTAGGATAGGAGCTGCCTATAAGTAACATTTCTAAGATTCTTTGGCGAGCTTGCAGCCAGGAGGGGATTTACAAGGGACCCTGAGAATGTCTGGGATAATCTGTAAATTTCTGATACTTACCCGGCAAGTTAAGCCCCTTGTTTTGCTTACATTTGAGTTATCAGACATACTTGATCCAGTAAGGTATTATTAAAACAAAGGGTACCCATTTTACCCCCTTAAAGTGGAGCTCCACCTATAAGGGGAAGCTCCGCTTATCTGACTTCTT